>NC_041385.1:849468867-849547736 GCF_002162155.2 Triticum dicoccoides | reverse complement strand
GGGCGGAGGCAGCGGGTAGGGTTTCTACACGGGCGGGCTGCGTTTTATATGCCCGCGCATGAAATGACTAAAATGCCCTTGGCGGGGCACGGAATTTGCAGGCGGTGGCATTCGCAATTTAAAGACGATGTGGCCACCTTCCTCCTGCCTAGCGGTTCTCCAGGCTTTATAGGTTAAATTCTTGCCGAGGTAAATGAAATCCTCGTGACATGATCTTCTCCAAGATGCATCATGCAGTGCACGACGCAACCACAAAGGTCCAACCTCGGTAAGCTCTCCACATATTCGTGGAATGACAAATGTCCCTCGGAATAGTAGACGTGGTTTCTCTCCACCCCGCCATGCCTGCCCGTGCCCGGCAAATGCACCGCCTTAGAGCCTGTCGGCCCCAAGAACAAGGCATAGTCTCCCAGGCTTGTCACTTGTTTTAGATGAGCAATGCTACATCCACGGAATGATTTACGTAATGTTACGTGCTAATCTGATGTGGGAACGTTGGATTGGATTAGGGGGAGGGGGAGGCCCACCCCACCTGAAAATCAGGAGGGTTCAGTTAGTTGGCGATGGAAGTTTATGTAACAGGCACGTAGCCTTTGGTAGGTTTAGGATTTTTGCTTTTAGATTGTAGAGCTCAAACACCCTGAAAGATTGATTTTTGCAATAGCTGCTTCTTGGTCCGACCTTTACCGCAATCACCGGTTTGCCATTCAACTCAAAGATGTATTTGAAGATAGAAATCAAATCGAAGACTTGCAACACCGTCATTGGGACGGTTTGTATGTAGACACCGGTGATCTCCGGGGTGTCATCTTTATACGAGCTCATGCGGATTATGAGAATTTGATTGTGGGTTAGGCCATGTAGCCTTCCATTGCAGAAGGCGATGTCTGTGAGCACCGTACGAAAAAGGCTGACTCGGCTACATCCTTGTGTTGTCCATCCGCCTGGAGAGCCAATCGTGCAAAGCGCTATCTTGCACTCCGTCGTCATTGCAGCCAGAATGCAGCTGCTGGAGGAAGGTTCAGCAGACGATTTGTTTAGCTGAGACGATGTTTTTAATGGGAGTGGCACCGAACGGCCTCGGGTTTATGCATCTACAGAAAATAGTCCTCTTTTTCTCGGAGAGAGCCACCACAGCGCGAGAGAAGGGGTTGATGATCGAGATCCCGGATCCGAGCGTCTCGCCGGCGATGCCTCTCGGGAACGACAGGAGTGGGACGCGCAAGGCCCTGCCGTCCTCGGGGCTGTACGCTCGCATCTCCTGGTCGTGGTCAGTGTTACCGGTTAAGGGGAGGAGCAGCGGGAGGGCGGACAGCGCTGGGTGCCACGACGTGACCTGCAGACAGCCCTGAAGCGGCCATTGTCGTACTCGTACACCGAGGAGCACACGACATAGACCGCGTCGAGGAGGTCGTCCGGGAGCTCGGACCACCACTGTTGCTGTTGGACGACTCCGGCGGCGGCGGGGGCCATGTGATTAGCCATTGGATCTGGCCGTGTCGATCGGAGCAGAGTATTTTTGGAACTTACGAGAGAGATTTTTTTTTTGAGAAAAAAACTTAGGAGAGAGATGAGCTGCGGCAGTTCGTCCAGGATCCGTCTGTTTCACGTTCGTTGGGCTCTTTATTATCTTCGCTTTAGGGTTTTCCGTTGCATCTGTACGTACGTACGTATATCAGGCCCAAGGATATTGACGTGCGTACCACTCTTTTCGATCAATCGATCTCTCTTGCAAATGGTCGCAACACAACCCTACACGTACTAGCCCGGCTCCAACCATCGATGGCCAGCGACATCCAAGGGCGGTGGCCCGACCTGCCCGGCGACCTCCTGCGTGCGATCTACCGGTTGCGCTCCTCGCGGCGGTGCGACCGCGCGCGTTTCACTGCCGTCTGCAAGTCCTGGCGCGCGGTCACGTCATGGCATCCAAAGCCGCCGGCCATCCCGCTGCTGGTCCCGTCGACCAGCAACGGCCAACGTGATCGGGCGATGCGGGCGTACAGCCCGGAGGAGGGCAGGGTCTTGTGCAACCCCCTGCCGTGCTTCACTAGGGGTTGCCGGATCGTCGGATCCCATGACGGCGGATGGGTGGCCGCCGTCCTGGGCCCCCAGGTCGTGCTTGTAAACCTCTTCACGTGCGCCCGGGTGCCGCTCCCCAGGGTCTTTGCATGTCGATGTCCCACTACTCAAGAAACCACTAGCAAGATCTTCATCAAAAAAATTATCTTCTCCAAGAACCCTTCCTCACAAGGCTGCATCCTCGCCACGATAACCACAAGATGTGGTATTGCGGTCCATACACTTGGATGTAAGGATGAAGACGGGTGGACCACACGAGGATGCGGCACCGACATATGCCCGAGCCTAGCAGACATTGCTTTCTACAACGACGAGCTCTATGGCCTCGTGAGTTTTGGGATGTTATATAGCTTCGTCCTTGGCCGAAACAATACTGGAGCTCCAGTAGTCACTGCATTCAATATAGTAACTTTCGACATACCCATCTACGGGCATGGACATGGGATGCTACACTATGCCCACTACATAGTGGAGCTGCGCAGCAAGTTGGCGATAGCCGTGCAGGTCAGCCATTACAAGGCTCATAGTTTTAGGGTGTCTGAGCTTGTCAACAGCGCCACGAGATGGCCACACAAATACACGTGGTCAGAGGTGGCTAGCTTGGGCGACCACGCATTATTCCTAGGGCCAAGATGTTGCAAGGCGGTACAGGTTTCAGGCGTGGGTATGCATAGCATTGTGGAAGCGAACTGTATCTACTACTCCTCTAGCCACAGTGACGTCGTGGACTGCTTAGCTATATTGGATCTCGGTAGCTGCGCCATTTATTGTTGGGAAAGCGATAATGTGGTTGACTCGGAAAGGATCATGTCACGTGGATACCACTACCGCGAGAAGGATGAAAACTATGATTATGGTGAGAGCGATGGTGGTAATGGCCATAATACTTGTACCTGGGTTCTGCCTCCACAAATTTAATTTTCTACCAGCACGTGCTGATACCACGTTATTATGTAGGCGCGTTTATCCTTTATGTACTCTAGAGCGTTTATCCTTTATGTACTCTAGAGTATATTCTCTAACTTTGTGCTTGCAGAACTGCTATGGCTCACGGACAGGAACTCACGCCGTCTGTGGCTCAGAGGGTCATCCACGAGTCTGGCTCAGCTAGATGGCTGATGCTTACCAAGACGAACTACTTCCACTGGTCTCTACTCATGAAGGTCATGATGGAGGCGCGTGGCTACTAGGACACCATCGAGCATGGCGACGTCGACTTCCACGAGGACCGGATGGCACTGGAGGCCATCCTTGGAGCCGTGCCCCAAGAGATGGTGGGCAGGCTCGCCGTGAAACTGACGGCATAGGCGGCATGGGATGACATCCCCACCATGCACATCGGCGATGACGAGTTCTAGAATATTGAATTCCATGACGGCGAGTCAGTGGATGATTTCTCGATGCGGCTCGGGTCCACGATCACCAATCTAAACGTCCTTGGCGACAAGATCTTTGAGGAGAAGTCAGGGCGCAAGTTCGTGCATGTTGTGCCACCAGTTCGTGCATGCACCGCCAGTTGAGACCCTTGTAGACCTCAATACACTGCATAATTAGGTAGGAAAAGATCGTAACTGCCCAACTTACTATCTATTCGCGCGTCCAATAAGGTGACTATCTCCATGGACGAGCCGGACACGGACAGGTTTACATCGTCGTATATAACAACGTTTACCTCTCGCGCCCGTCACGTATACGATCTCCTAATAATCCTATAATAAGCAATGCTAATTACAAAACGTGTACCATCCGGCCAACAAACAGATCTTTTCCAGTTATTATAGAAAACAAAAACAAAAAACAGGTCTTTTCCTACCGGCCGGACGTCAGATCAAATATAGGCTTCGTGGGTGCTGCATGGGTGTCTTCAGCATCGTACGAGTACTTGCGAGTTCCCTCGGAAAGTAATCGCTGGGAGCTAAGCGTGAGCATATCGTCGACCTCATCGGGGCCTCTGTCACAAACGACAATCGACATGTCGATGGCCGGCGCCGAAGGGCTTCCCGACGACCTCCTCGGGGCGATCTACCACCGCTGCTCCTCGCCGTACGACCGCGCGCGCTTCGCTTCTGTCTGCAGGTCATGGCGCGCCGCTGCGTTGGCATGGCGCACGCCGCTGCCAGCTCTCCCACTGCTCCTCCCATCGACGGGCAACGGCCGGTACGACCGGATGACGCGGGCATAGAGCCCCGAGGACGGCAGGGTCCTGGGCGCTCCGCTGCCATACTTCCCTTATGGCAAGAGGATCGTGGGGTGCCATGACGGCGGCTGGGTTGCCGCCACCATTGGCTGCAGGGTCGTGGTCGTGAACCTCTTCACCCGTGCCCGGTTGATGCAAAGGGACTTCACATGTAGGTGCCCCAACCGCTCTAGGAAGGACCGACAAAATCTCCCTCGACAAAGTTGTCTTCTCAGATGACCCTGCCACAGAAGGCTGTATCATGGCCGCTATAACGAGCAAGTGTGGAATACTGCTCTGCAGGCTTGACTGTAAGGGCGCCAATGGGTGGAGCACCGGAGGATGCGGCACGGCCAGCATTCCGAACCTTGTAGACATCACCTTCTACAACGGAGAGCTCTACGGCCTCTCGTATGCCGGATTTTTACAGAGGTTCGCCATCGGCCGGAACAAGTATGACCCTTATGTGGTCAATTGGCACTGTGTCCAACAAGTGACCACGGAAAGGCCCATCAGCCATGAGGGCACCAAATACATCTTTGAGCTGCGTGGCAACCTAGCCGTAGCAGTGCCAGTCAGCATTTGCAATGCTCAAATTTTTAAGGTGTTCGAGCTTGTCGCCTGTTGGGACAGTACGAAAGGGTCATACTACACATGGGTTGAGGTGACGAATTTGGGGGACCACGCCTTGTTCCTAGGGTCAGGATGCTGCAAGGCGGTGCATGTGTCATCAATGGGGGTCATGCACGGTGTCGTACAAGCGAACCGTATCTACTACTCATGTCCCGGAGGCTGCGTGAACCATTTTGCTATGTTGAATCTGGGTAGTTGTAAAGTGTATTGTTCAGGAAGTGACAACTTGCAACACTCCAATGGAATAATCTCAAAGGGATACCATTACTACACATACGGTACTAGTTGGGAGAACAGTTGTACATGGGTTCTCCCTCCAGACTTTTAGCTGCTTTGCACATGCATGCGGGTACCACATTATTATCTTATTTCCATCGAGTGATATTCATTCACTTTACCTTGTTTCCATCGAGGAACTACTATACTAGTTGTTTTGCTTTTTATGTTATTTGTAATGTCGTGTATGTTGAATTTTTTTTCTATGACCGGCTCTGTGCCGGCAAGGGCACGAGCACCCAACAGTGGCCATGGACGCCCTCCAGAGGTGGCTGAGAGAGGGCGGGGTGGTGTACCTGGAGTGAGCGGATCGGGCGGAGCTGCCGCCAGTGCTGCGTGCCAGACCGGAGGGCCCCGCAACTCGCTCTATCATTTGACATACTACAACGTGCACCCACAATAACTGATAGTACCTTTCCTCATCATATTTATTTTCCCGCAATACCTGGTCATTAGCCTCGTGTAGTTGTAATCATTCATACTAGGCTAGCATTTTTGCGCGCACATGACCAACCAGGTGACAAACCATGGCTATACTATAGAAAAGATAGCCAGGAGCGACATGACCTGTTGCTAGGCTACATGCATGCTTGATCGATTTGCTATATGTGCGTCTTGTTTCCTGGCTAGTACTGCAAAGCGTGTGTACTGCAAGGTTCCCTCCTGTGCTGGTGTACCTCACCCACAATCCTCATGTTCCATCGGTACACCTAAACCGGGTCACGCGGAGGGGAGCCTTCCTTCGCACAAACAGAGACAACGTGATTCATATGCAACGTACAGTAGACGGCCACTTCGTAATCTCAGAACCTATACAGAACACTCAATACATCCTTTTCTGCTACCATGTACAACCCCATTAAATTATTCTGGCACATATCTCTATTGACAATTCGATGGCTCAGATATGGGGATCATCTAGACCCCAGGCCCCAGAGCCAATACAATGAATGGATTTTTCACCCGCAAAAGGAAACAATGAATGAAATTTTGATTGAGCGCCACCTGAAAAACAGTCGGCAGAAAGATAGGAAAAATGACATATTTTGGTTCCATCGATGTTTTTTATGCATAGTCAACCAATAAATTATAGTAACGAATATTGCCCGATAACACTCATAAGTAAGAATACTGTGCCACGTCCATCAGGCAGTGGTAGCACTTTGGGATGGTTGATTTTCGCGACCATACAAGTTTTCTCACCGGTCACTGCAGTGCAGCAGTTGGAGTTAAACTTAGAGTTAATGCTGCACTTTACACTTGAACCGCCAGTCGTCTACCAACTGAACGTCACTGTTTTTGAGTCATGCGACTATGCGTCGACGTCGACGAGTCGCACTCACAGGGTTGACTCAAACCCCTCGACTAGTCGAGACTCGTCGACCGGCCAGGCTCGACTCTTCATGAGTCGCTACCCCAAAACGACCTGTCGACTCATCGACTCGAAAACTTGCTGAACATAATGTTTTTTTATGAAGAAGAAAAAGTGAATTCAACCTTTTGGGAATTCTGTACTTTCTTTTCTGGTCATATATGATGTTAAGTCTGTTGCAGCAATGTTGGATGTGTTCATTTTGGACATCACAAAATTCTAAATGTATCAACTGTATATATGTTAGTTTTATGTGAAATGAGAACTGGTTATAAGATGTTGGCTGTGTAGTAGTGGTGTTTGCCTTTTGGAATCAGTATTCATTTCGGAATCAAAGGGGATACAGAAACAAAACCCTGCTGGTTCTGGTTTCACTTTTCGTACTAGTGCATGTCGCAAGTCAGTTTGCTTGCCTGGTTTGTGTCTGTGTACTGTGCTCACAAGTTATGAAGTACCTCCTGCTACTCTTGACTAATTCGCTCTCTACTTGTCCAGTTTACATGCATGGTGGAGAAGCTTGCCGTCAACAAGAGCTCTTCACCCTCAACTACAAGCAGTAGGGAACCACCATGGCCGACATGCGGGTGTGTATTATTTGGATCCGCAGCAAAGTCCGATTCTTTTGTTTGCCTCTAGCCTTGACCATTTATGTCTCTTGTCATCCTTGATGCTGGCTGTCGGGTACCAATTCGACCACAGTGCTATAGCTGTAGTTCTTTTTTTTGTTTCCGTAAGTAACTCCATTTTTCTTGGAATCCTACTTTCTGAACTGTTTCATTTGTTTTGCAAAAGAGTTTCCAAATTATGGAGATGAGCTTTGAGCCTTTTGGAACAATGCTCCCACTTACTCGTAAAATAATACAACCTTTAAAATCGGCATTCTTTTGGAATGCATTAGTGCTTAAGGTTCAAATCAGAACTGAGAAGTAGGTTTTGGTCCTGAAAATGTTAGCAATCTAATTGTTAAAAATGCAATATCGGTTTGTGATAGGACTCTGATATATTGTGAGCTTTTGAAGTTATAAAAAGCTTGTGTGCTCACAATGCTTCAAGCATCATGGAGGTTGGAATATGAACAGAATGATTTTTTTTAGAAAGAAACAATTAATATGCTAACCCAATTTATATTTTACTATTTGGTCATGCTTAGAAGATGAGGTTTTTGCTCCTGTGAATATGTGATCACTTGTTTGTAACTGTAATTGTAATGAGGCGGCTGCTCCTGTTTAGAAGATGTTTGTTTTAATCATGTTGGTCCTTTGGAACCACGTATGTCATGTGTTAGCCATTTGTAAAAATGTGGATATTTTGGCCCGTGAACTATGGATATCTTGGCTGCGAACATCACACTGCTACTCCTAGGGCTACTTGTGGAATATTTTCAGAACACATTATGCTAATTATAGCCCGCTGCACATATGTTTAAAATAGTTGTATCGTTTAAAATGCTATTTCTTTCTATGACAGTCTTTGAGATTTTTAATTTGATGAGTTGCTCCTCTCGACTGTAGTCTGATGCCACCTCACATAAAGGCAGCTCTTGCCGGCTTCAGGAATTTTGGTCGGTTTTGTCTTTTTTTGGCGAGTTCAACAGCAACGGGATATCCGTGGTAATGAAAATTGGAACTCAGAGTGTGTTGAAATTCTTGTTCATGATTTTCCCCAGCCCTCGGCTTTTTAGAGTAATATACGCTAAGGACGGCTGTCTTGTAAATTTTCTGGATCGCATGCATGGAAATAAAAGCAAGTATTTGACATTGATATATGGATGCTTTTCTGTATTGATTGCCTATGAAGTCAGGCCTGTTTAGGCAAGGGTGTTGATGACTCGGAATCCGTTGATAGCATGTGTATTGTTGTGTGTACATGTTGAGTTTCTCAACTCTTCAGTTTGGTGTTTTCAATTGCAGGCACTTGGTCGGCAGTGGATGCCGTGGAGGCGATGGTCATGCAGCGGGTCTTGGTCGCCACCGGCAACAGGGTGGCGGTTGTGACATGCGGCGGCTTTGTGTGAAGCAAGTGAGCTACAACAGCAGCAGTAGCAACAATACAAGAGAGATATCAATGGCAGTGGTGGTAGTATAGCAGGAGATGTCCAAAGTTCATTTGGTGGTTGCTCCCTTGTGTCGCGTCACTACAATGGTAGTCATGATTCCTCTGGCTTTGGTTGGTTGGTTTTGAAACCCAACCCAACCCAACCCAACCCAAGAGGAGGGGAGGTTAATTTAGAACTGAAACAAGTAAAGTTGTACTCGCTTGCTTGTTTTGACTTGCCGATCGATGCTGATGTTGCTAAGCCCCTGGTGGTGGCTTACTTATCATGATATACTATCATTTATTTTGAAAATACACTCTCAATATACTACAGTTTACTTCTTATGTGGAATTTGTACCGGAATGAAAAAATGAAGTTGGTTTATCATCCTAACTTGTTGGTTCAGACACAGAGATAAAAACAAGTGTGATGCATCGCTCCTTGATTTAGTATTTGATGATTACTCCAACGTATATGAAGAGATGGCCACTGAAAAAAAGAAAAAGATAATACTAGTACCCTTTTGGTAAGAATTAGTAGTCAGCATCTCCCAATGGGGTGAGGCAGAGAGACTACTAATAAAACAATGATTTTTTTCAGCAAAAACTTAGTTGTTAGATTAAACAGCCATTCACCAAGATTTGGTTTACATTGATAGATAAACAACGTGCCAGACATTGACTATAATTTCTTAATGAAATAACAAAAGAATGCCAATTAGTAGATTTGATTGATATTAGGGTTTAGTCAGATGCATGAAAAATTTGGTTGGGACGCAGAAGAGCACACACGAATGAGAGTTGGAACAGTTCAGATGATCATAACACGTATCCTTTGAGACAAATTGTATCTCGTCGTTTGTTAATCTGGTATGGTATATGAATCTCGTGTGGAGAAAAAGTTGGAACGATCCACCTAGCCTTATTAAATATGGGCCCTTTGGTGGATGTGGTGGGGCCTGCCTGTCGGTTATCTCTTTGCTCCAACCTCTGAACAAATTCTATCTAGTCAACGAAATTACAGCAGCCCCGCTGAACCAATCTCGTTCCATCCTCAATTCACTCACCTGGTTCCGAGGATGCATGCGCCGCTGCCGCAGCCTCCTCCTCTTCCTCCTCCATTACTCCTTCCCTCCGGTCTGCGTCTATCCAAGCCACTTCCATCCATTGGCCGCGGCCTCCTCTCATGCGGATCGCGCCCCCATCCGACGCCTCCCCGCTTTCCCCGCTCCCATCCTTGCCGAGCGCTCTCCTCTATAAATGGCCATCGACCCATTTCCTCCCGCCTCCCCATCTGCTGCCTGCTTCCCACACATTCACTGCCCACCATGTTTCAGCCAAGCGCCTCCACCACTCGCTCGCACGGCGCCTACAGAAGAGATGGTCCATGCCCGAGCACACGAGCTCTTAACCAAAGCAGCGCCCACGGGTCTGGCAAGTTGCATTCCAGCCGTACACGCTCGATCTGCCCATCCGCAAGCCACCCTGGGTCCTGCAGGTTTGTGATATAGCATACATGCTCATGCCTGTTATGTGTTCGTTCAAATTCTTGCTACGTATTCCCCTTGCAAATACAGACAAGTGCATGTGTTTTTATTGCGGGTAAGAAGTAGTACTTTGTAGTTTGTACTACTAAATTTTGATTGAATGAAAAATGGGTACTAATCTAAACCACATCTACTGGTAGATTACCAAATGAAGATGACTGAAACTTGAGGCCGTTTGGGGAACTTCGAGTACCTTTCCTTTGAACCCACCTGCCTGCAAATACGATCCCTCTTGTCTTCGCGTGCTGGAATTTCATAGACATGGAAACAGGTTCCTCACCTTGTAACCCCGGTTCTCTCCGCATTCTGTATATATATTTGTGGTTGTCCCGTTTGTTTGTGAGTGGAAAAAGGCAACTACCACTACTCTTGTTTTTCTTTTCGTCTATAAAAGAGGATTAAATGGTTAAACGGAAGTTCAAAATCAAGAATACGGCTGGCAGACTTGACACACGGTTCTGAAGGAACACCCTTTGAACATGAATGAATTCTTCGGAGACAACATCTCTCAGGGGTGTTCAAACTCGGGCTAAACACAAGTGGGAAGTGAGGGGCACTGGTACAATTTCTTTTCTGCTAATTCATATAATGAAAAACATGTCAGTTTCCATGGGTTTGAGCAAAGCAATTTTGAACACAGCTGACATAGAGAAAGAATGCCATGCGTGTTTAAATTATTCTTAGAGCTGCTCATTGTAGCCTGTAGGTTTGTAGTTCACAACTATCCCAGTCTGTTAACTGAATTTATTCACTAATAGAGATACTTTCAGTTAAAAAGTAATCTAATCAACTTTATTTGTTCAGCACACTTTGGTGGCAAGTTTATGTGTTGAAATTACATGCTCACTCTAATGCATCTTCCTGTTTTTTCCTCTTGTATATTCCCCATGACTGATTAGGGAAAGCACTCTATTCTTGATGTCTTGATTTGGCCGACCGATGTTTTTCCCAGAAAACTTTATAGGTTTAAATTACTAGATTGATCCTAATTACATGTTTGGTCCATAAATTGTCTTCACTCATGTATCCGTGCATCCTTATGTTGAGTTTTGGTTAATGGAATGAAGCAAGATAGGAGTGGGGAGCAGTATAGCCGAATATAATTAGATGACTGAAAGTGAATATTGTTAGATGGTTCATGTTTTGTTTGCTTGTGTCAAAATTAGGTACTAACTTTAACCCCACCTACCGTCTGGCAGAGGGACCAAACATATATAGATGAAAACTGAAGGCTATTTGGGAAACTTTGATTAGCTTTGAAGCCACCTGCCTGCCGATATGATAACTCCTTCTTTTCGCTGGAAAATAAGGAGCATGGCAGCAGGTTTGTCACCTTGTAACCACATTTTTTCTTTGCATTCTATATTTTCGTGGTTGTCCCATTTGCGACTAGAAAAAGGCAACGACTACCTCTCTTGTTTTCGTTTTGTGTTTGTGCAAAAAAGAGTTAAAACGATTATGCGGCAGTTCAGAATCAAAAAATACGCTTGGCACACTTGACACCCAGTTATGGAAGAACGCCCCTCTGAACATGCTTTCTTCAAAGACAAAATCCCCAAGGGTGTGTTCGAGCCCAGGCTGAAGAACTAACTGGGACGGGGCACACTAGTACAATTTAGCTACTGCTAATTCATGTATTGGTAAACATGTCGGTTCCTTTCGGTTTCAGCAAAGCACTTCTGAAATCTGCACATTTGACATGCAGAAATAATGCCTATATGCTTCAATTACTCTTAAATGAGATCACCTCACTTAGCATGTATGTTTGTAGTTTACAACTATACCAGCCAGTTAACTGACTTTTGTTCATTGATAGAGATACATTCAGTTAACAACTAAACTAATAAAGTTCGTTGGTCCAATACACTTGAGTGGCGAGTTTATATGCTGAACCTAGATGCTCACTATAATGCACATTAAACTAAAGTATGGTTTCATCTCTACCTCACTCGATTTGAATGTCTAACCGATGCTCTGTTACTCCAATGTGTCTTGTATGTTAGATTTCCCTGCTAAATGTGTCTGTTCAGAGTTGAGATATATAAACTTGAAAAATCAATGATAGTTTTAATTAAACATGGTTAAATTGGAAAAATTGCTTGCATTGCAGCAGTACATCCTTCCCGCTAGAAATCCATGGAGGCATTTATTCAGATTGAGGCCAATTGCATACATCCTAGTAGCACCAGCATAAGGTCTAAACTAAAACGAACTTGCGTCAGTTTGTGTCAAGTGCATATGCTCCAGCTCTTGTTATTATTATTTTTCTCTAGCTGTTGTTGTTGCCTCGAGCTCAAGCATATTTGGATGGCAATACAGATTACTTGCATTTTTTGTCTTGATTGGGTTCGAAGTTGATCTGATCATGGCGTCTATATATACACAACAGGGATCCCAGCCCCCAGGATTACTATAGCATCTTTTGTTTGATTGAACCAATGGTATGCACGTCTTGGTGCAGATGGAAGAGGCTACATACAGTTATATTTATGTTATATGCACTGACTGAGTACTCAACTGTTGCTTCTCCACAAATTGTTTCTTGGCACACCTTCCCTTAATGTTATCACCTAGCTTGCGCAAACAACTACCTGTGATGTGTTTGTGCCTTCTGATTAATCATAGCGCTGGCAATATATAAGTTTATTTTAGTGGCAGATTTGATTGGTTCCATTTCTCCTTCCTCTCATGCCTGCTCTTTGATCTTATAGGGCCTGAGGTTTCACACGGGAACAAGGGTGGTGCTGGTTGCTGCTAGGGTAAACACCTGGTAGTAAACTAGTAACATTAGCCACATTTGCCAGCAGAGCAACCAAACGAAGACGAAAACTAAAAGACGCTTGGGAAACTTTTGGTACCTTTGAAGCCACCCGCCTGCCAATGCGACCCCTCATGTCCTCATGCCGGAAAATCAGGGTATGGCAACAAGTTCGTCACCTCATAACCCTGTTTTTCTCTGCATTCTATATCTTCCTGGTTGTTCTGTTTGCTATTGGGAAAGACAACTGGGTTAAATGATTAAGCGGCAATTCAAATTCAAGAATACCTTTGACACGCTTGACATCCAGTTCTGAAAGAACATCCTTTGAACATGAATGAATTCTTCAGAGGCAACATCTCCCAGGGGTGTCCAAACCCGGGCTGAAGCAACTGGGAAGCAAGGTGGACTAGTACAATCTCTCTTCTGCCAATTTCACATAATGATAAATAGGTCCGTTTCCACGGGTTTGAGAAAAGCAATTCTGAACACACCTGACATAGATTAAGAATGCCATGTAAGCTTCAATTATTCCGTAAGGTGCTCACCGTAGTCTGTAGTTCAGAACTATACCAGCCAGTTAACTGAATTCTTCACTGATGGAGAGTCGCATTCAGTTAACAATTAAGCAACTGGGAGCGAGGGGCGCTAGTACAATTTCTCTTCTGCTGATTCATATAATGATAAACGTCTCGTTTTCCATGGGTTTGAGCAAAGTAGTTCTGGAACCTGAATGCACCCGACAGAGAAAAAGAATGCCATGTGTGCTTCAATTATTCTTAAAGGTGCTCACTTTAGCATTTAGGTTTGTGGTTCAGAAACTATACCAGTCAGATAACTGAATTTATTATTCACTAATAGAGACGATTTCAGTTAAAAACTAAGGTAATCAACTTTATTTATTCAGTACACTTGGGTGGTAATTTTGTATGCTGAAATTAGATGCTCACTAAATTACAGACTAAATTGAAGCATGGGTCCAACCATGTCTCACTCATTTTCATGAGGAGTATTTGGTTTGAAGGAGGTTGGTCAACCATGAGCAATCATTCAGGTAAATTATCAGACCACTACCTAAAGGTTGTAAGTAATAGCTAAGAAGTTGATAGTCTCCTTTAGCCAAAATCCTCCTAGTTGTTATGTGAAGATTACATAGATATAAGAGCTACCATTAAACTAGATGCAAAAAAGGTATGCCCTGTTGAGGATGATGGGCCAGCCAACAGGTGTTTAATTCAGAAGATTCAAATATGAATGTGTTCATGAGAACAATTACGGCTTTGCTCCATTCCTGAATGTTGGTTGTTGATTGCTGAATGATGTCGATAGGGGTGTAGATGTTACATCATACTGCATGATGCCAACAATTGATTTTACCAGTAGGTTAAGCTAGAAAGGTCACCATGTGAATGTTACACATGTTTTTGTACCATTAGTCATCCTCTGTTTTTGATGACGTACTGTACTAAAATCTTCCATGCACATTATCATGTTGATTTCTTAAGAAATATTTTGGTCAAGGAAGCAGAATATGTTCGTAATAAATGTAGGATTTT
This sequence comes from Triticum dicoccoides, assembly GCF_002162155.2. NCBI lineage: Eukaryota > Viridiplantae > Streptophyta > Magnoliopsida > Poales > Poaceae > Triticum > Triticum dicoccoides. Next base: position 849,533,305 of record NC_041385.1, on the reverse strand, counting down.
ATGTGTTCTCTTATCAGACTCACCATTAAGTAACGCAAAATGTAGTATAGCACAGAATTTTATGAGTTGCTTTTTTGTGTTATACTTAATACTTGGTATTAATTAATCTTGTCCGTTCTCTTGTTCCAGGGAGTAGCTCTCATTTCCGCCATCTGATGGTTGTTGTTGTGATCTCCAGCGGCGGTGGTGCACTTCCTTGTGTCTAGCACCAACAAGGCAGTGGGGTTATCACCCCGTAATATTTGCGTCGGCTCCCACAACTGTCTTCTCGGTTCCCACCACTCAAGTGAGTCCCTGGTATCTCCTTCCTCCCTTGTCTGCTATGGGAGCTAGAATTTGAATGATTTAATAATGTGATCGAGCTGATGACTGTGGTCTATGGTGATGGTCTTCTGGCCATCGAGCTGACAGTTTGGATCTGTGGTGGTGATCTTTTGGCCAGCACACAATCTTATTATTGTCATCATTTTTGTTGTCGATGAAATGTGTGTCCAAATTTTGTGTCCTTCGCAAGACTCTATGGCTACCAGGATCCCACTAAGAGCTATTATATGGTCTCTATGTACCTCTGATACTACTGCCGTAGTGTAGGTTTGTGGTGCATGCTAATTCAATTTTCTTCGTGTTTCTGGATTTTGTTCAATCAGACTGCAATCTGATGGAATCAGGATTGTTTTAGGCAAAGCCTCTAGTCTATTTGGTCCTTCTTTAGAAATTTGTCTTGCCTGCAAATTATGTAGCAGCTAGGTCATCTGTTGACATCTGAGTTTTCAAGTAAACCACAACTCATTTGCTTGTATTTCAAGGAATGGCTTGCAAATCCAACTTTATTTTATTGATTAGCTACCTATCCACAATAGAAAAACTGAAACACAACAGTTACGAGATTTATTTCTTGCCCTCTCAAGAATGAGCAAGCCTAAGATTGAGTAGACATTTAAAACACTACAGTTATGCGATTTATTCTTAAAGGTGATCATTGTAGCCTGATAGAGACACATTTAGTTAATAACCAAGCTAATCACCTAATCAAGTTCACTGGTTCAGTACACCCATTAGCCGCTAATAAAGGACATGTTGCCATGCTTGTCTGATGTATAGTAAGTATGATAGTGCATTTTATCTCCTAAGTCAAAAATCTCATGGATGTAACCTTTATATCATAGGTCAATCACAATAGCAGCGATGCAGGAAAGCTCCTTGACTTGAAAACGCTGGCACTCTTAGGATGTGGAGCTGTCCTCCTCAGGCGGGTTGGCTGCATAGTGAATGATCTTCTCGATGGCGGCATCGATAACAAGGTGATTTTGTTTGGTTTTTTCTGTAGTTTGTTCTGGATGCGGACAACACCTTGGACTTAGCGTGTTTGTGAAAAATGCCATTCAGATTGTTGCAGCGATTATCATGAAAAGTGATCAACTGCAATTTTGAATGTGTCACATGCATATATCTTACCCTTTGAACCAGGGTTGTAGCAAAATTAAGTGTCAAACTTTAGACGAAGTGTCAAATTCAAAAACTCAGAATAAGTAAAACAATTGGCAGCATATTTACAAAACAGAACATTAATTCAACATCATCAAGCACCCAAATTTTGTGGAACATGATAGCAGAAAGTGATTGACTTGATTTTGAACCTTTGTGAATTAAAGATTGAGAGAGAGAGAGAGAGAGAGAGAGAGAGAGAGAGAGAGACTCAATAGTACAAATCTGGCATTCTTTATTAAACCAATACGAGGAGGGACTCAACCCAACAAGGATAGGTCACCTGTCACCTCCTCCTAATGCTCCTATACTAATTAATTGGGTGTGAAATCTGTCTATAAAAAACAACCAGGAATTTATAGGACTGAAATCTTTCTATAAAATCTATAAATCGCAGACAACCCTATTATATATTTGTCTTATATTCTTCCTTTCTCCACTTCATAGATAATCATATGTTATCTCTTATGGACAGTGTAATGCGCCAATATCACAAAGTCGAGAATAGCTATATATCTGGAGGGAGAATCCACATACCACCATGATAACGGCCCTTCATGAAGTATCCTACTGACCCAATCTTGTTCAAGTTATCGTCAGCGGCGTCGTTCTTTGTGTCGTCTTCCTTGTAGTACGTATGTTCACCGCTGTCATTTGAAACTGTCAAGAATACCTTGTCTTTGGGGACGATGTCATTTGGACCTAAGCAACAATAATCATGCGAGTAGTAGATATGATTTCTCTCCACACCGCTACACATGCCCTTTCTTATATGCACTGCCTTGCATATTGTCTCCCCCAAAAACAAGGCGTGGTCACCCAAACTTGTCACCTTCAGCCACTTGTGCTTGTAAGCTGTCTTTATTTCACTGGCGGGGATGTCGACGAGCTTGAACACCTTGAAGAAAGGCTCGATGTTTGGTAACCATTGGGTCTTCCATGCCATCGCAACCTTTCCCTGTAGATCAAAGATGCATTTGTAGTCGCCCGTATGGATGGTGTGATCGATCCTTTCCACGGCTAGCCGGCGTTCAGCGGTGACTATTGGTGCACCATCTTCATTCACGCCAATCTCAAACTTGAGGAGCGTCCGTTTGTAGTGTAGGCCATAATATATTTGCAGCGTAGGCCATAGAGCTCGCCGTTGCAGAACACGATGTTGATAAGCTCTCCCTTAGTAGGACATCCTTGTACCGTCCACCCGCTGTTCGGAGAGCCAAGTTTGCAGAGCGGGATGCCACAGTTGTATGTTATGGCGGCAAGTATAGATTCGGGCGAAGTGGGCGGCTCGGAGAAGACAACTGTCCGGGGGACGGGCAGCCCGGATCCATGGTGCTGGCTAGGGCAGACCATCGTGCCCTTCTTCTCGGGGAGCATCACCTCGGCACCAGAGAAGAGATTCAGAATCCTGAGTCTGACCTGGCCTGGTACAGGCAACGCGATCCAGCCGCCGATAACCCGCCTTCCCACAGCCTCGATCGGGCCCTGGAACTGCACGACCACGTCGTCCTCGGGGCTTCTTCCTGTTGCCGTCGCGAGGCGAGAGGAGCAGCAACGCGTTTCGTTTGTAATTAGCTGTCCTCGGGGCTGTACGCTCGCGTCTCCTGGTTGTGATTGGCTCTTGATGCATGGTTGCAGCGAGAGCACGTTTCGCTACAGATCCTGGCGCTCGGTGAACGTCCGCCCGTGGAATACGCGACATCTTTTTCTTTTCTTGGAGACAAGAACTACGTTTTGAGTCTGGTGGCCAAACTTGTTTTTTTTTTTTGGAGGGACAGTGGCCAAACTTGTTGATGGACGATCCATCGATTTCCCTCCGTACGTACGTACGTCATGCATCCGATCCATTGCACGCCACTTTTTTCTTTTTCTCTTGACTGATGACTGATCCGTTACCAAGCACGTCCTTCCCCTTCTTTTTCTTCCGAAAGAAAAAAGAAGCGCGTCGTTCCCTAATCATAATTCTTTTTCCAAAAATTAAATCAGCGTCCGGCCGGCTGCCGTGTATCCTCCTTTTTTTAATCTTCTCCTCCGTTTCCTTTAATTTCTTTTTTTTCCGTCCAATCCAAATCCAAACAACATGATTTATCGCGCGCGCTTTTCTTTTTTGGACATCTAGATCCTAACTAAGAGGGCATGGGAGATACTCCTTGACAATCGTGCCATCTTGTATGCCTGACAAAGTAACCTTTGGTTGGACTATGCAAGAAGTCCTTCAAACATACTCAAATTTGGAGTAACAAACAATGACGACGACCACGACGCGAGAGATCTGACTCAAAAATTGCATGGGACTATATGCTAGCAGATAAAATGATCATTCTTGACCAATATTGCGTGTCATCTGGCCGCTGCAATCTAGGCTCGGCTATGCAATCGAATATGCCAGCATAGACTTGACGACGACAAACCATGCTTGGGTCAAACGATGGCGATGAGACCGCTACCGAGAGGTTGTCGAGAGCTATTCAGCATGATGGAAGATAGGGTGGAGTACGTAAGAATCTCCGAGAGAATGATGGCTACCCACAACGAGACCTTGACAAAGGTTGAAACCTTAATAGATTCGGAATATATATGCATGACTAATCTACCTCATTCAATGAAGGTTTTCAAGTCCATATAACATTCGGAGTAGTAATCGATGATGATCATGACATCGAGAGCTCTTACTCGTAAAATAATACAACCTTTAAAATTGGCATTCTTTTGGAATGCATTAGTGCTTCAGATTCAAATCAGAACTGAGAAGTAGGTTTCGGTCCTGGAAATGTTAGCAATCTAATTGTTAAAAATGCAATATCGGTTTGTGATAGGACTCTGATATACTGTGAACTTTTGAAGTCATAAAAAGCTTCTGCTCACAATGCTTCAAGCATCATGGAGGTTGGAATATGAACAGAATGATTTTTTTAGAAAGAAACAATTCATATGCTAACCCAATTTATATTTTACTATTTGGTCATGCTTAGAAGATGAGGTTTTTGCTCCTGTGAATATGTGATCACTTGTTTGTAACTGTAATTGTAATGAGGTGGCTGCTCCTGTTTAGAAGATGTTTGTTTTAATCATGTTGGTCCTTTGGAACCACGTATGTCATGTGTTAACCATTTGTAAAAATGTGGATATTTTGGCCCGTGAACTATGGATATCTTGGCTGCGAACATCACACTGCTACTCCTAGGGCTACTTGTGGAATATTTTCAGAACACATTATGCTAATTATAGCCTGCTGCACATATGTTTAAAATAGTTGTATCGTTTAAAAAGCTATTTCTTTCTATGACAGTCTTTGGGATTTTTAATTTGATGAGTTGCTCCTCTCGACTGTAGTCTGATGCCACCTCACATAAAGGCAGCTCTTGCCAGCTTCAGGAATTTTGGTCGGTTTTGTCTTTTTTTGGCGAGTTCAACAGCAACGGGATATCCGTGGTAATGAAAATTGGAACTCAGAGTGTGTTGAAATTCTTGTTCATGATTTTCCCCAGCCCTCGGCTTTTTAGAGTAATATACGCTAAGGACGGCTGTCTTGTAATATACGCAAGTATTTGACATTGATATATGGATGCTTTTCTGTATTGATTGCCTATGAAGTCAGGCCTGTTTAGGCAAGGGTATTGATGACTCGGAATCCGTTGATAGCATGTGTATTGTTGTGTATACATGTTGAGTTTCTCAACTCTTCAGTTTGGTGGTTTCAATTGCAGGCACTTGGTCCTGCCGCTCGACAGGCGAGGCGGTGGATGCCGTGGAGGCGATGGTCATGCAGCGGGTCTTGGTCGCCGCCGGCAACAGGGTGGCGGTTGTGACATGCGGCGGCTTTGTGTGAAGCAAGTGAGCTACAACAGCAGCAGTAGCAACAATACAAGAGAGCAATCGATGGTAGTGGTGGTAGTATAGCAGGAGATGTCCAAAGTTCATTTGGTGGTTGCTCTCTTGTGTCGCGTCGCGTTGCGTCGCTACAATGGTAGTCATGATTCCTCTGGCTTGTGTTGGTTTGTTTTGAAACCCAACCCAACCCAACCCAACCCAAGAGGATGGGAGGTTAGTTTAGAACTGAAACAAGTAAAATTGTACTCGACTTGCCGATCGATGCTGATGTTGCTAAGCCCCTGGTGGTGGCTTACTTATCATGATATACTATAATTTGTTTGCTGGCTGATGGTCGTATTGAAAATACCTCTCAATACACTACAATTTACTTATGTGGAATTTGCACCCGAATGAAAAAATGGAGTTGGTTTATCATCCTAACTTGTTGGTTCAGACACAGAGATAAAAACAAGTGTGATGCATCGCCCCTTCTTTTAGGATCCTTGATTTATTATTTGATGATTATTCCTATATGAAGAGATGGCCACTGAAAAAAGAAAGAAAAAAGATGATTATTTGATGCGTGAGTAGTTTACCACAGACCTACGGGTCTGTAGGCAGTTCCTAGATGGCTTCTTATCTCCTTTTGATCTTCAATACAATATTCAGTAAACTTTTTGCAAAAAGCACTGATCGAGTGATTTAGGTCGTTTAATCACTTTATGACAAGTGGGGTTGTATTGTCGTGAGCTGACTTGACAAAACATTTACATACACCCCCTTAGATTGAAAAAATAAAATCAATCGACCCTCGTCCCTCCCGTTAAGCCGTCTTGCTGCTGCTTAGCAAGCGCCGAGACGAGCTCTTCTTCCTGTTGCTGTGGCACGGCGATGGCGGTGAGGTGGGTGAACAGAGGTCGTGCGGGAGGGGGATAGATGCCGACGCAGCAGCTCACGACATTCTAGCTTCTCCCGCCCGCCCACGCGCACGGCGACCATCACCAGCAGCAGCTCGTCTGCGGCAAAGGAGGAGGCGCCTGGGACCCCACGTCGGTGCTCGACCGCCGGGCCAGCCCCGCTGCGCATCCCATGCTGTCTTCCCCCTCGCCCCTGCCCGCCGGCGTGCTGGCCCTCGCCAAGAACGTCTCCGCGGCCCCACCGGCGCAGGCATGGCCGCCGCTAGGCCCCGGGCCGGCGGACAACAACGCCAAGGACGACTAGGTCCACCACCTGCCGGCCCTCGACATGGCCGGCGGGGCGACCCCCAAGCCGCCGCAATGCAGAAGCCGCACCCGCCGCCCTCCTCGCAGGACAGCACCGAGTCTGCTCCTGGCAGTTGTGCACGAGAGGGAGTCGACTGATTTTATTTTTTCAATCTAAGGGGGTGTATGTAAATGTTTTGCCAAGTCAGCTCCCGACAATCCAGCCCCACTTGTCATAAAGTGATTAAACGATCTAAATCACTCGATCAGTGTTTTGCAAAAAGTTTACTGAATGTGCGGTGTTTTTTATAAAAAGTTAGTGACCTCGTGGTTTTCTGCAAACGATGCCCCAAATGTGATGGTTTTGTGCAATTAACTCATTGGGATTCAGTTGGGCCTATCTAAATGGCAGCCTGATGATTGGTTTCATGATGTTATTCTGCGGTGATTCGGAATCTATATGGAACACAACAAATTCTGTGGTGATTCAGTCTTTGCGCGCATGCGCGCACACACACACACGCACGCACGCACAGAGATATATAGTTGAGAAAATATGAAAAGTGCCAGCAGACTTGAACCATCAGAATTTTATGACCTTTTCGTGGTAGTTTGAATTAGCTAATAAACTGACCACCGTCTTTTCAATGTAAGTTACTAGTATGATCGTCATTTTTTGATGGTTTTTATTTTCATTTGCAAGGGGCTGGGACAAATAGGACTGGACCTCATCTTTCACAGTACTCACTTCATTTGTAGCATCAACTTTATCCGACCCATGCGCCAATCCATTCCCTGCCTTTTGTTCGTCGAAGCATGTGCCCACAACCCCCTTCGGTGGCTCCTCCTGTACATGGATATCTGATCCAGGTGGTACACTGTTGTTCCGTTTAAGCTTATGTTGATTGTTCTGCAGACACTGCAGTTGTGCTTGCATCTTGTCATCTATTTTTGGAGTCTGCTCAGCGTTTTGGCCGTCTGTTCCAGTAGTGACCTCCTCCACTCCCAGTTTATCGCTGCATGCATTAGCATCCACATCCCTCTATGCACGGTTATCAACCACCTCCAATATACTCTGCGACTTTGTGCTGTGCAAATGAAGTTCGTATTATATGAGTCATATGCACAGTAAATACATAAGACCAATCAATGGAACATACGAATTTTGCACTGGCCTGGCCCTACATAATATGGAAATTTTGCAGTGAAGCCCCTACACATTTTGCATGTGACACCCTATAATTCCCTTCTTCTCGCAAGCAAGGACAAAATTTTGCATGTGGCACCCTACAATTTTGTTCTTCTCACAAACAAGGACAAAATTTTGACAAGTAAGCTGCAAAATTTGCTCAAAATTTTGGCAGCATAACGCGTTTAGCTCCTTAATATAGGCATGTACATCATTTCACTATACACATATGATACAACCAAGCCATCCATCATCATTCTGCATCTCTACGCACCATGCATGCTTCGATCACTACAAATAAATCAAAATGGGTTGGATCATATATGTCCCCTTGTTACCAACTTGGATCAGCATCCTAGCTACAACGTCTTCATCATGCTTAGGAAGGAAGAAGCACTTAATTCGCTTTTGACGCCGTCATAATGCACCTCATGGCCACCCAGCCGTCACAGGCATCTCAGTTTCCCATGCCTCATGTCCCTTGCCGTGGACAACTATCTTGACTCTCGAAGCCTTTCTCTTCTCATGCCGGCATCTAATGTTCCCCTCACTACTTGCATGCTCGCCATCACAACATGAAAAAACAAGACAAAAAATTGGCAACACGTGTTAGGAGTTCAGATTGCACCTGAGTGATTAAACAAACTGAAAATGGCTTCGGATTTTTGAGTCCGCAACCATAACAAAACTACAGAAAAATAACAAACAGAATTACCTTGTTATCAATGCCGCCATTGAGGAGATCGTTCACTATGCAACCAGCTCCCCCTAAGGAAGACAGTCGAGAAGATCATTCGCTTGTGCTCTTGAAGTCTTTCAAGCGGTCTCTTGTCCTTGACACCAACGGCAGATCAAGATTAGCTATGGTCACTCAGGAGATACATGTCGGCAATGCCTTCTCAGACTACACAAAGAACCTATCTTTACTAAGCACTCAATTTTAACAGTTTGGGGAGATTTCACTACTCAAAGTTTAAGAAATGACTTAGTGGCTCCAGATTGAGTGACCCATGACCGGGGAGTATAATTGCTTTAGATCACAACATCACGTGTATTTTGACATGTGAAATGAATTGTGAAAAAAATTATTATGCATTTTGGTGAAGCAGATGTAGGCGGCGTAGATGGGCTGCTCTCCAGGTCAGACTCTGTCTCCTCGCCCTCCAGAACACGTACATGAATAGCAACACAGATAGATAACATCATGCAATCTACTACTACATACCCAAATAGGCAAATAGGAACAAATAATTTCTGAAGAACAGATTGTGCAAAGAAGTTCCTGCTCGATAGATGGACATGGAGTAGTTGCTAGATTGAAATAATAACAGAACAGATCGTCCAGTCCAGTTGTGCTTGCATCATCATACATGCCCAAATAGCTGAGGAATACCTCACCTGAAGATAAGAGTGTTCCTTTAGAACGGCAAATGCTTTCGTGTGGTGGCTCAGGCAATGCTTGCTGAATAGCTTGAGAAGCTTCCTTTACACTAGTATCTGTAATGAACCAAGCAGATGTTGAATTACATATCAAATTTTGAACAACATTTTCTCCATCTGGGTAGGCGCAACAGGCTTTAGATGGTCAAATGCTCCCTCATCTTCTGAGTGGCATGGTGTAGATAGATACATTTGTATTTGCGAATGCACTGATCCATACATGCACACTAGAAAATGAATACAAATGGTATACTTCTGTATAGTGTGATTCAAGTGAGCATCTAACTTCATCATATAAGCTTGCCACTCAATTGTACCGAACCAGTGAAATTGATTGGCTTAGTTGTTAACTGAACGTGCCACTCCATCAGTGAAAAAATCCAGTTAACTAACTAGTAATGTAGTTCTGAACTACAAATTTATAGGCTACAATGGGCACCTTTACCAGTAATTGAAGCATACATGGCATTCTTTCTCTATGTCAGGTACATGTTCAGACTTCAAAAGTGCTTTGCTCAAACCCATGGAAACCAGACTGTTTATCATGATATTAATTAGCAGAAGAGAAATTCTACTAGCGCACCTCGCTTCCCAGTTGTTTCAGCCTAGGTTCGAACTCCCCTGGGAGATGTTGTCTCTGAAGAACACATGTTTTGAGGGTGTTCTTCCAGAACTTGGCGTCAAGTGTATCAAACACATTCATTATTTGAGTTACAGCTTAACCATTTAACCAGCTTTTACAATAAAAAAAATAGTACAACTTGACTTTTCCAATCACAAATTAGACAATGCAGAGAAAAATGGGATTACGAGATGACGAACCTGCTGCCATGTCCCTGATTTCTGGCAAGAAGACAAGAGGGATCGTTTAGGAAGGCAGATGGTTTCAAAGGTACCCAAAGTTTCCAAAATGGCCTTCAGTTTTGATCTTCATTTCGTTGCCCTGCCGGTGAATGTGGTTAAGGTTTGTACCCAATTTCCACGGACTATCTCCACCAGCGTCGTGCTTGACGGGGTTGGAGGCGCTTAGCCAGAACATGAGCAGCAATGTGTGGGGCGCTCGGCTCATTCTAGTGTGATCCAATATCAGCCTCATTGGTCCAATCATGTATCAATTTGGAGGGACCTGGCACTAGAGAAAGACATGGTCAACTAATTTTTGTAGCATGCAAACATGAAAAATGCAACCTTCAAATCGATACTGTGCTTCACACGTGTGGACAATGGAACTTCTTACCTACTATAAAATCTGTCAGAACTACAACAAATTGTTTGCATGTCTTAGGTGTCTTTGGATTTGAGTGACAAATAGTTAGATTTCCAGCAGACATGATAATCGAACATGCAAGGCAGACTTAGTAGAGTAAAATAATTCATAGACGGCATATCTAGCAACAAGACTAGATGTAACAATATAGCATACTCAAGATACTCAAGAACAATAGGTCAAAATTCAAGATAGCTTTTACTGTAATAATATTTCACAGAACTGAGTCAAGTATCTCGAATGAACACAAGAAAGTCTGCTCGGATATAACTATAATCACGATGGGATTATATAGTGTGAGTTTTTATTTTTCCAAAAAGACTCAACTAGGCAATAATAAAAGGTCATCAAAGAAGAAATGATGAGTGAGCTCAAATACAAAAGAGAAGTGCATATTACGACCGCCCACAAAGAGAATTCTCAGAATGAGCTGGGTAACATTATCATCATTACAAAAATAACAAGGCAACATGCTTCCAGCCTACCAAACATTTGCATACACACAAAACGAATGAAGCACCAGATAGTGTGGTCAGAATGAACTATAACATTTAATTGATATCAAAAAACCCACATAGGGAAGTCTTCATAGAGCTGGGATGACCACTTGGTCACATCACACACTACACTATGTAGAGTGGTTTCCTTCTTCAAAAGAAAGGAACATAGTTACTAAGTGCAAATAGGACTGAACTGTGTGATGATTTATTTATATGGGCAAGGAAATCATTATAGAAACTTCCAAACCTATGCGAAAACACAGGGAATGGTACAACATAGTCATGGCTCGATGACCACGTACCCAAACAAAAATGGGAATAACAAAGAAGGAAGAAGATAGCACCTTCAAACATTTGTGTCCTAGGCCGAACCATGCCATCACCAGTGACAGTGGAGGCAAGAGTTGGCTAAACACACAACTCTGGACCAGCCGTACCGACAGTCGTGGCCATGAGGCATGACCACACGAAGGACCCCGGGGAAGAGCAGAGAGCTTGCTCGCTGCCACAAGCTACAACAACAAACATCGTTTAGAACATGGCAAGTCTACAATTAAAATGAGTTTGCTGTCAGTTAGAGTATTCACATTGCAGGCTGAGGTCGTCATTGCACACCATCGCCTTGGGCTCAAAGTTGGTCACCACCTCTTTGCTCCTGCGGTCTAGGCCCAGATCGTCCATTGAATCACACATCACAGGGCAGGAAATCATCAGCAAACAACAAATAAAATCATCCATCACACAAAACCAAAATGAGCGTCTATATATCAAACAGTCCAAGCAACCAAAGTTTCTAGCTTGGAAAAAATTATCGGGCCTCTACTAGTGCTGCTGCTAGAGTTGGGGCCAGACATGAATACATGGCACAACATAAATGCAAGCAGTCTGTAGTGTCATCAAAATATGCTTGAGATGATGGCACCATCAAGAGCTAGAGACTTGACACAAACTAAAACAAGTTCATTATAGTCTACATCAGAGACTCTGCTAGTGGTACTAGGATGTATGCATAGGAGGCACCAGCATATAATCCGAGGAAATGCCTCTGTAGTTTACTAGCAGGAAGGATATTCGGCCGCAGTGCAAGCAATTTCGCCCATTTAACCATGGTTAATTAATACTGTTGTTGACTTATCAAGTTTATATATATCAACTCTGAACACACACGCTTAATAGGGAAGTCTGACATAAAAGACACCTTGGAGCAACAGAGCATCGGTTAGACATTCTGTAATGCTAGAAAATGTGCAACTGGTTAGATTGGTTGTTCATGATCATTACTCACTCGCTGTGCTAGAGATTTAAATTTCTACTGAACTAGGCATGTTCATTCTTCAGAGGGCAAGAAATATAGCATGCTCAAGATACTCAAGAACAATGGGTCAAAATTCAAGATAGCCTCTACTGTAATAATATTTCACAGAACCGAGTAGAGTCTCTCAGATGAACACAACTCAGCACAACACAAGAAAGTAAGAACATGTTCTTCAAACCTTCTACAAACATTTGCATACACAAAAAAAGGAAACAAATCCAATGTTCTTTCAAGTATCATAGAAGCAGCAAATAATCTGCTCAGAATGAGCTATAATATTTAATTGATATCAGAAAACCATGAACGGAAGTATTTTTAGAGCTGGGATGACCACTTGGTCAGATTACATACTACACTATGTAGAGAGGTTTCCTTCAACTTAAAAAAATAGATAGTTACGAAGTGCACAAATAATTGAACTGTGTGATTATTTATTTATTTGGGCAAGGGAATCATCATAGCAACTTCCAAACCTATGAGAAAAAAGGGAATAGCACAGCACAACCGTGGCCCAGAGAAAATGGGAAGAATAAATGAGGAAGAAGAGAGCACCATCAAAGATTGTAGCCGAGGCCGAACCACACCATAGCCGCTGAAGGTGGAGGCGAGAGATGGCTGAACCCACACAACCATGGACCAACCGAACCGGCAGCCATGGCCAGGAGGCATGAACGCATCAAGGACAAAAGAGCAAAGGGCGGGCTCACAGTCCCAAGCTACAACAACAACAGGCGCCATTTTTAGAACATGGAAAGTGTGCAACCAAAATGAGTTTGTTGCCAGTCAGGGAGCTCACATTGCAGCCTGAGACCGTCGTCGCATGTGGCCACCTTGGGCTCAAAGTTGGTCACCACTGCCTCAGTACTATAGTCAAGGCCCTAGCCATCCATTCAATCACACATCTGAGGGAAGGAAATCATCAACAAATAACAAATCAAATCATCCATCACACAATTTTTCTTGTTGACCATGAGTTGAGTCCACCGGATGAATAAAAGTTTTTGAGATCACATAAGCAAATGACGGATGAAGAAAAGTTGTTAGTGAGAACATTGAACTCAGCAAAACTACCAACAAGAAAAATTATGGACATACTATCAATTTTAAGGCATGGCCCGCTTCCGTACACGAAAAAATATGTGACGAATGTGAGGGCATCAATCAGGAAAGAGAATGATGGCAATGATATGATGCAGCTGCTCGACTACTTCAGGACCAAACAAGCAGAAGATCCAAGATACTACTACAAGTTTAAGGTTCATCCGCAAAAACCAAGCAAAGTGCTCTGCATTTTCTGGGCTGATGGCTACTCGAGGAAAATGTATGATTTGTATGGAGACAGCCTAAGTTTCGACACAACCTACAAAACCAACAAATACAACTTGCCATTTGCCCCATTTGTTGGTGTGTCTGGGCATGGACAGAACTGCTTGTTTGCATGTGCTATCATTCAGGATGAGACGATAAACACATTCACTTGGCTCTTTCAGACATTCCTAGAGTGTATGGGTGGGAAGCAGCCAAGGACCGTTATCACGGACCAAGACACGTCCATGAAGGAGGCTGTCCCTGAGGTCTTCAACCTTTCCAAGCACAGAAACTGTCTGTTTCATGTGAAGAAAAAAGCTGAAGAGAAATGTTGTAGGACTTTTGTCACAAAAGGAGATCTCCATGCTGATTTCACAGACATTGTGCACAACTCCCTCACAGTTGCAGAGTTTGAAAGGCTGTGGCAAGAGATGGTGCAGAAGTATGACATTGGTGATGTTAACTATTTCAAGATTATGTGGAAAGAGAGGAGAAGGTGGGCACCTGTCTACTTGAAGACAGATTTCCTCCCACTCTTACATTCAATATCGAGGAGCGAAGGCATGAATGCCATATTCAAGGACAATGTAGCATCGACCGACAATGTGATTAGTTTCATGACAGAATATGAGAAGATATCTGAACGCATACAAGACATGGAGAGGGAGCAAGACTCGTTGACAAGGACAACAAAACCAACATTCTGGGTGCACAATGAGCTTGAGATTCAGGCGTCGCGAATGTACAACCGTCAGATTTTTTACCGGTTTCAGAAACAAATGAAATTTGCTGCCCAACTGCACGTCGATGTTGTTGAGAATGGATCAAGGTTTGAGGTTTACAAGTCGAGCATGCTTGCGGAAAAAGAATTCAGGACACGCCGTTACCTTGTACTAGCAAACCTGAAGCAAGAAGAATTTGCTTGCATCTGTGGGAAGTTTCAAAAGGATGGCATTGTGTGTGCACACATACTGCGAGTGCTTGTCAACCTGAACATGCCTGTCCTACCAGACAAGTATTATATTCAGAGATGGAAACCAAAAGACAGAAAATATGTAAGAGACAAGCGGTTCAATGTTCCCATGGAACTGCCTGAGGCGAGCAGACATTTGAGGTATTCACAGCTATCAACAATGCTCAATGAAATGGCTTCCGATGGGGCAAGAACAAATCAAAAGTACTTGTATGTTGTGAACGAAAGTGAGAGAATATTTGCTGGGCTTGATGAGATGACCAAGGCGGATGAGTTGAGGGAGCTTCAGGCAAGTGGAGTTGCTGTGGAAAAAGAACCTCCAATACAAATGCAAGAACCCCACCCTGATGGCTATGTCAACCTACAAGACCCAGATGTTGTTGTATCTAAAGGTCGACCGAAAAGTCGTTATCTAACAACTAGGGAGAAGTTCCTCGCAAAGAAACAAACTAAATGCAGCCACTGCAGAAGCCAAGACCATAACATTGCTACTTGTCACAACCTGCATATTGATAAGTCTTTGTTTGAGAAGAAGAAAACAGCAAGTAAAAAACCTACAGGTATCTATTTCTTTTGCTTTTTTTTGTCATGTGCTTTTTTTTGTCATTAAGTCCATACGTGAAGAAAAAATGAAACAAAGTCACTAACCAAAAAAAAACTACAGGTCCTTCTGATTCTTCAACTGATAAACAGAATGGAGCTAAGCGTCAACGAAGGAAGGCGCCTGCCACACAGGTTGAAGGAATGCTGTAGTTCAGGCAGAAGATTTTTGAAGAAAGTGGACCAAAAAGAAGACATGTAACACCTAGGCAGCGCGGGTGACCTTGAAAAAAAAGAAAGATGTGCCCAATGCGAGAGAAAATACTTCACTGTAACAAAATGCGAGAGAAAATTAAACTTTGGTTGGCAAATGTTTGTACCTGGATTTAATACTTTGCACATATTATTTCTTGAATACTGCTTGAGGTGTTTTGTAATTTCATTTGCATTGCACTTTCTTCGCCCACCCGCCTCTCCTATAGACATGTTTGAAAAAAATCCCCTGTCTAGGGAATTAGGAGAAGTGACAAAGCATAAAAGAAAAAGAAAAATGTTAGAAATTTGTTGAACGATAAATGAGAAATGTTAGACATGTTGATTAAATTCAGTAAGCGAAAAAAAGGTTTTACCTGTATTTGTTGCTCCATTACTTTTTGTCTTTGCGTAGTAGTTGACCAAAAAAATGATACAATGTATTCTTTAAAAAGAACACAAAAAGAAAAGGAAGGTTTGAATAAGAAAAGCATTGGCACAAAACACAAAAAAAATTCTATTACCCTCACTGTAAAAATGTTTTTCATATGAACAAATTTTTTTTTTGCGTTATATATCCATTGATTTCCCCAGATTACTCCTCGAGCGAACACAAAACATGAACAAAAAAAAAGAAAAAGACATCTAAAAAATCTAGAGTATTCTTCAGTTTTTCATTCTTTTTGCTCCTCCTTGTAAATCAATGTTGTTCTCAACTCCCTGACAGAAAAAAGAGAGATGATAAAAATGTATGTTAGCTTATTGTTCTTCCTCTGTATGTGGTAATAAAATCTGTTGCTTTGACAAAAGAGGAAGAAATCTGTTGCTGTAAAAATACCATTTTATTGACGAAAGTACTTGACAAGTCTTTTGCCTTCATCAATAGTGTTATGATCACTGAACAAGATATCAACAGCAAATCTGATCCTTGCATCTACAACATCCTTCATCCTGAATTGGGCCTGGCGAGGATTCCGCGAAACAAAAGTTTGCATCCACTTGAGCACAAAAATCCTGCAAGCGGTGCTGTGTTTTTTGCACAAAGAAAATGATTAAAAAGAACATGAAGACACGTTGATCACAGATAGAAAATGAAAATGAAAAAAGCATCTCTTGATGTGTTTTTGTGTTTCCCACACAAAAAAAGGCGGAAAAATGTACCTTCCAGTTTGCTTAGGCATGCTTGGGTATTTTGTACCAAAATTTCTGAACCCCATTCTCCTGAGTCCCGACTCTTCCCATGTTTTGATAAAATTGTTTATCTATGAAAAGTTGAAGAATGGACATTTTAAAGAACACATAAATGGCTAATTTGTTGCTGTACCAAAAAATCAAAGAGAATGACAACTAAAAAAGAACAGTCTGCAAACACATTGTTCTTACCATCAAATCTTTTATCTCCATGTGAAAGGCTGACTTCCCATCATAAACTGAATCTAGGAAAACGAATTTTCTTGCAACAATATCAACGATAAACAAAATCCAGTGCTCATGATGAACTGATGGAAAAAACAGCTGCAAAGTTTGGGAACAACTTGTGAGGGTACGAAAAAAAAGAAAAACATAAATATAAAAGACAAACTTGTAAACTGTTGGGTTAAATTTGGACCGTACACGTTCACATTCATGTAGAGGCAATGCTCTTCCTGCTCCACTAAAACTTATAAGTGCTCTATTTCTCATTGATATCCTTCCTTCTTCAGTGGACCATGCTTGAAGAAAATAATCCTATTTTGAGGCAAAAAAACAATTAAAAAATTAATAACTTGAAAATAAGTTTTAAGTTGAAATACGTTTTAGTTGACCTGAAATTGTACTTACAGCGATAGTAGTGAAGAATTAGTGCTTCTTTGATTGCCTTGGATGGCTGTCTCGAAAGAGCAACCGGCAGAAAACATTGAAAACATAGGCTTCCACACGTCCGTCGGTGTCGAATGAATCACCGAGTTGTCCAAGGGATAGGCTTGTTTTATCGACAATCACTACCCATTTGCTGCATGTGGGAGAAAAAACATCAAAAAGTGAGGTGGAGAAAATAAGTGCAAACAAAAAGATTCAAGCGAAAAATGATGAAACAAAAAGAAAGAGAGGTAAGAAAACCTTCTGTTAGGTTCATATTTGCTTAGTGTCACAATGTTGTTGTGTAGCTGCTTCTCAAGTGCCGTGACAGGGCCTCTCAGATCGTGATCGAAAGGTGAGCATTGATACTTGCTTGGGCGTACAAGCCTTTTGGGAGGTAGATTTTCCTTGCCACTTGAGTAACTGCCTAATGTAAGGTTGTTGTTGTACAGATTGTCTGATGTGTTTACCATATTAGAGCATGAACCATTGAAGACTCTCTCCCCCAGAATTTGAACGTCCGGAGATAACTACAAAACATACAAAAATGAAACAAACATAAAAAGTAATGATTAGCTTGTGTTGTATTAAGAAAAGATAAAAGAAAGTTATTGCTACACAAAAAGAGGGAAAACAGATTTACTTGAAAATTGCCGTTGACAGGGATTGGTTGATATTCGGTCCCATCTTGGTTGTCTTGTTCAATGAACTCATCTGTGAAAAGCCTCTTGCCAATAAATTGTGTTGTCCAGTAACTCTGCAAATTGGGACAAATTGTTGAAAACAGATGTATTCACTAACTAAGCAAAAAAAGTAACAAAAAAAAACTACAGAGCACCACAAACACAGAAACATTTAAATGCCCCCCCAAAAAATAAACATCACAGAAGCAACATAGTAAACGTATAAAAAAAGAAAAAGGTTGAAGGCAATTGGATTTATACCTTCTTATTCTTTTGTGATGAGGTTTCAACATTCTCATAGTTCCGTGTTCTCATTGGGTAGTAACATGTCTTTGTATTGCTCCAAGTCTTTGATGCGTGTGCTGTAGGAGATGTCTGGAAAAAAATGTATGGCATTTTAAAAATCAATCAGAAAGAAAGGGTGAGTGTGCTTATGGTAATTGTAAGGAATTTGCTTATAAACGAAAGGTAGCAAGGACAAAAAGAAAGGGAAGAAAAAAATTTAGAAAAGGACATACCAAGTCAATAATGCCGTCTATTTCTTCAAACTCGGGGAGAAAGTTTCTGTACTTGCACATTTTTGTTGTCGTAGGCTCTCTCTGTGCACAACATATTGAGGAATCACCCAGCGCTGTTTGCTCATGCTAGAAAAAAATACAGGAGATAAAAAAAGAACAAAAAGAAAACACTTAGAGATGGCCTTGTGTAGATGGTAAGATAGTTTTTCAGACACTTGTACATTTGGAAAAAAGAGATAGTACCTGTGAGTTGTATGCTTTGACTATGTCCTTACATGTATTCCATTGATATTTTTTCTTAGCTTGCTGAATTGAATAAAAATTTGAGTGGGTGAATTTTGTAGCCAAAAAGGTAAAGTCAAAAAGAAAAATGATGTGTGGACAATAATTACCTCTATCTGCGCTTCGTATGCTTTCGAGTCCATGTCTAAATCGCGCCACAATTCTGGCTCCATTATTTCGTTTCGCAATCATCATGGTCAACCAGAATCCTGCAGCTAGGTGTCGTATCATCAGAAAAGAAATACTTTTGTCTTGCAACGTCCAATGGATGCATAGTGTGTTGGAAATCTTCCACGTGTTCCTGCTTATCATCTATACCGCCTTCACATATGAAAAAGACAAAAAAAGGTAAAAGGTAAAACAATGATAAAAATGGTTGCTACCAGTAACATGAAGAAAAATGATTGCCACGTGTACTAAATGAAAAAGATAATAGTTGTTGAGTACTGTTTGATAGTGGTATGTTGATATCAATATCAAGCCCTGCATGTTTCCCCTGCTCCCTGACTTCATTGAAACGAAAATCATCTGGCACAAAAAATGCAAAAAAGTAAACAAATAAAATAAACAAAAAACTGCAAATCTTCATTAAGAGAAAATGTTTCAAAAAGAGTTAGGTTGTTCGCGGACATGGGTCTGAAAAGTTTTTTGTTGGGAAAAACCTTGGATATTGTTGTCTTGTTGTCTTGTGTCTAGTCCCACACACTCAATTGCTGCCGCTTCATTTGCTTGATACATTGTCTCTGTTTCGATGCAATCCTGATTTTTAAAAAGGAAGAAGAAAAGGTTGAGTTAGATGTAAAAAAAATACAGATCCTATCAAAAAATGATGGCGCTAAAAGAGAAGCTCAAAGAAATTCCTTCGAAGGGGTACCTCAGATTGATTACTGTTAACAGTGTTATGTTGGAAACCTGAGAAAGTTGGTGGTACATGCGTGCTGGCTTCCTCCTTTGAGTTGATGTCTTGATCTTTCATATCCAGTGCTCTTGCCAATCGAGCTGATAACAACATGTAGTTCAGGCTAGTGCTGTTTTCTACTGCTTCTTTTTGAGCAGAACA
This sequence comes from Triticum dicoccoides, assembly GCF_002162155.2. Lineage (NCBI taxonomy): Eukaryota > Viridiplantae > Streptophyta > Magnoliopsida > Poales > Poaceae > Triticum > Triticum dicoccoides. The sequence continues at coordinate 849,513,639 of NC_041385.1, read as the reverse complement.
ATCACTAGCATTGCACTTGGGGATGTTGGTATCTGCATCAGGCATATTGATCTCTGGTTGCTATGTTGCAATGTTCCTATTCTGTATGGTTTGTTCCTAACCCACAACAAGTACAAAAAACATGGTTGTGAGAGCTATTTGTAGAATTCTTGTTGCACTAAAATGCTTTTACAAATTGTGTTCCTATATATCTGCAATCTTTAACAATTCTAGAATTCACTCCCCGCAGGTTAGTTCGTAGAAAAAGGTGCATGTTAAGGGGCAATTTCTTTTAAAAAAAGATGTAACTATAAGGGGATTTAAAAAAAACAATAACCATTTCAGCTTGTTTTTCGAGTCCACACAAAATTTTCTTGAAATTTCGGCAGCATAACACGTTTAGCTCCTTAATATAGGCATGTACATCATTTCACTATACACATATGATACAACCAAGCCATCCATCATCATTCTGCATCTCTACGCACCATGCATGCTTCGATCACTACAAATAAATCAAAATGGGTTGGATCATATATGTCCCCTTGTTACCAACTTGGATCAGCATCCTAGCTACAACGTCTTCATCATGCTTAGGAAGGAAGAAGCACTTAATTCGCTTTTGACGCCGTCATAATGCACCTCATGGCCACCCAGCCGTCACAGGCATCTCAGTTTCCCATGCCTCATGTCCCTTGCCGTGGACAACTATCTTGACTCTCGAAGCCTTTCTCTTCTCATGCCGGCATCTAATGTTCCCCTCACTACTTGCATGCTCGCCATCACAACATGAAAAAACAAGACAAAAAATTGGCAACACGTGTTAGGAGTTCAGATTGCACCTGAGTGATTAAACAAGCTGAAAATGGCTTCGGATTTTTGAGTCCGCAACCATAACAAAACTACAGAAAAATAACAAACATAATTACCTTGTTATCAATGCCGCCATTGAGGAGATCGTTCACTATGCAACCAGCTCCCCCTAAGGAGGACAGTCGAGAAGATCATTCGCTTGTGCTCTTGAAGTCTTTCAAGCGGTCTCTTGTCCTTGACACCAACGGCAGATCAAGATTAGCTATGGTCACTCAGGAGATACATGTCGGCAATGCCTTCTCAGACTACACAAAGAACCTATCTTTACTAAGCACTCAATTTTAACAGTTTGGGGAGATTTCACTACTCAAAGTTTAAGAAATGACTTAGTGGCTCCAGATTGAGTGACCCATGACCGGGGAGTATAATTGCTTTAGATCACAACATCACGTGTATTTTGACATGTGAAATGAATTGTGAAAAAAATTACTATGCATTTTGGTGAAGCGGATGTAGGCGGCGTAGATGGGCTGCTCTCCAGGTCAGACTCTGTCTCCTCGCCCTCCAGAACACGTACATGAATAGCAGCACAGATAGATAACATCATGCAATCTACTACTACATACCCAAATAGGCAAATAGGAACAAATAATTTCTGAAGAACAGATTGTCCAAAGAAGTTCCTGCTCCATAGATGGACATGGAGTAGTTGCTAGATTGAAATAATAACAGAACAGATCGTCCAGTCCAGTTGTGCTTGCATCATCATACATGCCCAAATAGCTGAGGAATACCTCACCTGAAGATAAGAGTGTTCCTTTAGAACGGCAAATGCTTTCGTGTGGTGGCTCAGGCAATGCTTGCTGACTAGCTTGAGAAGCTTCCTTTACACTAGTATCTGTAATGAACCAAGCAGATGTTGAATTACATATCAAATTTTGAACAACATTTTCTCCATCTGGGTAGGCGCAACAGGCTTTAGATGGTCAAATGCTCCCTCATCTTCTGAGTGGCATGGTGTAGATAGATACATTTGTATTTGCGAATGCACTGACCCATACATGCACACTAGAAAATGAATACAAATGGTATACTTCTGTATAGTGTGATTCAAGTGAGCATCTAACTTCATCATATAAGCTTGCCACTCAATTGTACCGAACCAGTGAAATTGATTGGCTTAGTTGTTAACTGAACGTGCCACTCCATCAGTGAAAAAAATCCAGTTAACTAACTAGTAATGTAGTTCTGAACTACAAATTTACAGGCTACAATGGGCACCTTTAACAGTAATTGAAGCATACATGGCATTCTTTCTCTATGTCAGGTACATGTTCAGACTTCAAAAGTGCTTTGCTCAAACCCATGGAAACCAGACTGTTTATCATGATATTAATTAGCAGAAGAGAAATTCTACTAGCGCACCTCGCTTCCTAGTTGTTTCAGCCTAGGTTCGAACTCCCCTGGGAGATGTTGTCTTTGAAGAACACATGTTTTGAGGGTGTTCTTCCAGAACTTGGCGTCAAGTGTATCAAACACATTCATTATTTGCGTTACAGCTTAACCATTTAACCAGCTTTTACAATAAAAAATAGTACAACTTGTCTTTTCCAATCACAAACTAGACAATGCAGAGAAAAATGGGATTACGAGATGACAAACCTGCTGCCATGTCCCTGATTTCTGGCAAGAAGACAAGAGGGATCGTTTAGGAAGGCAGATGGTTTCAAAGGTACCCAAAGTTTCCAAAATGGCCTTCAGTTTTGATCTTCATTTCGTTGCCCTGCCGGTGAATGTGGTTAAGGTTTGTACCCAATTTCCACGGACTATCTCCACCAGCGTCGTGCTTGACGGGGTTGGAGGCGCTTAGCCAGAACATGAGGAGCAATGTGTGGGGCGCTCGGCTCATTCTAGTGTGATCCAATATCAGCCTCATTGGTCCAATCATGTATCAATTTGGAGGGACCTGGCACTAGAGAAAGACATGGTCAACTAATTTTTGTAGCATGCAAACATGAAAAATGCAACCTTCAAATCGATACTGTACTTCACACGTGTGGACAATGGAACTTCTTACCTACTATAAAATCTGTCAGAACTACAACAAATTGTTTGCATGTCTTAGGTGTCTTTGGATTTGAGTGACAAATAGTTAGATTCCCAGCAGACAAGATAATGGAACATGCGAGGCAGACTTAGTAGAGTAAAATAATTCATAGATGGCATATCTAGCAACAAGACTAGATATAACAATATAGCATACTCAAGATACTCAAGAACAATAGGTCAAAATTCAAGATAGCTTTTACTGTAATAATATTTCACAGAACCGAATCAAGTATCTCGAATGAACACAAGAAAGTCTGCTCGGATATAACTATAATCACGATGGGATTATATAGTGTGAGTTTTTATTTTTCCAAAAAGACTCAACTAGGCAATAATAAAAGGTCATCAAAGAAGAAATGATGAGTGAGCTCAAATACAAAAGAGAAGTGCATATTATGACCGCCCACAAAGGGAATTCTCAGAATGAGCTGGGTAACATTATCATCATTACAAAAATAACAAGGCAACATGCTTCCAGCCTACCAAACATTTGCATACACAGAAAACGAATGAAGCACCAGATAGTGTGGTCAGAATGAACTATAACATTTAATTGATATCAAAAAACCCACATAGGGAAGTCTTCATAGAGCTGGGATGACCACTTGGTCACATCACACACTACACTATGTAGAGTGGTTTCCTTCTTCAAAAGAAAGGAACATAGTTACTAAGTGCAAATAGGACTGAACTGTGTGATGATTTATTTATATGGGCAAGGAAATCATTATAGAAACTTCCAAACTTATGCGAAAACACAGGGAATGGTACAACATAGTCATGGCTCGATGACCACGTACCCAAACAAAAATGGGAATAACAAAGAAGGAAGAAGATAGCACCTTCAAACATTTGTGTCCTAGGCCGAACCATGCCATCACCAGTGACAGTGGAGGCAAGAGTTGGCTAAACACACAACTCTGGACCAGCCGTACCGACAGTCGTGGCCATGAGGCATGACCACACGAAGGACCCCGGGGAAGAGCAGAGAGCTTGCTCGCCGCCACAAGCTACAACAACAAACATCGTTTAGAACATGGCAAGTCTACAATCAAAATGAGTTTGCTATCAGTTAGAGTATTCACATTGCAGGCTGAGGTCGTCATTGCACACCATCGCCTTGGGCTCAAAGTTGGTCACCACCTCTTTGCTCCTGCGGTCTAGGCCCAGATCGTCCATTGAATCACACATCACAGGGCAGGAAATCATCAGCAAACAACAAATAAAATCATCCATCACACAAAACCAAAATGAGCGTCTATATATCAAACAATCCAAGCAACCGAAGTTTCTAGCTTGGAAAAAATTATCGGGCCTCTACTAGTGCTGCTGCTAGAGTTGGGGCCAGGCATGAATACATGGCACAACATAAATGCAAGCAGTCTGTAGTGTCACCAAAATATGCTTGAGATGATGGCACCAGCAAGAGCTAGAGACTTGACACAAACTAAAACAAGTTCATTATAGTCTACATCAGAGACTCTGCTAGTGGTACTAGGATGTATGCATAGGAGGCACCAGCATATAATCCGAGGAAATGCCTCTGTAGTTTACTAGCAGGAAGGATATTCGGCCGCAGTGCAAGCAATTTCGCCCATTTAACCATGGTTAATTAATACTTTTGTTGACTTATCAAGTTTATATATATCAACTCTGAACACACACGCTTAATAGGGAAGTCTGACATAAAAGACACCTTGGAGCAACAGAGCATCGGTTAGACATTCTGTAATGCTAGAAAATGTGCAACTGGTTAGATTGGTTGTTCATGATCATTACTCACTCGCTGTGCTAGAGATTTAAATTTCTACTGAACTAGGCATGTTCATTCTTCAGAGGGCAAGAAATATAGCATGCTCAAGATACTCAAGAACAATGGGTCAAAATTCAAGATAGCCTCTACTGTAATAATATTTCACAGAACCGAGTAGAGTCTCTCAGATGAACACAACTCAGCACAACACAAGAAAGTAAGAACATGTTCTTCAAACCTTCTACAAACATTTGCATACACAAAAAAGGAAACAAATCCAATGTTCTTTCAAGTATCATAGAAGCAGCAAATAATCTGCTCAGAATGAGCTATAATATTTAATTGATATCAGAAAACCATGAACGGAAGTATTTTTAGAGCTAGGATGACCACTTGGTCAGATTACATACTACACTATGTAGAGAGGTTTCCTTCAACTTAAAAAAATAGATAGTTACGAAGTGCACAAATAATTGAACTGTGTGATTATTTATTTATTTGGGCAAGGGAATCATCATAGCAACTTCCAAACCTATGAGAAAAAAGGGAATAGCACAGCACAACCGTGGCCCAGAGAAAATGGGAAGAATAAATGAGGAAGAAGAGAGCACCATCAAAGATTGTAGCCGAGGCCGAACCACACCATAGCCGCTGAAGGTGGAGGCGAGAGATGGCTGAACCCACACAACCATGGACCAACCGAACCGGCAGCCATGGCCAGGAGGCATGAACGCATCAAGGACAAAAGAGCAAAGGGCGGGCTCACAGTCCCAAGCTACAACAACAACAGGCGCCATTTTTAGAACATGGAAAGTGTGCAACCAAAATGAGTTTGTTGCCAGTCAGGGAGCTCACATTGCAGCCTGAGACCGTCGTCGCATGTGGCCACCTTGGGCTCAAAGTTGGTCACCACTGCCTCAGTACTATAGTCAAGGCCCTAGCCATCCATTCAATCACACATCTGAGGGAAGGAAATCATCAACAAATAACAAATCAAATCATCCATCACACAATTTTTCTTGTTGACCATGAGTTGAGTCCACCGGATGAATCAAAGTTTTTGAGATCACATAAGCAAATGACGGATGAAGAAAAGTTGTTAGTGAGAACATTGAACTCAGCAAAACTGCCAACAAGAAAAATTATGGACATACTATCAATTTTAAGGCATGGCCTGCTTCCGTACACGAAAAAATATGTGACGAATGTGAGGGCATCAATCAGGAAAGAGAATGATGGCAATGATATGATGCAGCTGCTCGACTACTTCAGGACCAAACAAGCAGAAGATCCAAGATACTACTACAAGTTTAAGGTTCATCCGCAAAAACCAAGCAAAGTGCTCTGCATTTTTTGGGCTGATGGCTACTCGAGGAAAATGTATGATTTGTATGGAGACAGCCTAAGTTTCGACACAACCTACAAAACCAACAAATACAACTTTCCATTTGCCCCATTTGTTGGTGTGTCTGGGCATGGACAGAACTGCTTGTTTGCATGTGCTATCATTCAGGATGAGACGATAAACACATTCACTTGGCTCTTTCAGACATTCCTAGAGTGTATGGGTGGGAAGCAGCCAAGGACCATTATCACGGACCAAGACACGTCCATGAAGGAGGCTGTCCCTGAGGTCTTCAACCTTTCCAAGCATAGAAACTGTCTGTTTCATGTGAAGAAAAAAGCTGAAGAGAAATGTTGTAGGACTTTTGTCAGAAAAGGAGATCTCCATGCTGATTTCACAGACATTGTGCACAACTCCCTCACAGTTGCAGAGTTTGAAAGGCTGTGGCAAGAGATGGTGCAGAAGTATGACATTGGTGATGTTAACTATTTCAAGATTATGTGGAAAGAGAGGAGAAGGTGGGCACCTGTCTACTTGAAGACAGATTTCCTCCCACTCTTACATTCAATATCGAGGAGCGAAGGCATGAATGCCATATTCAAGGACAATGTCGCGTCGACCGACAATGTGATTAGTTTCATGACAGAATATGAGAAGATATCTGAACGCATACAAGACATGGAGAGGGAGCAAGACTCGTTGACAAGGACAACAAAACCAACATTCTGGGCGCACAATGAGCTTGAGATTCAGGCGTCGCGAATTTACAACCGTCAGATTTTTTACCGGTTTCAGAAACAAATGAAATTTGCTGCCCAACTGCACGTCGATGTTGTTGAGAATGGATCAAGGTTTGAGGTTTACAAGTCGAGCATGCTTGCGGAAAAAGAATTCAGGACACGCCGTTACCTTGTACTAGCAAACCTGAAGCAAGAAGAATTTGCTTGCATCTGTGGGGAGTTTCAAAAGGATGGCATTGTGTGTGCACACATACTGCGAGTGCTTGTCAACCTGAACATGCCTGTCCTACCAGACAAGTATTATATTCAGAGATGGAAACCAAAAGACAGAAAATATGTAAGAGACAAGCGGTTTAATGTTCCCATGGAACTGACTGAGGCGAGCAGACATTTGAGGTATTCACAGCTATCAACAATGCTCAATGAAATGGCTTCCGATGGGGCAAGAACGAATCAAAAGTACTTGTATGTTGTGAACGAAAGTGAGAGAATATTTGCTGGGCTTGATGAGATGACCAAGGCGGATGAGTTGAGGGAGCTTCAGGCAAGAGGAGTTGCTGTGGAAAAAGAACCTCCAATACAAATGCAAGAACCCCACCCTGATGGCTATGTCAACCTACAAGACCCAGATGTTGTTGTATCTAAAGGTCGACCGAAAAGTCGTTATCTAACAGCTAGGGAGAAGTTCCTCACAAAGAAACAAACTAAATGCAGCCAGTGCAGAAGCCAAGACCATAACATTGCTACTTGTCACAACCTGCATATTGATAAGTCTTTGTTTGAGAAGAAGAAAATAGCAAGTAAAAAACCTACAGGTATCTATTTCTTTTGCTTTTTTTGTCATGTGCTTTTTTTGTCATTAAGTCCATACGTGAAGAAAAAATGAAACAAAGTCACTAACCAAAAAAAAACTACAGGTCCTTCTGATTCTTCAACTGGTAAACAGAATGGAGCTAAGCGTCAACGAAGGAAGGCGCCTGCCACACAGGTTGAAGGAATGATGTAGTTCAGGCAGAAGATTTTTGAAGAAAGTGGACCAAAAAGAAGACATGTAACACCTAGGCAGCGCGGGTGACCTTGAAAAAAAAGAAAGATGTGCCCAATGCGAGAGAAAATACTTCACTGTAACAAAATGCGAGAGAAAATTAAACTTTGGTTGGCAAATGTTTGTACCTGGATTTAATACTTTGCACATATTATTTCTTGAATACTGCTTGAGGTGTTTTGTAATTTCATTTGCATTGCACTTTCTTCGCCCACCCGCCTCAACTATAGACATGTTTGAAAAAAATCCCCTGTCTAGGGAATTAGGAGAAGTGACAAAGCATAAAAGAAAAAGAAAAATGCTAGAAATTTGTTGAACGATAAATGAGAAATGTTAGACATGTTGATTAAATTCAGTAAGCGAAAAAAAGGTTTTACCTGTATTTGTTGCTCCATTACTTTTTGTCTTTGCGTAGTAGTTGACCAAAAAAATGATACAATGTATTCTTTAAACAGAACACAAAAAGAAAAGGTAGGTTTGAATAAGAAAAGCATTGGCACAAAACACAAAAAAAATTCTATTACCCTCACTGTAAAAATGTTTTTCATATGAACAAAAAAATTCTTTGCGTTATATATCCATTGATTTCCCCAGATTACTCCTCGAGCGAACACAAAACATGAACAAAAAAAAGAAAAAGACATCTAAAAAATCTAGAGTATTCTTCAGTTCTTCATTCTTTTTGCACCTCCTTGTAAATCAATGTTGTTCTCAACTCCCTGACAGAAAAAAGAGAGATGATAAAAATGTATGTTAGCTTATTGTTCTTCCTCTGTATGTGGTAATAAAATATGTTGCTTTGACAAAAGAGGAAGAAATCTGTTGCTGTAAAAATACCATTTTATTGACGAAAGTACTTGACAAGTCTTTTGCCTTCATCAATAGTGTTATGATCACTGAACAAGATATCAACAGCAAATCTGATCCTTGCATCTGCAACATCCTTCATCCTGAATTGGGCCTGGCGAGGATTCCGCGAAACAAAAGTTTGCATCCACTTGAGCACAAAAATCCCGCAAGCAGTGCTGTGTTTTTTGCAGAAAGAAAATGATTAAAAAGAACATGAAGACACGTTGATCACAGATAGAAAATGAAAATGAAAAAAGCATCTCTTGATGTGTTTTTGTGTTTCCCACACAAAAAAAGGCGGAAAAATGTACCTTCCAGTTTGCTTAGGCATGCTTGGGTATTCTGTACCAAAATTTCTGAACCCCATTCTCCTGAGTCCCGACTCTTCCCATGTTTTGATAAAATTGTTTATCTATGAAAAGTTGAAGAATGGACATTTTAAAGAACACATAAATGGCTAATTTGTTGCTGTACCAAAAAATCAAAGAGAACGACAACTAAAAAAGAACAGTCTGCAAACACATTGTTCTTACCATCAAATCTTTTATCTCCATGTGAAAGGCTGACTTCCCATCATAAACTGAATCTAGGAAAACGAATTTTCTTGCAACAATATCAACGATAAACAAAATCCAGTGCTCATGATGAACTGATGGAAAAAACAGCTGCAAAGTTTGGGAACAACTTGTGAGGGTACGAAAAAAAAGAAAAACATAAATATAAAAGACAAACTTGTAAACTGTTGGGTTAAATTTGGACCGTACACGTTCACATTCATGTAGAGGCAATGCTCTTCCTGCTCCACTAAAACTTATAAGTGCTCTATTTCTCATTGATATCCTTCCTTCTTCAGTGGACCATGCTTGAAGAAAATAATCCTATTTTGAGGCAAAAAACAATTAAAAAATTAATAACTTGAAAATAAGTTTTAAGTTGAAATACGTTTTAGTTGACCTGAAATTGTACTTACAGCGATAGTAGTGAAGAATTAGTGCTTCTTTGATTGCCTTGGATGGCTGTCTCGAAAGAGCAACCGGCAGAAAACATTGAAAACATAGGCTTCCACACGTCCGTCGGTGTCGAATGAATCACCGAGTTGTCCAAGGGATAGGCTTGTTTTATCGACAATCACTACCCATTTGCTGCATGTGGGAGAAAAAACATCAAAAAGTGAGGTGGAGAAAATAAGTGCAAACAAAAAGATTCAAGCGAAAAATGATGAAACAAAAAGAAAGAGAGGTAAGAAAACCTTCTGTTAGGTTCATATTTGCTTAGTGTCACAATGTTGTTGTGTAGCTGCTTCTCAAGTGCCGTGACAGGGCCTCTCAGATCGTGATCGAAAGGTGAGCATTGATACTTGCTTGGGCGTACAAGCCTTTTGGGAGGTAGATTTTCCTTGCCACTTGAGTAACTGCCTAATGTAAGGTTGTTGTTGTACAGATTGTCTGATGTGTTTACCATATTAGAGCATGAACCATTGACGACTCTCTCCCCCAGAATTTGAACGTCCGGAGATAACTACAAAACATACAAAAATGAAACAAACATAAAAAGTAATGATTAGCTTGTGTTGTATTAAGAAAAGATAAAAGAAAGTTATTGCTACACAAAAAGAGGGAAAACAGATTTACTTGAAAATTGCCGTTGACAGGGATTGGTTGATATTCGGTCCCATCTTGGTTGTCTTGTTCAATGAACTCATCTGTGAAAAGCCTCTTGCCAATAAATGGTGTTGTCTAGTAACTCTGCAAATTGGGACAAATTGTTGAAAACAGATGTATTCACTAACTAAGCAAAAAAAGTAACAAAAAAAACTACAGAGCACCACAAACACAGAAACATTTAAATGCCCCCCCAAAAAATAAACATCACAGAAGCAACATAGTAAACGTATAAAAAAAGAAAAAGGTTGAAGGCAATTGGATTTATACCTTCTTATTCTTTTGTGATGAGGTTTCAACATTCTCATAGTTCCGTGTTCTCATTGGGTAGTAACATGTCTTTGTATTGCTCCAAGTCTTTGATGCGTGTGCTATAGGAGATGTCTGGAAAAAAAATGTATGGCACTTTAAAAATCAATCAGAAAGAAAGGGTGAGTGTGCTTATGGTAATTGTAAGGAATTTGCTTATAAACGAAAGGTAGCAAGGACAAAAAGAAAGGGAAGAAAAAAAATTAGAAAAGGACATACCAAGTCAATAATGCCGTCTATTTCTTCAAACTCGGGGAGAAAGTTTCCGTACTTGCACATTTCTGTTGTCGTAGGCTCTCTCTGTGCACAACATATTGAGGAATCACCCAGCGCTGTTTGCTCATGCTAGAAAAAAATACAGGGGATAAAAAAAGAACAAAAAGAAAACACTTAGAGATGGCCTTGTGTAGATGGTAAGATAGTTTTTCAGACACTTGTACATTTGGAAAAAAAGAGATAGTACCTGTGAGTTGTATGCTTTGACTATGTCCTTACATGTATTCCATTGATATTTTTTCTTAGCTTGCTGAATTGAATAAAAATTTGAGTGGGTGAATTTTGTAGCCAAAAAGGTGAAGTCAAAAAGAAAAATGATGTGTGGACAATAATTACCTCTATCTGCGCTTCGTATGCTTTCGAGTCCATGTCTAAATCGCGCCACAATTCTGGCTCCATTATTTCGTTTCCGCAATCATCATGGTCAACCAGAATCCTGCAGCTAGGTGTCGTATCATCAGAAAAGAAATACTTTTGTCTTGCAACGTCCAATGGATGCATAGTGTGTTGGAAATCTTCCACGTGTTCCTGCTTATCATCTATACCGCCTTCACATATGAAAAAGACAAAAAAAGGAAAATGGTAAAACAATGATAAAAATGGTTGCTACCAGTAACATGAAGAAAAATGATTGCCACGTGTACTAAATGAAAAAGATAATAGTTGTTGAGTACTGTTTGATAGTGGTATGTTGATATCAATATCAAGCCCTGCATGTTTCCCCTGCTCCCTGACTTCATTGAAACGAAAATCATCTGACACAAAAAAATGCAAAAAAGTAAACAAATAAAATAAACAAAAAACTGCAAATCTTCATTAAGAGAAAATGTTTCAAAAAGAGTTAGGTTGTTCGCGGACATGGGTCTGAAAAGTTTTTTGTTGGGAAAAACCTTGGATATTGTTGTCTTGTTGTCTTGTGTCTAGTCCCACACACTCAATTGTTGCCGCTTCATTTGATTGATACATTGTCTCTGTTTCGATGCAATCCTGATTTTTAAAAAGGAAGAAGAAAAGGTTGAGTTAGATGTAAAAAAAATACAGATCCTATCAAAAAATGATGGCGCTAAAAGAGAAGCTCAAAGAAATTCCTTCGAAGGGGTACCTCAGATTGATTACTGTTAACAGTGTTATGTTGGAAACCTGAGAAAGTTGGTGGTACATGCGTGCTGGCTTCCTCCTTTGAGTTGATGTCTTGATCTTTCATATCCAGTGCTCTTGCCAATCGAGCTGATAACAACATGTAGTTCAGGCTAGTGCTGTTTTCTACTGCTTCTTTTTGAGCAGAACAATCACTAGCATTGCACTTGGGGATGTTGGTATCTGCATCAGGCATATTGATCTCTGGTTGATGTGTTGCAATGTTCCTATTCTGCATGGTTTGTTCCTAACCCACAACAAGTACAAAAAAACATGGTTGTGAGAGCTATTTGTAGAATTCTTGTTGCACTAAAATGCTTTTACAAATTGTGTTCCTATATATCTGCAATCTTTAACAATTCTAGAATTCACTCCCCGCAGGTTAGTTCGTAGAAAAAGGTGCATGTTAAGGGGCAATTTCTTTTAAAAAAAGATGTAACTATAAGGGGATTTAAAAAAACAATAACCATTTCAGCTTGTTTTTCGAGTCCACACAAAATTTGCTCGAAATTTCGGCAGCATAACACGTTTAGCTCCTTAATATAGGCATGTACATCATTTCACTATACACATATGATACAACCAAGCCATCCATCATCATTCTGCATCTCTACGCACCATGCATGCTTCGATCACTACAAATAAATCAAAATGGGTTGGATCATATATGTCCCCTTGTTACCAACTTGGATCAGCATCCTAGCTACAACGTCTTCATCATGCTTAGGAAGGAAGAAGCACTTAATTCGCTTTTGACGCCATCATAATGCACCTCATGGCCACCCAGCCGTCACAGGCATCTCAGTTTCCCATGCCTCATGTCCCTTGCCGTGGACAACTATCTTGACTCTCGAAGCCTTGCTCTTCTCATGCCGGCATCTAATGTTCCCCTCACTACTTGCATGCTCGCCATCACAACATGAAAAAACAAGACAAAAAATTGGCAACACGTGTTAGGAGTTCAGATTGCACCTGAGTGATTAAACAACCTGAAAATGGCTTCGTATTTTTGAGTCTGCAACCATAACAAAACTATAGAAAAATAACAAACAGAATTACCTTGTTATCAATGCCGCCATTGAGGAGATCGTTCACTATGCAACCAGCTCCCCCTAAGGAGGACAGTCGAGAAGATCATTCACTTGTGCTCTTGAAGTCTTTCAAGCGGTCTCTTGTCCTTGACACCAACGACAGATCAAGATTAGCTATGGTCACTCAGGAGATACATGTCGGCAATGCCTTCTCAGACTACACAAAGAACCTATCTTTACTAAGCACTCAATTTTAACAGTTTGGGGAGATTTCACTACTCAAAGTTTAAGAAATGACTTAGTGGCTCCAGATTGAGTGACCCATGACCGGGGAGTATAATTGCTTTAGATCACAACATCACGTGTATTTTGACATGTGAAATGAATTGTGAAAAAAATTACTATGCATTTTGGTGAAGCGGATGTAGGCGGCGTAGATGGGCTGCTCTCCAGGTCAGACTCTGTCTCCTCGCCCTCCAGAACACGTACATGAATAGCAGCACAGATAGATAACATCATGCAATCTACTACTACATACCCAAATAGGCAAATAGGAACAAATCATTTCTGAAGAACAGATTGTGCAAAGAAGTTCCTGCTCCATAGATGGACATGGAGTAGTTGCTAGATTGAAATAATAACAGAACAGATCGTCCAGTCCAGTTGTGCTTGCATCATCATACATGCCCAAATAGCTGAGGAATACCTCACCTGAAGATAAGAGTGTTCCTTTAGAACGGCAAATGCTTTCGTGTGGTGGCTCAGGCAATGCTTGCTGACTAGCTTGAGAAGCTTCCTTTACACTAGTATCTGTAATGAACCAAGCAGATGTTGAATTACATATCAAATTTTGAACAACATTTTCTCCATCTGGGTAGGCGCAACAGGCTTTAGATGGTCAAATGCTCCCTCATCTTCTGAGTGGCATGGTGTAGATAGATACATTTGTATTTGCGAATGCACTGACCCATACATGCACACTAGAAAATGAATACAAATGGTATACTTCTGTATAGTGTGATTCAAGTGAGCATCTAACTTCATCATATAAGCTTGCCACTCAATTGTACCGAACCAGTGAAATTGATTGGCTTAGTTGTTAACTGAACGTGCCACTCCATCAGTGAAAAAAATCCAGTTAACTAACTAGTAATGTAGTTCTGAACTACAAATTTATAGGCTACAATGGGCACCTTTACCAGTAATTGAAGCATACATGGCATTCTTTCTCTATGTCAGGTACATGTTCAGACTTCAAAAGTGCTTTGCTCAAACCCATGGAAACCAGACTGTTTATCATGATATTAATTAGCAGAAGAGAAATTCTACTAGCGCACCTCGCTTCCCAGTTGTTTCAGCCTAGGTTCGAACTCCCCTGGGAGATGTTGTCTCTGAAGAACACATGTTTTGAGGGTGTTCTTCCAGAACTTGGCGTCAAGTGTATCAAACACATTCATTATTTGAGTTACAGCTTAACCATTTAACCAGCTTTTACAATAAAAAAATAGTACAACTTGTCTTTTCCAATCACAAACTAGACAATGCAGAGAAAAATGGGATTACGAGATGACGAACCTGCTGCCATGTCCCTGATTTCTGGCAAGAAGACAAGAGGGATCGTTTAGGAAGGCAGATGGTTTCAAAGGTACCCAAAGTTTCCAAAATGGCCTTCAGTTTTGATCTTCATTTCGTTGCCCTGCCGGTGAATGTGGTTAAGGTTTGTACCCAATTTCCATGGACTATCTCCACCAGCGTCGTGCTTGACGGGGTTGGAGGCGCTTAGCCAGAACATGAGGAGCAATGTGTGGGGCGCTCGGCTCATTCTAGTGTGATCCAATATCAGCCTCATTGGTCCAATCATGTATCAATTTGGAGGGACCTGGCACTAGAGAAAGACATGGTCAACTAATTTTTGTAGCATGCAAACATGAAAAATGCAACCTTCAAATCGATAATGTGCTTCACACGTGTGGACAATGGAACTTCTTACCTACTATAAAATCTGTCAGAACTACAACAAATTGTTTGCATGTCTTAGGTGTCTTTGGATTTGAGTGACAAATAGTTAGATTTCCAGCAGACATGATAATGGAACATGCAAGGCAGACTTAGTAGAGTAAAATAATTCATAGACGGCATATCTAGCAACAAGACTAGATGTAACAATATAGCATACTCAAGATACTCAAGAACAATAGGTCAAAATTCAAGATAGCTTTTACTGTAATAATATTTCACAGAACCGAGTCAAGTATCTCGAATGAACACAAGAAAGTCTGCTCGGATATAACTATAATCACGATGGGATTATATAGTGTGAGTTTTTATTTTTTCCAAAAAGACTCAACTAGGCAATAATAAAAGGTCATCAAAGAAGAAATCATGAGTGAGCTCAAATACAAAAGAGAAGTGCATATTACGACCGCCCACAAAGGGAATTCTCAGAATGAGCTGGGTAACATTATCATCATTACAAAAATAACAAGGCAACATGCTTCCAGCCTACCAAACATTTGCATACACAGAAAACGAATGAAGCACCAGATAGTGTGGTCAGAATGAACTATAACATTTAATTGATATCAAAAAACCCACATAGGGAAGTCTTCATAGAGCTGGGATGACCACTTGGTCACATCACACACTACACTATGTAGAGTGGTTTCCTTCTTCAAAAGAAAGGAACATAGTTACTAAGTGCAAATAGGACTGAACTGTGTGATGATTTATTTATATGGGCAAGGAAATCATTATAGAAACTTCCAAACCTATGCGAGAACACAGGGAATGGTACAACATAGTCATGGCTCGATGACCACGTACCCAAACAAAAATGGGAATAACAAAGAAGGAAGAAGATAGCACCTTCAAACATTTGTGTCCTAGGCCGAACCATGCCATCACCAGTGACAGTGGAGGCAAGAGTTGGCTAAACACACAACTCTGGACCAGCCGTACCGACAGTCGTGGCCATGAGGCATGACCACACGAAGGACCCCGGGGAAGAGCAGAGAGCTTGCTCGCCGCCACAAGCTACAACAACAAACATCGTTTAGAACATGGCAAGTCTACAATCAAAATGAGTTTGCTGTCAGTTAGAGTATTCACATTGCAGGCTGAGGTCGTCATTGCACACCATCGCCTTGGGCTCAAAGTTGGTCACCACCTCTTTGCTCCTGCGGTCTAGGCCCAGATCGTCCATTGAATCACACATCACAGGGCAGGAAATCATCAGCAAACAACAAATAAAATCATCCATCACACAAAACCAAAATGAGCGTCTATATATCAAACAATCCAAGCAACCAAAGTTTCTAGCTTGGAAAAAATTATCGGGCCTCTACTAGTGCTGCTGCTAGAGTTGGGGCCAGGCATGAATACATGGCACAACATAAATGCAAGCAGTCTGTAGTGTCATCAAAATATGCTTGAGATGATGGCACCAGCAAGAGCTAGAGACTTGACACAAACTAAAACAAGTTCATTATAGTCTACATCAGAGACTCTGCTAGTGGTACTAGGATGTATGCATAGGAGGCACCAGCATATAATCCGAGGAAATGCCTCTGTAGTTTACTAGCAGGAAGGATATTCGGCCGCAGTGCAAGCAATTTCGCCCATTTAACCATGGTTAATTAATACTGTTGTTGACTTATCAAGTTTATATATATCAACTCTGAACACACACGCTTAATAGGGAAGTCTGACATAAAAGACACCTTGGAGCAACAGAGCATCGGTTAGACATTCTGTAATGCTAGAAAATGTGCAACTGGTTAGATTGGTTGTTCATGATCATTACTCACTCGCTGTGCTAGAGATTTAAATTTCTACTGAACTAGGCATGTTCATTCTTCAGAGGGCAAGAAATATAGCATGCTCAAGATACTCAAGAACAATTGGTCAAAATTCAAGATAGCCTCTACTGTAATAATATTTCACAAAACCGAGTAGAGTCTCTCAGATGAACACAACTCAGCACAACACAAGAAAGTAAGAACATGTTCTTCAAACCTTCTACAAACATTTGCATACACAAAAAAAGGAAACAAATCCAATGTTCTTTCAAGTATCATAGAAGCAGCAAATAGTCTGCTCAGAATGAGCTATAATATTTAATTGATATCAGAAAACCATGAACGGAAGTATTTTTAGAGCTGGGATGACCACTTGGTCAGATTACATACTACACTATGTAGAGAGGTTTCCTTCAACTTAAAAAAATAGATAGTCACAAAGTGCACAAATAATTGAACTGTGTGATTATTTATTTATTTGGGCAAGGGAATCATCATAGCAACTTCCAAACCTATGAGAAAAAAGGGAATAGCACAGCACAACCGTGGCCCAGAGAAAATGGGAAGAATAAATGAGGAAGAAGAGAGCACCATCAAAGATTGTAGCCGAGGCCGAACCACACCATAGCCGCTGAAGGTGGAGGCGAGAGATGGCTGAACCCACACAACCATGGACCAACCGAACCGGCAGCCATGGCCAGGAGGCATGAACGCATCAAGGACAAAAGAGCAAAGGGCGGGCTCACAGTCCCAAGCTACAACAACAACAGGCGCCATTTTTAGAACATGGAAAGTGTGCAACCAAAATGAGTTTGTTGCCAGTCAGGGAGCTCACATTGCAGCCTGAGACCGTCGTCGCATGTGGCCACCTTGGGCTCAAAGTTGGTCACCACTGCCTCAGTACTATAGTCAAGGCCCTAGCCATCCATTCAATCACACATCTGAGGGAAGGAAATCATCAACAAATAACAAATCAAATCATCCATCACACAAAAACAGAATGGGCATCTATATATCAATCAACCAAGCAACCAAAGATTCCACCATGGAAAAAGTTAAAGGGCCCCTACTAGTGCTGCTGCTAGAGTTGAGGTCAGGCATGAACACATGGCAGATCGTAAGAAAAACAGCAGGGGCAGACTGACTGCGCAAGCTATGAACACTAACTGCACAAGCATAGTGAACATGAATCAAAAGTATGGCATATTGTTTTCAGGAGAGTTGGACCGGGACTAAATTATTAGAAGGAAAAATGAGAGAAATAAGAAACATTTTGACCAAATCCTTAAATGGACCAGACCATGGTTAACAACATCAAAAGAGTGTGTTAATCTTCATTTTCGGAAAATATTTTACACATAGATAGCCTCAAGCACAGATGGCACGGTTTGGGACTTAGGATTAAAAATGGGCTTATTTAGCAACTAGGTACATCAAGAAACCAAGAAATAGACTTGAGAAGATCTTCATTTATGAACAGAGCTACAACATTGATTATAGAACTGTTAGTAGCATGAAACTTGGTTATCTCCCCCCACAAAAGAATGGGCTGGGTTATTCTCCTACCACATCTTCTGAGAAGATAGGGAGATAATAACTAAGTTCAGAGTTCAATATGAACATGAAAAGTTCGGTGTAATCGCTAAGTAATGTTGAGCAGATATAATTTAGTATGTTTCTATTTGCAGACATAGTTGACTAAAAGCAAACACTCTGCTATAGTTTCAACGCACAAGGACCTGGATGTCCCTGGTATGCACAATTGAAGTTATACGAACCGAAAAAGGGGTCGAAGGGAGTACTAACTCCAAAAGTCATGGAGTACCTCCATCTGAGGGGTAAATAGTAAACTTAGCAGCTCGGTACTTGAGGGTATTTTTGTCTCAGCCTGTGTGGTTTTATATTTAAATCACCTCTCGCCTGCAAACAGAAAAAAAGGAACATAGATTAATTCAGTTGGTTTTATGGAAGATTACGTAAATCACTTAACTATTATGATCCAGAATTTTTTTATTGTGGCTAGGTAGCTAATCGGTAAAAGAAAATTCTGTGTGTAAGCTATTCCCTGAAATACAAGCCAGTGAGTTGCGGCTTACTTGAAAACTTGGATGTCACTAGATAAACTAGCTGCTACTTAAGCCACTAGGCTAATTTACAGTGTATCATTGTAATCTTCACATAACTCGCAGGATTTTAGCTACAGGAGATGGTTAACTTCCCACTTGTTAGTTGTAGCCTTTAGGTAGTAATATAGGCATTTACCTAAACGATTACTTATGGTTATTATAACCCACCTCCATGAAACAAAATCTTGTGCATCAAATTGAGTGAGGCACAGCTGGAACCATGCTTCAGTTTACTATGTATTAGAGTGAACATTAAACTTCACCATATAAACCCGCCACTCAAGTGTACCGAACCAATGAACTTGATTAACTTTGTTGGGAACTGAATGTGCCTCTCCATCAGTGAGGAAATTCAGTTAACTCACTGGTATAGTTCTGATATTCCAGCACGATGACAAGAGGGATCGTATCTGCAGGCAGGTGGGTTCAAAGGTACTCGAAGTTCGCCAAACGGCCTCTAGTTTCAGTCATCTTCATTTGGTAACCTGCCGGTATGTGGTTTAGATTAGTACCCAGTTTTCATTCAATCAAAATTTAGTAGTACAAACTACAAAGTACTACTTATTATCTGCAACAAAAACACATGCACATGTCTGTATTTGCAAGGGGGATACATAGCAAGCATTTGAATGAACACATAGCAAGCATGAGCATGTATGATATATATCACAAACCTGCAGGACCCCGAGTGGCTTGCGGATGGGCAGATCGAGCGTGTACGGCCGCAATGCGACAACCTGCCAGACCCATGGGCGCTGCTTTGGTTAAGAGCTCGTGTGCTTGGGCACGGACCATCTCTTCTGTAGGCGCCGTGCGAGCGAGTGGTGGAGGCGCTTGGCTGAAACATGGGGGGCAGTGAATGTGTGGGAAGCAGGCAGCAGATGGGGAGGCGGGAGGAAATGGGTCGATGGCCATTTATAGAGAGCGCTCGGCAAGGATGGGAGCGGGGAAAACTCCACATAAGTAAACTACTCTATTACATTTTCCATACGACCATCAGCCAGCAAACCAATGATACTCCTATATATGGTAAGTAGGCCACCACCAGGGGCTTAGCAACGTCAGCATCGATCCGCAAGTAAGAAAGTACTAGGAATCATCTTTGCTTGGGTTGGGTTTCAAAACCAGCCCAAGCCACAGGAATCATCACTGCCATTGTAACGACGCGGCACAAGGCAGCAACCAATAAATAAACTTTGGGCATCTCCGGCTATACTATCACCACTGCCATCGATTGCTCTGTGGTATTATTGCTACTGCTGCTGTTGTTGCTCACTTGCTTCACACAAGGCCACCGCCTGTCACAACCACCACCCCTATTGCCGGCTGCCTGACACGCCTCCCCTGTCCCGCTGCGCTGCATCACCAAAGTAAAAAGCACCTGGAATTGAAAACACCAAATGGGGGAGTTGAGAAATTCAACATGTACACACAAAAGTACATGTGCTATCCACGGATTCCAATTTCCCAATTGTACGAGTTATTGTTACTCTTGCCTAAACAGTTAAAATAATCTGGAAATAGCTAGTAAAGGATATGTTTGCATTACCGCGGATGTAGCAACAAAAATTCTTGGAGGCAGCAGCAGCTCCCTTTATGCAAGGTGGCATCGGCCTATGGTGGAGAGGAAATCTCAAAGACTGACACAGAAAGAAATGGCATTTTAAACAATACGGGTATTTTTAAGATGTCGTGCAGCAGGCTGTAATTAACATAATTTTCTCCGAAAAAATTGGCGAAAGTAGCCCTAAGAGTAACAGTTTAGATAATTTGTAGCTCTAAACTAAATACGGCAAGCATAATGCCAAAGTAATGATACATATACACGTCATTACTCAAGCATAGTCCTGTAGGCAGAACAGATTCCTACGTACTCATGGATAGGCAGGACAACATATTAGCCATAGAACCTCGCAAAGCAGAAACCTGGTGACATTTCATCAACAAGCAAGATGATCGCACAAATACATGAATTCACTTGTTTTTCTTTACAAAAACATTTTAAGATGATCACCAACATTTTAAGCAGAAATACATGTAATCAGCACCATGTAACAAGCAAGAGAGCAATCAAATATCATCCGACAACCATCTACTCATTTTAAGCATTTGACAATCATGAATTCACTTGTTTTTCTTTACAAAAAATCAGTATGTTCAGTTGGTAGACGACTGGCGGTTCAGGTGTAAACTGCGGCATTAACTCAACGTTTAACTCCCAAGTGTTGCACTGCAGTGACCGGTGTGAAACTTGTATGGTCTCACAACTCAACCATGCCAAAGTGCTACCACTGCCTGATTGCCGTGGCCACACACAATGTAAGAGAAAGCAGGGGAGGAACCGAAGTAGCTTACCTATGCCGGAGTCCAAGAAGCGACCGTCAGACGCACCGGGCGAGAGGCATTGGACTTGGAGTGAGCTTTTATTAAGCCAGCCATCCATGAACAAAGCTGCAAAGCAAATGAAACAGTTGAGAATCCAAGATTCAAGAAAGAAAAAAGTTCTTATATTTACTGACCAAAACACGAAAACCTACAACAAGTTTGGAGAATCCAAAATGAATACTGATTCCGAAAAGCAAACAACACTACACAGCCAACACCAATTATTATAAGCAGTTCTCGTTTCACATCTAACTAACCTATAGTTCATACAATCAGAATTTTGTGATGTCCAAAATGAACACATCCAACATGGTCAATGGTGGTTCCCTACTGCTTGTAGTGGAGGATTCAGAGCTCCAGGATGAGGCTCTTGTCGATGGCAAGCTTGTCCACCAATGTAATCTGGACCACAAAACAGCCAATTGGTCAAGAGCAGCAGGAGGAACTCGTGAGCGCCGTACAAACACAAATCAAACGAGGAACGCAAAATGACTTGCACTAGTACAAAACTGCAGATATTGAGTAGAAGCAGCAGGGTTTTGTTTATGTATGCATTGAACATCGGCGTATTAGTCTGAAGGTTTACTAACAAAAACAAGAAAACCTACATCAACAAGTTTGGAGAAGCAGTCTTTGTTGTGCACCGACGGCTTGGTCATGGTTGTTCCCTAGTGCTTGTAGTGGAGGATTCACAGCTCCAGGGTGAGGCTCCTGTCAATGGCACATGTAACCTGGATCATGAAACAACCAATTAGTTAAAGAGCAGCAGAAATTTGTGAGCGCCTTGCAGCAGGCTATATAATTGACATCATGTGCTCTGAAAAAATTGGTGAAAGTAGCCCTAAGAGTAGGAGTTTGGATAATTTGTAGCATAATGCCAAAGCAATGATACATATACACGTCATAACTCAAGCATATTCCTGTAGGCAGGCAAAACAGAATCCTACATAGTCACAAATATGCAGGACAACATATTAGGCATAGAACATCGCAAAGCAGAAATCTTGTGACATTTCATCGACAAGAAATATATGTAATCAAGAAGTACATGTAATCTGCACAATGTAGCAGCCGAGGGAGCAATTACAACCATCTACTGATTTTAAGCATTTGACAATCATGAACCCACTTGTTTTTCTTTATAAAAATCAGAATGTTCAGTTGGTAGACATCTGGCGGTTCAGGTGTAAAGTGCAGCATTAACTCAAATTTTAAGTCCATGTGCTGCACTGCAGTGACCCGTGTGAAACTTGCATGGTCGCGAAAATCAACCATGCCACAGCGCTACCATTGCTTGATGGCCATAGCTGGACAGAACAGAAGGGAAAGCAGGGCTTACCTATGCCGGGGTCGAAGAATAGGAGACCACCAGATGCGAGGCGGGAGGCGTAGGAGTGGGCTTTTAGTAAGCCAGCCGTCCACGAGCAAAGCTGCAAAATAAATGAAACAGTTGAGAATCAAACATTCGTGTAAAAAAAGTTGTTGTCGTTTGCTGCGGAATTAAAATTATACACACCCTCGGCCAGGTCATGGTGGTTCCCTCCCTAGTGCTTGTACTGGAGGATTCAGAGCTCCAGGGTGTGAGGGTCCTGTCGATGGCAAGCTTCTCCACCATGTATGTATGTAATCCGGACCACAGAAACAGCCAATTAATTGGTCGAGTGCAGGAGGAGGAACTTGTGAGCGTCGTACACATACACACACAAATGAAACCAGGAACGGAAACTGACTTGCACTGGTGTAAAAGTGCAGATATTGAGAGCGTATTAGTCTGAAGGATTACTGACTGCTGAAAGCAAGAAACCTACGACATTAAGATTGGAGAAGCAGCCTGCGGCCCGGCGGTCATGGTGGTTCCCTCCCCATTGCTTGTAGTGGATGATTATTTAGAGCTTAATCCAGTGTGAGGGTCTTGTGGATGGAAAGCTTCATTCTCCATCATGTGTAATGAATCTGGAGCACGAGACAAGCTAGGCAATTAGGGAAAGAGCAGCAGCAGAAACTGACTTGCGAGCGCCGACCTTGCACACACAAACCAAAATGACTTGTACCCAAGAGAAGAGTGGAGTAGAGATGTTGTCGCCCTCAAGGGGAAAATTGACGCATAAAAACTGAGTGGAGTAGAGAAGCATCAACTAAACTGAACTGAAATTAGGCTGACAGGGACGTACAGTACCCAAGAGAGAGGAGGCAGTCACCGTACCTGGTGCCAGCGACAGGGCTCGGTCAGCGGCGGCAGCGAAATACGGAGGAAGGCGAACAGCAGAGGAGCTCCCAACGGGAGGGCGCGGTCAGCGACGTCCGACCGACGCCGGCTGCATCTCCTTCTGGCCGCGCGACGGAGGAGACGCGAGAGCCGTCGCCTTAGATCGGTGGAGCTCCGTCGTCCGCCGGGAGGCGGAGCAGAGGGCGGCGGCTGTGGCCGTCCATGCCGTGAGATGGATTCGCTCCCTCGCTAGGGTTGAGAATGAGAATGAGAATGAGAATGAGATGGGCCTTCCTTGGCTCCGTCCGTGCGTCGTACGTGCGTTTCATTTTTTTTTAAGCATCAGTACAGACACAAGCGCTCATATACATGCGCATACACTCATCCTTATGAACGCACACACGCACACCCTACCCCTATGAGCACCTCCGAAAGACTGAGCCGGCATATCATCTTGAGATTTACGAAGTCACCGTAGGCGCCTCGTCGTCGACGGGAACGTCTCCTCCCACTGAAAGCGCATCGCCGGAAATCCTGAAGTAAATCCAGAAATAATGCGAGCACCAGGATTTAAACCCTGGTGGGTTGGGAATACCACTGTTCACCTAACCAACTCAACCACAGGTTGATTCGCGTACGTGCGTTTCGTTGGGCCCCAAACCTCGCACATGGTCCGCCCGACTACCTCAACTAAGCCAGCCATTCTAGGGCTTCACACCTACCATCATTTGTATTCGATCTAGAAACACATAAACTAGCCAAGCATTCTCTTTCTCTGGGACCGGGGCGCCATGTCTGGTTTGGCCAACCCCATAAGCCCACTTGTATCCCACACCGTGTGGACTTTGATGAATAAAGCTTGGTTCCACCCTAAAAAAAAGACACCTAGCTCAATGCCATGAACATGAACGGCAAACATTCTCACGCAGATGAAGGTCACCTCATTCGGGCGCACCGCCTGGCCTCTCATTGGCATCATTTGACCAAAGCACGGTTTGTCATCATTTGACCGTCCATGCAAATTTGCATATGCAAAAGCTCTCGTTGTCATGATCATCATCGATGGATTACTACTACTCCGACCATTATGTATGGACTTGAAAACCTTCACTGTAGGAGGTACGACGTAGAGTAGTCATGCATGTCCCTAATCTAATCTAGTAGCTAGGGTTTCCATCCTTTGTCAAGGTCTCTCGTTGTGGGGAGCCATCATTCTCGACCGGGGTTTCTTGCATAGTCCATTCGGAAAGACAAAGGCATGCAAAGCTCATTTGAGGCGCATCGCTCTATCTCGCAGCGTGTTGAATGGCTCACGACGACCTCTCTCGATCTCAGTAGCGATCCTACTCAGGAAGACGAGACGGTGACGGCGACCTGAAGACGGAATAATTAATGTTCTCCCCACCTAGCCTCGTCCCCTCCCGATGGTGTGTTTATCATCTCTGGTGGAGTAGTTGTTGGTGTATTTATTTGCTCGGATCTGGTTGTGGTTCGTTTAGGTGCGTGTGTCTTTAGGTTTGCATCCTTTCGATCTACGCTACTCTTCAACGGCGGCGGTTGTTGTGTTTGGTGCGCTGGTCGTCCTATGGGGCCTTAATTAGCACGATGATTATCGGTCCGTCTATCACAACAAGTTTTGCCTGGCTCGGGCGATGACGGTGGCCCTGCCTTGGGCTCGTTTCAGTGCTTGTAGTTGTCGCTAGGTTGTATACGGATCTAGTTGTAACTATTATCATTTCTCGTGTCTGTTGTTGTACTGCCATGATTGAAGATGAATAGATCGAAAGTATATTTTATCGAAAAAAGAAAAGTGCGCGCGATAGATCATTTTGTTTGGGTTTGGATTGGATGGAAAAAAAGAAATTAAAGGAAAACGAAGGAGAAGATAAAAGAAAAGGAGGATAGATGGCGGCCGGCCGGACGCTGTTTTAGTTTTGAAAAAATAATTATAATTAGGGAAGGACGCGCTTCTTTTTTTGTTCGGAAGAAAAAGGAAGGACGTTCTCGATAACGGATCAGTCAAGAGAAAAAAAAAAGGAAGGAGTCGAGCAGCGAGCAGCGTGTACTTCCTTTTTTGATAACGGATGCATGACGTACGTACTACTATACGGATCAGAGGAAAATCGATCAGAACTACTCTCTCCGTCCCATAATATAAGAACATTTTGACATTAATGTAGTGTCAAAAATATTTTTATATTATAGAACAGAGGGAGTAGTTTGTGTGTGCTTTTGCATAAAAGAACGATCAAAAACGAGTCTCTCCCGCCGAGAGAGCGAGCGTACTACTGCACGAGCATGTACTAGCCAGGAAACAAGACGCACGTATATCAAATCGATCAAGCCATTGTTGTTGGGGTACGTAGCAGAAATTCAAAAAATTTCCTACGTAACACCAAGATCTATCTATGGAGAGACCAGCAACGAGTAGAAAGGGGAGTGCATCTACATACCCTTGTAGATCGCTAAGCGGAAGCGTTCAAGTGAACGGGGTTGATGGAGTCGTACTCGTCGTGATTCAGATCACCGATGATCAAGTGCCGAACGGACGGCACCTCCGCGTTCAACACACGTACAGCCCGGTGACGTCTCCCACGCCTTGATCCAGCAAGGAGAGAGGGAGAGGTTGAGGAAGACTCCATCCAACAGCAGCACAACGGCGTGGTGGTGGTGGAGGAGCGTGGCAATCCCGCAGGGCTTCGCCGAGCACCTACGGGAGAGGAGATGTGTCACGGGAGGGAGAGGGAGGCAACCAAAGGCCTTAGGTATGATTGCTCCTCCTTTTCCCCACTATATATAGGGCCAAGGGAGAGGGGGGAGGCGCAGCCTTGCCCCCTCCTCCAAGGAAGGGGTGCGGCTAAGGATGGGGAGGAGTCCATCCTCCCCAAGGCACCTCGGAGGTGCCTTCCCCCTTTAGGACTCTCCCATTTTTCCTTTATCTTGGCGCATGGGCCTCTAGGGGCTGGTGCCCTTGGCCCATGTAGGCCAAGGCGCACCCCCTACAGCCCATGTGACCCCCCGGGGCAGGTGGCCCCACCCGGTGGGCCCCCGGGACCCTTCCGGTGGTCCCGGTACAATACCGATGACCCCGAAACTTGTCCCGATGGCCGAAACAGGACTTCCTATATATAAATCTTTACCTCCGGACCATTCCGGAACTCCTCGTGACGTCCGGGATCTCATCCGGGACTCCGAACAACATTCGGTTACCACATACAAGCTTCCTTTATAACCCTAGCGTCATCGAACCTTAAGTGTGTAGACCCTACGGGTTCGGGAGACATGCAGACATGACCGAGACGTTCTCCGGTCAATAACCAACAGCGGGATCTGGATACCCATGTTGGCTCCCACATGTTCCACGATGATCTCATCGGACGAACCACGATGTCAAGGACTCAATCGATCCCGTATTCAATTCCCTTTGTCTAGCGGTATTTTACTTGCCCGAGATTCGATCGTCGGTATACCGATACCTTGTTCAATCTCGTTACCGGCAAGTCACTTTACTCGTTCCGTAACACATCACCCCGTGATCAACTCCTTGGTCACATTGCGCATATGATGATGTCCTACCGAGTGGGCCCAGAGATACCTCTCCGTTTACACGGAGTGACAAATCCCAGTCTCGATCCGCATAAAACAATAGATACTTTCGGAGATACCTGTAGTGCACCTTTATAGTCACCCAGTTACATTGTGACGTTTGATACACCCAAAGCACTCCTACGGTATCCAGGAGTTACACGATCTCATGGTCAAAGGAAGAGATACTTGACATTGGCAAAGCTCTAGCAAATGAACTACTCGATCTTTTGTGCTAGTCTTAGGATTGGGTCTTGTCCATCACATCATTCTCCTAATGATGTGGTCCCGTTATCAACGACATCCAATGTCCATAGCCAGGAAACCATGACTATCTGTTGATCACAACGAGCTAGTCAACTAGAGGCTCACTAGGGACATATTGTGGTCTATATATTCACACGTGTATTACGATTTCCGGATAATACAGTTATAGCATGAATAAAAGACAATTATCATGAACAAGGAAATATAATAATAATACTTTTATTATTGCCTCTAGGGCATATTTCCAATAGTCTCCCACTTGCACTAGAGTCAATAATCTAGTTCACATCGCCATGTGATTAACACTCACAGGTCACATCGCCATTTGACTAATACCCAAGAGTTTACTAGAGTCAGTAGTCTAGTTCACATCACTATGTGATTGACACTCAATGAGTTTTTATGTTTGATCATGTTGCTTGTGAGAGAGGTTTTAGTCAACGGGTCTGAACCTTTCAGATCCGTGTGTGCTTTACAAATCTCTATGTCATCTCCTAGATGCAGCTACCACGCTCTATTTGGAGCTATTCCAAATAACTGTTCTACTTGGAGCTATTCAAAATTGTTGCTCCATTATATGTATCCGGTCTCTCTTTTCAGAGCTATCCGGATAGGTGTTAAGCTTGCATCGTCGTAACCTTTACGACGAACTCTTTTACCACCTCCATAATCGAGAAAATTCCTTAGTCCACTAGTTACTAAGGATAACTTTGACCGCTGTCCTGTGAGCCATTCTTGGATCACTCTTGTACCCCTTGACTGACTCATGGCAAGGCACACTTTAGGTGCGGTACACAGCATAGCATACTGAAGAGCCTACGTCTTAAGCATAGGGGACGACCTTCGTCCTTTCTCTCTTTTCTGCCGTGGTCGAGCTTTAAGTCTTAACTTCGTACCTTACAACTCAGGCAAGAACTTCTTCTTTGACTGGTCCATCTTGAACACCTTCAAGATCATGTCAAGGTATGTGCTCATTTGAAAGTATTATTAAGCATTTTGATCTATCCTTATAGATCTTGATGCTGAATGTTCAAGTAGCTTAATCCAGGTTTTCTATTGAAAAACACCTTTCAAATAACCCTATATGCTTTCTAGAAATTCTACGTCATTTCTGATCAACAATATGTCAACAACATATACTCATCAGAAATTCTATAGTGCTCCCACTCACTTCTTTGGAAATACAAGTTTCTCATAAACTTTGTACAAACCCAAAATCTTTGATCATCATCAAAGCATACATTCCAACTCCGAGATGCTTACTCCAGTCCTTAGAAGGATCGCTGGAGCCAGCATACCTTTTAGCATCCTTAGGATCGACAAAACTTTTCTGATTGTATTGCATACAACCTTTCCTTACGAAAACTGGTAAGGAAACTTGTCTTGACATCCATCTGCCAGATTTCACAAATGCAGCTAATGCTAACATGATTCCGACGGACTTTAAGCATCGCTACGAGTGAGAAAATTTCATCGTAGTCAACTCCTTGAACTTGTGAAAAACTTTTCGCCACAAGTCGAGCTTCATGGACGGTGACATTACCATCCACGTCCGTCTTCTTCTTACAGATCCATTTATCTTAATGGCTTGCCGATCATTGGGCAAGTCCACCAAAGTCCATGGATCCGTTCTCGGATTTTATGGCCTCAAGCCATTTATCGGAATCCGGGCCCACCATCGCTTCTCCATAGCTCGTAGGTTCATTGTTGTCCAGCAACATGACTTCCAAGACAGGATTACGTACCACTCTGAAGTAGTACGCATCCTTGTCATCCCACGAGGTTTGGTAGTGACTTGATCCGAAGTTTCATGATCAATATCATAAGCTTCCACTTCAATTGGTGTAGGTGCCACGGGAACAACTTCCTGTGCCCTGCTACACACTGGTTGAAGTGATGGTTCAATAACCTCATCAAGTCTCCACCATCCTCCCACTCAACTCTTTCGAGAGAAACCTTTCCTCGAGAAAGGACCCGATTCTAGAAACAATCCCTTATTGCTTTCGGATCTGAATTAGGAGGTATACCCAACTGTTTTGGGTTTCCTATGAAGATGCATTTTATCCGCTTTGGGTTCGAGCTTAATCCTGAAACTTTTTCACATAAGCGTCGCAGCCCCAACCTTTAAGAAACGACAACTTAGGTTTCTCTAAACCATAATTCATACGGTGTCATCTCAACGGAAATACGTGGTGCCCTATTTAAAGTGAATGTGGTTGTCTCTAATGCCTAACCCATGAACGATAGTGGTAATTCGATAAGAGACATCATGGTACGCACCATATCCAATAGGGTGCAACTATGATGTTCGGACACACCATCACATTATGGTGTTCCAGGCAGTATTAATTGCGAAACAATTTCCATAATGTCTTAATTGTGTGCCAAAACTCGTAACTCAGATATTCATCTCTATGATCGTATCATAGACATTTTATCCTCTTGTCACATTGATCTTCTACTTCACTCTGAAATTACTTGAACCATTCAATAATTCAGACTTGTGTTTCATCAAGTAAATATTCTCAACATCTACTCGAATCATCTGTGAAGTAAGAACATAACGATATCCACTGCATGCCTCAGCACTCATTGGACTGCACACATCAAAATGTGTTACTTCCTACAAGTTGCTATCTTGTTCCATCTTACTGAAACCGAGGCTTTTCAGTCATCCTGCCTATGTGGTATGATTTGCATATCTCAAGTGATTCAAAATTAAGTGAGTTCAAACGGTCCATTTGCATGGAGTTTCTTCATGCATATACACCAATAGACATGGTTCGCATGTCTCAAACTTTTCAAAAACGAGTGAGTCCAAAGATCCATCAACATGGAGCTTCTTCATGCGTTTTATACCATTATGACTTACATGGCAGTGCCACAAGTAAGTGGTACTATCATTACTATCTTATATCTTTTGGCATGAAAATGTGTATCACTACGATCGAGATTCAATAAACCATTCAGGTTTAATACTAATCTTGATGGTAGAGGGAGCGTGCGATGTTTGATTATATCAAACTTGGAAACACTTCCAACACATATCGTCAGCTCTCCTTTAGCTAGTCTCCGTTTATTCCGTAGCCTTTTATTTCGAGTTACTAACACTTAGCAACCGAACCGGTATCCAATACCCTGGTGCTACTAGGAGTACTAGTAAAGTACACATTAACATAATGTATATCCAATATACTTCTATCGACCTTGCCAGCCTTCTCATCTACCAAGTATCTAGGGTAATCCTGCTCCAGTGGTTGTTCCCCTTATTACAGAAGCACTTAGTCTCGGGTTTGGGTTCAACCTCGGGTTTCTTCATTGGTGCAGCAGCTGATTTGCCGTTTCATGAAGTATCCCTTCTTTCCCTTGCCCTTCTTGAAACTAGTGGTTTCATCAACCATCAACAATTGATGCTCCTTCTTGATTTCTACTTTCACGGTGTCAAACAACGCGAATATTTCAAGGATCATCATATCTATCCCTGATATGTTATAGTTCATCACGAAGCTCTAGCAGCTTGGTGGCAATGACTTTGGGGAAACATCACTATCTCATCTGGAAGATCAACTCCCACTCGATTCAAGTGATTGTTGCACTCAGACAATTTGAGCACAAGCTCAACGATTGAGCTTTTCTCCCTTAGTTTGCAGGCTAAGAAAATCGCCGGAGGTCTCATACCTCTTGACGTGGGCACGAGCCTGAAATCCCAATTTCAGCCCTCGAAACATCTCATATGTTCCGCGATGTTTCGAAAAACGTCTTTAGTGCCTCAACTCTAAACCGTTTAACTGAACTATCACGTAGTTATCAAAATGTGTATGTCCGATGTTCACAACATCCACAAACGACGTTTGGGGTTCAGCACACTGAGCGGTGCATTAAGGACATAAGCTATCTACTGTCTGCATAATTGCTACTTTCAACTTTCAACTATATTTTCTCTAGGAACATATCTAAAACAGTAGAACTATAGCGTGAGCTACGACATAATTTGCAAAAGGTCTTTTGACTATGTTCAGGATAATTAAGCTCATCTTATGAACTCCCACTTAGATAGACATCCCTCTGGTCATCTAAGTGATCACATGATCCGAGTCAACTAGGCCGTGTCCGATCATCACGTGAGACGGACTAGTTAACGTCGGTGAACATCTTCATGTTGATCGTATCTACCATACGACTCATGCTCGACCTTTCGGTCTCCGTGTTCCGAGGCCATGTCTGCACATGCTAGGCTCGTCAAGTTAACCCTAAGTGTTTTTGCTGTGTAAAACTGTCTTACACCCGTTGTATGTGAACGTAAGGATCTATCACACCCGATCATCACGTGGTGCTTCGAAACGACGAACTGTAGCAACGGTGCACAGTTAGGGAAGAACACTTCTTGAAATTTTGTAAGGGATCATCTTATTTACTACCGTCGTCCTAAGTAAACAAGATGCATAAACATGATAAACATCACATGCAATCAAAAAGAGTAGTGACATGATATGGCCAATATCATATAGCTCCTTTGATCTTCATCTTCGGGGCTCCATGATCATCATCGTCACCGGCATGACACCATGATCTCCATCATCATGATCTCCATCATCGTGTCTTCATGAAGTTGTCACGCCAACGACTACTTCTACTTCTATGGCTAACGCGTTTAGCAATAAAGTAAAGTAAGTTACATGGCGTTCTTCAATGACACGCAGGTCATACAAAAAATAAAGACAACTCCTATGGCTCCTGCCGGTTGTCATACTCATCGACATGCAAGTCGTGAATCCTATTACAAGAACATGATCAATCTCATACATCACATATCATTCATCACATTCTTCTTGGCCATATCACATCACATAGCATACCCTGCAAAAACAAGTTAGACGTCCTCTAATTGTTGTTGCATGTTTTACATGGCTGCTATGGGTTTCTAGCAAGAACGTTTCTTACCTACGCAAAACCACAACGTGATATGCCAATTGCTATTTACCCTTCATAAGGACCCTTTTCATCGAATCCGTTCCGACTAAAGTGGGAGAGACTGGCACCCGCTAGCCACCTTATGCACCAAGTGCATGTCAATCGGTGGAACCTGTCTCACGTAAGAGTACGTGTAAGGTCGGTCCGGGCCGCTTCATCCCACAATACCATCGAAACAAGATTGGACTAGTAACGGTAAGCATATTGAACAACATCAACGCCCACAACTACTTTGTGTTCTACTCGTGCAAAGAATCTACGCAATAGACCTAGCTCTGATACCACTGTTGGGGAACGTAGCAGAAATTCAAAATTTTCCTACGTGTCACCAAGATCTATCTATGGAGAAACCAGCAACGAGGGGAAGGAGAGTGCATCTACATACCCTTGTAGATCGCTAAGCGGAAGCGTTCAAGTGAACGGGGTTGATGGAGTCGTACTCGTCGTGATTCAAATCACCGATGATCAAGTGCCGAACGGACGGCACCTCCGCGTTCAACACACGTACAGCCCGGTGACGTCTCCCACGCCTTGATCCAGCAAGGAGAGAGGGAGAGGTTGAGGAAGACTCCATCCAACAGCAGCACAACGGCGTGGTGGTGGTGGAGGAGCGTGGCAATCCTGCAGGGCTTCGCCGAGCACCTACGGGAGAGGAGATGTGTCACGGGAGGGAGAGGGAGGCAACCAAAGGCCTTAGGTATGATTGCTCCTCCTTTTCCCCACTATATATAGGGCCAAGGGAGAGGGGGGAGGCGCAGCCTTGCCCCCTCCTCCAAGGAAGGGGTGCGGCTAAGGATGGGGAGGAGTCCATCCTCCCCAAGGCACCTCGGAGGTGCCTTCCCCCTTTAGGACTCTCCCATTTTTCCTTTATCTTGGCGCATGGGCCTCTAGGGGCTGGTGCCCTTGGCCCATGTAGGCCAAGGCGCACCCCCTACAGCCCATGTGGCCCCCCGGGGCAGGTGGCCCCACCCGGTGGGCCCCCGGGACCCTTCCGGTGGTCCCGGTACAATACCGATGACCCCGAAACTTGTCCCGATGGCCGAAACAGGACTTCTTATATATAAATCTTTACCTCCAGACCATTCCGGAACTCCTCGTGACGTCCGGGATCTCATCCGGGACTCCGAACAACATTCGGTTACCACATACAAGCTTCCTTTATAACCCTAGCGTCATCGAACCTTAAGTGTGTAGACCCTACGGGTTCGGGAGACATGCAGACATGACCGAGACGTTCTCCGGTCAATAACCAACAGCGGGATCTGGATACCCATGTTGGCTCCCACATGTTCCACGATGATCTCATCGGACGAACCACGATGTCAAGGACTCAATCGATCCCGTATTCAATTCCCTTTGTTTAGCGGTATTTTACTTGCCCGAGATTCGATCGTCGGTATACCGATACCTTGTTCAATCTCGTTACCGGCAAGTCACTTTACTCGTTCCGTAACACATCACCCCGTGATCAACTCCTTGGTCACATTGCGCATATGATGATGTCCTACCGAGTGGGCCCAGAGATACCTCTCCGTTTACACGGAGTGACAAATCCCAGTCTCGATCCGCATAAAACAATAGATACTTTCGGAGATACCTGTAGTGCACCTTTATAGTCACCCAGTTACGTTGTGACGTTTGATACACCCAAAGCACTCCTACGGTATCCAGGAGTTACACGATCTCATGGTCAAAGGAAGAGATACTTGACATTGGCAAAGCTCTAGCAAATGAACTACTCGATCTTTTGTGCTAGTCTTAGGATTGGGTCTTGTCCATCACATCATTCTCCTAATGATGTGATCCCGTTATCAACGACATCCAATGTCCATAGCCAGGAAACCATGACTATCTGTTGATCACAACGAGCTAGTCAACTAGAGGCTCACTAGGGACATATTGTGGTCTATATATTCACACGTGTATTACGATTTCCGGATAATACAGTTATAGCATGAATAAAAGACAATTATCATGAACAAGGAAATATAATAATAATACTTTTATTATTGCCTCTAGGGCATATTTCCAACAATTGTATCTTGCCGTGTTTTCTTTTTCTGGTTTGTGTCGAGGTTGTTCTCCAGAGTTTGTAATCCTGACCGGTTGATGGCTTTGTTAATTCAAAGCCGGGCTCTTCGCGAGTCTTCGTTCCAAAAAAAAGCATGCATGTAGCCTAGCAAGGCATGCAGCACGGGCGGCAGCTCTGCCCGATCCGCTCCACTCCAGGTAGGCCACCCCGCCCTTTCTCAGCCACCTCTGAAGGGCATCCATGGCCACTATTGGGTGCTCGGGCCCTCACGGGCACAGGGCTGGCCGAGGACGCCCTAGTCGAAGTCGCAGGCCGATGACGCGAGTGGCAACGGGTGAGGGAGAGGGCGGCGATGGGCAAGGCTTTGGGAAGTCGCCGGGCAAGCGTGCGCCGGTGGATCCGGTCAGTGCATGCGGACACACTCGAGAGTTTGGGGGACCAGATCAGCTAGATGCGGCTATGGATGCTCTAATCGTTTGGCTGGGATTCCAAGCGCTAGGTAGCTCATTCTCCAAAATGCCCCACTCAAATTTTGACTACATGACTACATACACATGCAGGTCCAGAGAGGAAGGACATGATCATATGACACGCACCAGTTGTTAGTTCGCTAAGATATTTTTTCTGGATTGATTTGATTAGATGAGAAATCAACAAGGTACAGACTAATAAAGTTATAGAAAAAAATCAACATACACGACATCAAAAATAACTTAAAGTAAAACAAAACAACTATTTATATTAGTTCCTTGATTAAGGGACCAGGATTTGCTGGTTTTGAAATTAAGGTACTATTTCTGCACTTTTAAAAGAATTAAGGAACGAAGAATATACTTTTCCCATAAAAATAAATTGAGTACCTCATTCCTCCACAAGAAAACACTCAAAGCTATCCTCTTCCTTCCATCGGCACCGCCATCGGTCCGCCCCATCTCAGATGGCCTTTGGGCCACGGAGGTGCGGAAGATCTTGCCCCCCGCCGGCTGGAAGGACCCCATTCTCGTTCTTGTTAGGTTCAGTATCTTGGTTGGGGTTGTGTGGCGGCGGCGATGCCCCTGGGTAGGAATAATATCTTGCACATTCTATCCCCATCCCGATGATGCGTCTATCATCTGTGGAGCGCATGTGAAGGTGTGTCTCCGTCGGATCGCGCGGGATTCGATCAGTGCTGGTCTTCGGTGGATCGTTTTGGATCCAATTTTCATTCGTCTTGGTTTGTTGCTATTCTGGTACGCTGGTCCTATACGTCCTTAGCACGACGACTTCCCGACTATCTATTACAACAAGTCTTTCCTGGCTCTAGCGAGGGAGGGGTGATGATGGCGGCACGCCTTCGGCTTGCTTCAGTGCTTATAGTCGTCGCTAGGTGGTCTACGGATCAAGATGTAATTTTTATTATTTCTGGCATTCGTTGTACTAATATGATTGATTTCGAATAGATTGGAAGTTTTTCCACAAAGTAAACAAAACTCGGAATGTAAATGATGTCTACAAATGAATGCCGCCGGCAATGTACAAAGATGTGCACTGACCTAGCATAACTTTTAAGCAATGATGAACGGTGGCCTTGTCACAAATATCATGTCAGCTCTATATGATCATGCAAAGCAAGATGACAATGAAACTCAAGTCATGTAATGTGTAAAATAACAATGGAAGTTGCATGACAATACAAGTTGGGGTTTGGATGCACCAGGTGAGTCTTGCACAATGTTTCGAGGTGATAGTGAGCAATGCACGGTACCGAAGAGGCTAGCAAAATATGGATAGGTGGAAGTTCATAAAAGGCCAATAGCTCACATTAGTTATACGAACTCAAATATCCATCGCCAGAGCCCTATAACGAACAACCCGAAGCCCCCACAAATATCTAACGATCGACCAATCCTAGACCTCAATCCGCTCCAGTCCACTCCCTACACTCTCTTTGTCCCCTCCTCTTCCCAATCACATGTATGGCGTCCGCCCGCAGTAGCGCCGGCTCCGGCGGCGATGACTCCGACGTGGATGTGGTCGCTCTCCGCATCGCACTGTGCCGGCCGCGACCTGATTGGGGTGGCAGTAGCTCATACTCCGACGCGCTGTCCCCCTTTCGCCCAACGTCGCATTGGGAGAGATGTTGCAAGGCCCTCCCGTCCGGCACGCAGCACCGGCCACAGCTCCACCCGATCCACTCCACTCTAGGTACGCCACCCCGCCCTTTCTCAACCACCTCCGGATTTCATCCACGGCCACTTTTGGGTGCTCATGCCCTCACTGGCACTGGGCCTGTCAAGGACGTCCTAGTCGAAGCCACATGCCACATGACACGAGTGGCAACGGGTGAGGGAGAGGGCGGCGGTGGGCGAGGCATTGAAAAGTTGCTGGTGGATCCGGTCAGTGCATGCGGACGCGCCGAGAGTTTGAGGGATCGGATTAGCTAGATGCGGCTATGGATGCTCAATCGTTTGGCCGGGATTCCAAGCGCCAAGTAGCTCGTTCTCCCAAACGCCCTGCTCAAATTTTGACTACATGACTACATACATATGCAAGTCTAGAGAGGAAGAACATGATCATATGACACACACCAATTGTTAGTTTGCTGAGATATTTTTCCTTGTTTGATTTGATTGGATGAGAAATCAACAAGGTACAAACTATAAAGTCATAGAAAAAAATCAACATACATGACATTATAAATAACATAAAAAACAAAACAACTGTTATAATTGTTCCTCGATGGAAACAAGGTAAAGTGAATGAATATCACTCTATGGAAATAAGATAATAATGTGGTACCCGCATGCATGTGCAAAGCAGCTAAAAGTCTGGAGGGAGAACCCATGTACAACTGTTCTCCCAACTAGTACCGTATGTGTAGTAATGGTATCCCTTTGAGATAATTCTATCGGAGTATTGCAAGTTGTCACTTCCTGAACAATACACTTTACAACTACCTAGATCCAACGTAGCAAAATGGTTCACGCAGCTTCCGGAACATGAGTAGTAGATACGGTTCGCTTGTACGACACCGTGCATGACCCCCATTGATGACACATGCACCGCCTTGCAGCATCCTGGCCCTAGGAACAAGGCGTGGTCCCCCAAGTTCGTCACCTCAACCCATGTGTAGTATGACCCTTTTGTACTGTCCCAACAGGCGACAAGCTCGAACACCTTAAAAGTTTGAGCATTGCAAATGCTGACTGGCACTGCTACGGCTAGGTTGCCACGTAGCTCAAAGATGTATTTGGTGCCGCCATGCCCGATGGGCCTTTCCGTGGTTACTTGTTGGACACAGTGCCAATTGACCACGTAAGGGTCATACTTGTTTCGGTCGATGGTGAACCTGTGTAAAAATCCATCATACGAGAGGCCGTAGAGCTCTCCGTTGTAGAAGGTGATGTCTACAGGGTTCGGAATGTTGGCCGTGCCGCATCCTCCTGTGCTCCACCCATTGGCGCCCTTACAGTCAAGCCTGCAGAGCAGTATTGTACACTTGCTCGTTATCGCGGCCATGATACAGCCTTCTGTGGCAGGGTCATCCGAGAAGACGACTTTGTCGAGGGAGATTTTGTCGGTCCTTCCTGGAGCGCTTGGGCATCTACATCTGAAGTCCCTTTGCATCAACCGGGCACGAGTGAAGAGGTTCACGACCACAACCCTGCAGCCAATGGTGGCGGCAACCCAGCCGCCGTCATGGCACCCCACGATCCTCTTGCCATACGGGAAGTATGGCAGCGGAGCGCCCAGGACCCTGCCATCCTCAGGGCTGTATGCCCGAGTCATCCGGTCGCACTGGCCGTTGCCCGTCGACGGGAGGAGCAGTGGGAGAGCCGGCAGCGGCGTGCGCCATGCCAACGCAGCGGCGCGCCACGACCTGCAGACAGCAGCGAAGCGCGCGCGGTCGTACCGCGAGGAGCAGCGGTGGTAGATCGCCCCGAGGAGGTCGTCGGGAAGCCCTTCGGCGCCGGCCATCGACGTGTTGTCGTTTGTGACAGAGGACCCGACGAGGTTGACGGTACGCTCACGCGGCACGCGTAGCTACCAACAATTACTTTCCGACGGAACTCGCGCGCGCAAGTACTCGTACGATGCTGAAGACACCCACGCAGCACCCACGGAGCCTATATACGCGCGTCCTATACTCCTATAAGGAACATCTCCATGTATGAGCCGGACACGGACAGGTTCTAATTCTAGCATCGTTCGTACGTCGATTTTGTTGTGTCGTCGTATATAACAACGTTTACGTCTTGCGCCCGTCACGTACGTTCTCCTAATCCTAGTAATGCTAATTACAAAACGTGTACCATCCGGCCAACAAACAGATCTTTCTCAGTTATATAGAAATAAAAAACAGGTCTTTTCCTACCCGGCCGGACATCAGATCAAATAGATAGGAAGTTGGCCGGTATGTAGCTGGCCGTCGTCGGCGACATGCCGGACACGAAGCGCACACGTTTTCTGATGATTTCCTCGCCCTCATCTCTCGCATGATCGCCTCGCCGCGGGGCCGCATGCGCTTCGCCGCCGTCTGCCGGTCGTTGTGCGCCGCCGCGCGCTCTGTCGGGCCAGTGCCCACGCTCCCGTGGCTGCTCCTCTCGGCTCGCGACGGCAACAGGAAGAAGCCCATGTACTGCCCCGTAGACAGCGAGGTCGTGCACTTACCGGTCCCAAGAAACGCCACGGGGAGATGGATCATTGGTGGCCATGATGGTGGCTGGGTCGCCTTGTGTGCACTATGCCGGGTTAGGATCGTATGACGGAGTGTTGTTGATCAGGGCGAGCCCACAACACACCGCCATGAGCAACGCGGGCTGGTTGACGGAGTGTCCTCTTCGCCTGGTTGAGGTTGCCCCTTCCTTGGGCTTCTGCTTCAGTTTGTGGCAATCCCTAGCCATGTGGTCCTGAATTCAACAGTTGTGGCAGTTGCCCTTAACACGGTAGCTGCCGCTCGACAGTCTTTGTCCTACGTCTGAGGATTCGAGAACGCGCAACTAGCCCGTCATTAACACAGCATGACCAGGCCTTATACTTCTTAAGGATATCAAACATTTGACACCATGCATGGTTGCACGTACATAAAATAACAGAAAAAAACAAAGGGAAACCTTTGGAATCGGCGAGCCTCGCTCGCTCACGCGGGTGCGCCCTCACGTCACACTCTGGGCCCATGCGCACCGCTTGCTTTTTCTCTCCTTCTTCTTATCCAACCCGACGCAGCAGAGCCACTCGTTTCACCCGTCTCTTTCCTTCCAATCCCCCTCACTCCAACTCCCGGCCATGGTCAATCTTCCCGGACGAGCGACATTTTCCTGATGTGGTGCTCGTGCGGCTCCTTCCTTCCTATGGCTATGGCGCTCCCCTGGCTCCTCCTCTCACGGATTTGACGGGGCAGTCATGCAACTGGGGCGGCGGAGGCCATGGGCGGTGCGGTCAGTAGCAGTTGCTCGACGATGGAGACACGCACCCTGATGCTACAACCGGTTAATTCTTTTGCTGGGACCGGCTGGGTAAAAGGCTGCAACCAGCTGCTGTTGCGGTGGAGACGGCAACGCACACGACGACGGTGGCTTAGGATGGCAAAGCCCGCCGTCGGTTACAGCACCGGAGCCTGCCATCGGTTGCAGCACCCGTGGCACACACAAACCGGCCATGCGTGTCACAACGACGGCCGTCAATGTTTTCTGTGCTTCAACCGGGCATTGAAAAGGCTGCAACCGACCATCTAAAAAGCTACGATGACGGCGTCCGACGGGGACGCGGTGCTGGAACCGTGGCAGCGGGATGCTGGAACCAGTGGTGTTTTTTGCTACAAGGACGGTAATCTATTTTTGCTGGAACTGATGTCTAGTTTTGCTGGAATTGATGATTTATTTTGCTGGAACCAGCAAAGGAGGTGACGGGGTGACTGGAGTGTTGTTTTTTGTTGGGATCGACAGTCGATTTTGCTGTGTCCGGTGGCGTTTTTTGTTGGAATCGTCGTTTCTCTTTGCTGGAACCAGCGAATGGGGTGATGGGATGCTGGGGGTGGCACGCAAGGCAACCTTCAACCGGCGACGCTCGATGAGGATGCGAGACGCAAGGCCCGGCGGCGTCGATGCTGCTACCATCGATGGTCGGGGGTGCTTCGACGCTCGACAAGGATGCGAGATGCAAGGAACCAGTGGAGAATTGATGTGGCAAAGCTGCATCCAGCGACATAATTTGCTCCATCAAGCATCGATATTTGCTGGAACCGGCAACGGCGTGGGATGGCCACACGACGCCACCAGAGTTGCTACTGCGGCAGCGGCGGCCGATGTTGCCATGACCAGGCCGGCGACTCTACGGCGACCACGCGATGCTCGGCATGACGGCGTCACCAAGCTGCATCGGACGCAACAGGGCTGCTAGCAACGACGGCGGCCTGTTGAAGGACGCAGCAAGGCTGCTGGCGACGACGACCTGCTGGCGGTGACGGCGACCTCGCGATGCTCGGGACGACGGCCATGGCGACGAGCGTGGGTCGCGCGGTTCACCAGCAAGCGCGGGCGGCAGCGAGGGCAGAGTCTGTCGCGAACACAAGTTGTTGGTGTTGTTGGTCAACGCGAGATGCAAAAGAGTTGCATGGGAAATCAACGGGTGGAGGTTGCCTCATCCAACGGCCAGGCTGCGACCGGCCGAGTGCTTGGGCCGGCGCGCCGGCGCAGAGTAATCCCCAAAAACAAATTAGACTCCTAGACTTTGTAAGTCCCAACAGCCGTTAGCGTCCCACCGGCCCCCAACTGATGTGGAGAGGGTGGATGCATGCCCTAGACCGGATGCTCACACAGGTGGGCCTCGTCAAGGTTAATGGCCTTGCGCTGCTAGTTGCTTGCGTGTTCTCCTGGCCGAAATTGTTGGGTAGAGAGTACTATCAAAAAATAAAAATTGTTGGGTAAAGAGGAGTAGATCGGTACATGCTCAGCGAAACTGCTGCTGTGTGGGGCCATCACCATGCGATGGTAGACACTCGGACGGGCTTCACGGTGGAGAAGAGGCGGTTACAGGATGGTAGGCAATGGCAAATGCAATTCATGTCATTATACGTGAATCGTGATGCAGGGCAAAAATGATGCAATGATGTAAAAAAAATCATTTCCTGCCTTTTCCAATTTTTCTGTGTACATTTCGTTGCAAATGCAAATTTCGTAGTGTTTCTATAAAAAACTGAATATCTAAAGCTACTAAAGCTCACATGCATACAAGCGGCCAGCTGCTCAAATAAATTGTCTCTGATTCTTATCTCGCGAAGCTAAGAAAATCTCCTATTTGCACAATCAACATATATATATCCTTGAAAGAAGGTAGAAGCTTTGATAAAACCTCCAAATTTGGTCATAAAACTATCCTCTTTTTTAGGCAATATGTATAACAGGACATGTTCATATTTTGCACGCACATTTTTTGTGGTCATGATAGCAGTTCTGCAAGCACAAACGTAGAGAATATACTCTAGAGTACATAAAGGATAAACACGCCTACATAATAACGTGGTATCAGCACGTGACGGTAGGAAAATTAAATTTGTGGAGGCAGAACCCAGGTACAAGTATTATGGCCATTACCACCATCACTCTCACCATAATCATAGTTTTCATCCTTCTCGCGGTAGTGGTATCCACGTGACATGATCCTTTCCGAGTCAACCACATTATCGCTTTCCCAACAATAAATGGCGCAGCTACCGAGATCCAATATAGCTAAGCAGTCCACGACGTCACCGTGGCGAGAGGAGTAGTAGATACAGTTCGCTTCCACAATGCTGTGCATACCCACGCCTGAAACCTGTACCGCCTTGCAACATCTTGGCCCTAGGAATAACGCGTGGTCGCCCAAGCTAGTCACCTCTGACCACATGTATTTGTGTGGCCATCTCGTGGCGCTGTTGACAAGCTCAGACACCCTAAAACTATGAGCCTTGTAATGGCTGACCTGCACGGCTATCGCCAACTTGCTGCGCAGCTCCACTATGTAGTGGGCATAGTGTAGCATCCCATGTCCATGCCCGTAGATGGGTATGTCGAAAGTTACTATATTGAATGCAGTGACTACTGGAGCTCCAGTATTGTTTCGGCCAAGGACGAAGCTATATAACATCCCAAAACTCACGAGGCCATAGAGCTCGTCGTTGTAGAAAGCAATGTCTGCTAGGCTCGGGCATATGTCGGTGCCGCATCCTCGTGTGGTCCACCCATCTTCATCCTTACATCCAAGTTTATGGACCGCAAGACCACATCTTGTGGTTATCGCGGCGAGGATGCAGCCTTGTGAGGAAGGGCTCTTGGAGAAGATAATTTTTTGGATGAAGATCTTGCTTGTGGTTTTTTGAGTAGTGGAACATCGACATGCAAAGTCCCTAGGGAGCGGCACCCGGGCGCACGTGAAGAGGTTTACGAGCACAACCTGAGGGCCCAGGACGGCGGCCACCCATCCACCATCATGGGATCCGACGATCCGCCAACCCCTAGGGAAGCAGGGCAGGGGCTTGGGCAAGACCCTGCCCTCCTCCGGGCTGTACGCCCGCATCGCCCGGTCATGCTGGCCATTGCTAGTCGATGGTACCAGCAGTGGGATGGCCGGCGGCTTTGGATGCCATGACGCGACCGCGTGCCAGGACGTGCAGACGGCAGCAAAACGCGCGCGGTCGCACTGCCGTGAGGAGCACAGCCCGTAGATCACGCGCAGGAGGTTGCCGGGCATGTCAGGCCACCGCCCTTGGACGTCGCTGGCCATCGATGGTTGGAGTTCCTACGTGTAGGGTTGTGTTGCGAGAGCGATAGATTGATTGAAAAGAGTTGTACGCAGGTCAATGTCCTTGGGCTTGATAGTATATACGTACGTACAGATCCAAGGGATCATGGGCTGATTTTTGTTAAAGAACATAGAAACTTTATTCATTTGCAATAACAAGTACATCGTTTATGAGGAGGGGTACAATTTCGCTCAAGGGCTCTTTAAACTAGTTCAAAG
This sequence comes from Triticum dicoccoides, assembly GCF_002162155.2. NCBI lineage: Eukaryota > Viridiplantae > Streptophyta > Magnoliopsida > Poales > Poaceae > Triticum > Triticum dicoccoides. The sequence goes on along the minus strand of NC_041385.1, from coordinate 849,470,247 downwards.
ATGAAGAAAATCTAGCTAACATAGCAAGTTCATGTGCGACCTAATTTGCTTCTCTATTACAATGCTCAAATTTAGTAATGGAAAAGTCACATGCTAAAAAATAACAATCGTCAAACATTGTCGCCGCTGTACTAGATGACCGTCCTCCATTATTCATGGTTTCGATGACCTCCATGTTATCTGAGTTAATAACTGCGGTTACAGCCCGCCCTTCGAGCAATAGATAGACCATATCTAAGCGCCATAGCTTCAGCCGTCAGAACGTCCGTGCACCAATCAATTCTCCAATCCCCCCTGCAATGAATTTTCCTTCATCATCTCTCAGAACTGCACTAGCCGTGCCCCTGAGCTGGTCATGATCAAAAGAGGCATCCACATTATGTTTTACAAACCCCCTTGAAGGTTGGACCCAACCTCCTCTTTTCATCGTAGCCTTTGGTGATAATTCCTTATGGCATCCAAGGATTGTGTCTGTCTGCAGGCCTCGAAAACCCTAAAGCCGAAGATAAAGAGCCCAATGAACCAGCAAAAAAAAATAGGCCAGATCCGATCCACCGCCGCTCTCGCTGCAACCATCAAGAGCGAATCACATGGCCGCCTCCGCCGGCGGAGTCGTCCGACAGCAATAGGGGTGGTCCGAGCTCCCGGACGACCTCCTCGACGCGGTCTACGTCGTGTGCTCCTCGGCGTACGACCATGCCCGCTTCAGGGCGGTCTGCAGGTCCTGGGCGCGCCGTCGTGTCGTGGCACCCGGCAATGCCCACCCTCCCGCTGCTCCTGCCCTTCAGCGGTGATGCTGATCACGACCAGGAGACGCGAGCGTACAGCCCCGAGGACGGCAGGGCCTTGCACGTCCCACTCCTATCGTTCCCGAGAGGCACTAGACTCGTCGGAGGCCATGACGGTGGTTGGGTCGTCGGCGAGACACTCGGATCAGGGATCTCGATCATCAACCCCTTCTCTAGTGCCGCGGTGGCTCTCTCCGAGAAAAAGAGCACTATTTTCTGTAGATGCATAAACCCGAGGCCATTCGGTGCCACCCCCATTAAAAAGGTCGTCTCCGCTAAAAAAATTGTCTTCTCCAGGGAACTTTCGTCGACCGGCTGTATTCTCGCTGCGATGACCACGGAGTGTGAGATAGCGCTTTGCACCATTGGCTCTCCCGGTGGGTGGACAACAAAACGATGTGACCCAGCCAGGATTATGCATCGTATGGCGTTCACAGACATCGCTTTCTGCAATGGAAGGCTGCATGGCCTTACGCAGAACCAGACTCTCATAATCAACATATACTCATACAAAGATGACACCCCGGAGGTCTCCAGTGTCTACATACAAACCGTCTCAATGACCGTGTTGCAATTCTTGGAGGAGCGGTGG
>NC_041385.1:849467837-849468746 GCF_002162155.2 Triticum dicoccoides | reverse complement strand
GTAGGAGGGATCCTGTTCTCGTTCTTGTTAGGTTCAGTGTCTTGGTTGAGACTGTGTGGCGGCGGCGATGCCCCTCGGTAGGAATAATGTCTCCCACGTTCTTGGGGCCAACAGGCTGCAAGGCGGTGATGCCGGAAACGGGCAGGCATGGCAGGGTGGATGGAAACTTTGTTGGGCAATATGGTCTTGCCGTAACAGAGCTACATTTGAATTTAGACATCTCAAATCTCCTTTTGAGTGCAGTTTTTCTATTTGTGCTCTCTTGTGCTATTGGGCAGGTTTGCTGAAGCAAGAGGATGCGGTCGATCGGCGAGCCAGGGTGGATATGCTGAATAACAGCGCGTCGAAGATGATGCGCATCTATGCTGCAAGCCAAAGTGAGGGGGCGCACTAAAAGAAGACGGCGTCCCCGGTCTTCCTCGGCAGTACCAGCGTTCGCTCTTTTGCTCCTGCATGGAACTCTCTATCTATTGATGCTCATTTGTGAGCAATGTGGGTTAGTAGCCTGTGTTATGAGGCTTGGTCATAGACCTTAATGTTCTTAAGACTTAGTAGTGTCGTCGGGTTTTCGCCCTGCAGTGGGTAATCTCGATGGCGAGTGCTCACAGTAGGTTTCAGGGCGATGCTTGAACTCGCTTTCCCCTCTCCCGTCTCATTCTGTGGACCTATGTATTTCCGTTATGTCGCAGTAATGGAAATGGGTTATGCCCGGTTCAAAAAAAATTATTTCCTCCCGTAATTTACTCGCTTCCACTCATGCACTAATTACCGGCCTGCATGGATCCACTTATTTCGCATATTTCATCTCATTGCCTTCCTATTCATGCCTTTTCTTATATCTTACAACTTGCACGTGGTGGTCAGTTTAGTGCACAAACTTGTAAAATACTCCACTAAGGTTTACTAAGC
>NC_041385.1:849404586-849467715 GCF_002162155.2 Triticum dicoccoides | reverse complement strand
GCACTATACCTCGCCAAAAAGAGAAACTACATAAGTTTAAGCATGTGGATATTACTGCCCTTTAACATTCTCTCAATACATGCATGAACGAGGAATTAGAAGTCCAGGGGCAGAACCCAAACACAAGCATTACCTCCATCCTCATGACGGTAATGGTATCCGTGTGATATGATCCTCTCCGAGCGATCCATGCCTACACTATTTCTGCAATACACGGTATAACTGCCGAGGTCGAGCCCTTTTGAGCACTCTACGTTATCGTTTGAAGGTAAGTGTTGCTTGGAGTAGTAAATGTGATTCCTTTCCACCCTGTTGCATCCAGCAGTCACAGACACATGCACCGCCTTGCAGCATGCTGGCCCCAAGAATAAAGCATGGTCACCTAAACTCGTCACCTCTATCCATTCAAACCTGTGGTATACTGGCGGCGCTGTGCCACCATCGTCAAGCTCAAAAACCCTAAAAGTTTGAGCCCACGACGAGGACTTCACAGCCATCGCTAGCTTGCCTCGTAGCTCGAAGATTTGGTCAGACGCAGAAATGCGCACATGCAGGCTCTGTTTCATTTTAATCAGAGCACTGTTTGCATTTGTGCCAACGGTGAACCTGAACAACTTGTCAGACATAATAGCATAGATCATGCCGTTGCAGAAGGCAATGTCTGTGATCTCCTTACATTCAGAGGCACCACATCCTCTAGTCATCCACCCACGGTTCGGACTGCCAATTCTGCATACCGCTATCTTGCATCTTGTGGTTATCGCAGCAAGGATGCAATCACTCGAGGAGGGGTTCCTCCGAGAAGATGATTTTTGGAACGGAGACAAGATGGGGTCTCTGATTAAATGCCAGCAGACGTTTGGTTGGGCATTTACATCCAATGATGCTTTGTTTGGCGGAAAGCTCCACCTGAGCACCGGAGAGGAGATTCACGATGATAACATGAGTGCCAGTTGCGGCGGCGATCCAGCCACCGTCGTGGGATCCGACCAGCCGCTTGCCACACGGCAACCCCCGAAGAGGGGAACGTAGGACGTGGCCGTCCTGGAGGCTGTATGCTCGCGCCTTTCGGTCACGCTTGGCGTCTCCCGTCCAGGGTAGCAGGAGGGGGAGAGCTGGCAGCGTGGGGTGCCACGACGCGACGGCGCGCCATGACGCACAGACGGCGGCGAAGCGAGCTCGGTCGTACGGAGATGAGAGGCAGCCACGGTAGATCTTGTCGAGCATGTCCTCGGGGAGCTCGGACCACTGCCGCCGGCGGCCGCGGCATGCCATTGGTAGCTCCTCGATCGTTTACTAAGAAGATCGGATATGGATTGGCACGATCAATATCCATCGGATTTACCTTTATACAGAATATACATAAATAGAGCAAGGTCGACTTGTACGTGCACCGGACGCTCGGGACACCGGGACGTGCACGTACGTACCTCATAGTTTCGGTCGTTTACATGCCATTGATAGGTCCTCGATCGTTTACGGCGAAGACGGCGGGCTGGATCGGATCGGATCGTAATGGATTGGCACGATCAATCTCCATCAGATTTATATTTATACGGATATATAAACATAAATAGGGCAAGGTCGTACGTGCACCAGACGCTCGGGACACCGGGACTCGCACGTACGTACCTCAATAGTTTCGGGGGTTAAACAAACTTATCTCGTACGTGCCTGCTAACAGAATCTCGTAAGTTTAGGAACCACAGCCGGCAATTCCAATTCATGACGAGTCTGACGGCGGACATGCCGGCAACCCGAGACGCGGCGGATCTCGTCTCGTCCTCCTCCGTTTCCTTCAGGCACAGCTCCTCCTCTGCTCCCTAGTCCCGTCCGTTCCTAGTCCTATTTCATTGTCCGATGAATCATCAATCTGTGTAATACAGGTCTCTAGGGATGTTGGTTTGATCTTGACCACACCAAGAGGGCTGCAGCAGCAACTTCAGATGGAGGCGATCATGGCGACCTCAAAGGTCCGCAACGTAGATGAGGTACTCAATGGCCATGGAGGCACCGTGGAGCCAAGTGTGGCCGCCAAACCTAGCACCCAGCAGGCCTCTCAGTGCAACGGCGCTACGTGGGAGAACAGTTCGATGATGACGAGATTAGGTACGGGTGGTTGCCGCAAGGGGCGCAAGGCCGTATTGCCATGGAGATTTCAGATTGGGTACAAGCGGCCACGGTCACAGGGTTTAAGCCAGGACGGCGGATCCGATGGACTTCCTGCAACTGGAACTTCCATGTCCACTGATGGTACTGGAGCTTCCAAGTCCATGGATGGTTCCAGGCATATAGGAGTTGCTGCTGCTGCTTCTGTACCCAACAAAACGAAGGTTGACAATGGTGATCGTCATCGTCCAATGCCAAAGAACAGAGTCGCCATCAGCAGAGAAAGCGTCATGGCTTCTTTGCAGGAATTCCGGCTAATTTACAGGCAGCTTGTGGCCCAAGAAAAGGCCGACTGCGGTAAACAAGAACATGATCTTGCAGCCTTTCAAGTCTTCAGGGAGAGGCTATGTGTTGAATTTGATGATAGGAGGTACTTGGGTAGCGTTCCTGGAGTTCATGTTGGTGACGTGTTTGATTCGGACGCCGAGCTTTTCCTTGTTGGTCTCCATCGTTCACAGCAGTCGCGTGTTGATTACATCAATCAGAACGGGGGCAGGACATGTCTAGCCGTTAGCATCGTGTCGTACGCGCAACAGTCTGCCCAAAATAACAATCTGGATTTCTTGCTACATGTTGGGTCTGTGGCTGCCACCACTGGCCAGAACATGGAAGGTACCGACTTGGCGCTAAAGCAGAGTATGGATACCAAAACACATGTGCGTGTCATTTATAGGTTTGTTATGACCGGCCGTGAGGAGCTTACATACTATGTTTATGGTGGTTTATATTTGGTCGAGAAATTTAGCAAAGAGAAACTGAGGGAAGACAAACATATTAGCACTTTTCATCTGAGAAGATTGTCGGGGCAACCGAGCATCAACATTCATGAACTTGCGGAAAAAAGAATGGATGAACCATCCAATGGAACTTTTACTGTAGATATATCGTCAGGTCTTGAGAAGATCCCTATATCTGCAATCAACTCCATATCAAACGAGGCCCCGGCTCCATTTCGCTACATTTCACACATACAATACCTCAGGAAGTATCAGCTAGATCCTCCATCAGGTTGTGATTGTGTTGGTCGATGTTCGGACTCGCAAAAGTGTGCATGTGTAATGAAAAATGGTGGGAAGATCCCTTTCAGAAAGACCGGTGGTCTCCTAGAGGAAAAACCTCTTATTTACGAGTGTGGACCTTCATGCAAGTGCCCTCCAACTTGTCGCAATAGAGTGGGCCAACATGGAATTAGTTTTCGCCTTCAAGTCTTCAAGACAACATCAATGGGTTGGGGAGTACGAAGCCTTGATTTTATACCTACGGGACGTTTTGTGTGTGAATATATAGGGGAGTTGTTGGATAACGAAGATGCTCAGGAGAGGGATAATGATGAGTACTTGTTCCTTATTGGAAACAACTATTATGATGTATCCCGCTGGGACAACTTACAAAAGACTATCCCCTCACTTAGGAATGGCCTTGGGGAAGAGGAAGAAAATTTCTTTGCAGTGGACGCACTGAAATGTGGCAACCTTGCAAGGTTCATTAACCATAGCTGCACCCCTAACCTTTTCACACAAAATGTTCTTTATGACCATGACAACAAGGGTATGCCTCACATCATGCTCTTTGCTTGTGAGGATATTCAGCCTCTTGAACCACTATCATATGACTATAATTATACCATAGATGGGGTCCATGACTCTGAAGGTAACATCAAGAAGAAACGATGCTTATGTGGCTCTGTTGAGTGCACTGGATGGTTGTACTAGATTTTCTTTCTTGTAGAGGTTTCCCTCATCACCTTGTATCGGTTCGGCCGTGTTGCTTTATATATATATAAAGCGGGGCGAAAGTCTTTTTCAGTACTAGATTTTCTTGTTTACGATTTATTTTGCCAAGATAAAACTTTATTGGTTTGGCGACAATATTCTCTCTTATGGGTTATACCTATCTTGATTTACAATATTAGATCTGGCATATAAATTCTTGCACTCAAAATATAAGGAGCGAGGAGTACCTTTAATTATGATTTACACAATTTTTGTTTCTTAACGTGTGGATCAAAATCGGATTTAAAATTCCGTGACATACATGGTGGCTTTTCATGTTTGATGACATTTCTTGTTTCTTAAACCACACGTTGACTGTCTATCATCTTTCTGTGCATTGTGTACATGAGTGTCTAATCTTAGGTTTTCATTAATTATTCTAGGAAAAAATCTAATTTAAATGCAGAAAAGTGATCCGGCTCCCAGAATACCTAGAAACCAACTGAAAATGTCTAGCGAAGACTAGGCCAGGCAAGATTCCTCTAAATTGGTGCATACCGCAAAATTTCAAGCAACGCGTGTACAAATCAGTTGGTCTAGCAACTTTCACAATAGCAAGGATTACATGCAGTATTAGTAAATAATGACCCAGGTGTTACTTTTTGCTCCCAATACAGAACTTTCGTTTGGACAAGAAACTAACTTCCGATCATCAACAAAAGCCTCAACTGAACCGATTACGAATTCTGAACACTGGCAGATTATTGAGAGGTAAACACAGCCACGTATGGGATGCTACTGAAGACTAACCGTGGAAATAATGCCAACTTGTATATTCAGTCAGCCTGATCAAAATAGGAATTAACCAATGATGATTTCTATATGAGTCTTCAGAACTCCTGCACTGAAGTAGGCACTATTAATTCTGAATAATTATCAGATTCCTCAGAACATGGTACGGAACCATGCCAACATAACAGGACCACCTATCGCTGATCCATCCCCGCATACTTCTGGCAGAAATTTATTGTGAAAAAAATAGCATTCGACGTTGGGAGACGGGAACTGAATAAGGGGAGACCATGCAGGTTAGTTCATTTGTCGTTGCCGGAGAGTTCTTGGCTAAGAGACCTTAGGATAAGTTGCTAAAACAAACGGAGGGGAGGATTGACCCATTCAGTAGAATTCCGAAGCAAGAATGTTGGCAGCAGGTGGATACATTTCTTTGGCCCCCTTCCAAATAAATGCAGGCAGGGTAGAGCTCGGCAGAGGGTTCGAGAAAAGGGTAGGGTTTTTACGTTCGGGTCCCCTACCACTAGTCCGGCTAGCCTTCTTTCGGGCAGGAAGCAGGCCTAAACCTTCCTTGCGGGTTGCGGCCAAAACGAAATGGAACGTCCCCTCAACCTCCCAAAACGAGGTTAGTGTTTTAATAAATAATAAAAATTGAGAATCTCTTTCCTCCTCCACAAGAAAACAGCCCAAGCTTTCCTCTTCCTTCCGTTGGCGCCGCCGTCGATCCGCCCCATCTCAGCTGGCCTTTGGGCCATGGAGGAGCGGTGGATCTCCCTCCCCCCCCTCCCCGCCAGTAGGAGGGACCCTGTTCTCGTTCTTGTTAGGTTCAGTGTCTTGGTTGAGACTGTGTGGCGGCGGCGATGTCCCTCGTTAGGAATAATATCTCCCACGTTCTATCCCCATTCCGATGATGCGTCTAGCATTGGCGAACAGCATGTGGAGGTGTGTCTCCGTTGGAGCTCGCGGGATTCGATCGGCGCTAGCCTTTGGTGTATCTGTTTGGATCTGATTTTGTTCGTCTTGGTTTGTGTGTTTACAGGTTTGATGCTTTCAATTTATGACTTTTTCATCGGTGATGATTGCTGCTCTGGTGCACTGGTCCAGTGGGTGATTCGCACGATGACTTCCCGAATGTCTAATACAACTAGGTTTGCCTGATTACGATGAGGAAGGGACGATGATGGCGGCGCGCCTTCGACTCGCTCCAGTGCTTGTAGTCGTTGCTAGATGGTCCACGGACCTGATTGTAATTATTATTACCTTCGATGTTCTTTGTAGACTTGTAGTACCATGATTTGAGATGAATAGATTGTAAGTTTCTCGGTTTTTTTTAGGAAATACCATTTAAACCCACATCTAATAGTGTTGGATGGCCTTCTGTAGCAACGAGTAGCTCTATGTTTTAATCTCCACCCTTAATTAAATTAAGGGGGCGACAAGTAATACCTCTATAACATAATCTACCATGTTGATATTACATGTTGGATGGCCTTCTGTGATTAGGACGACAGACTCTTATCGATGAGTCATGCTTTGGTACAACCACCCTCACTAAACATATGAAGGGTGAAAGAACATGTGGTGCCCCCATGTTTGGTTTTGGTAATTGATGACGATCTCTATGGACTAATGGTTGTCTTGAGTTATATTTGAAGGATTTGTCGATAGGCTTTTCTTGAAGTCCATGTGTTGGTTTCAAGGAGTTTATGTGTTCACCAAGGTGCTATTAAGGAATTATCCAAAGATTGGTCATGTGAGTGTTGAGCTTATTGCAAGCATGTCTTGAAGAAGAAGATTGTGTGATCATTCATGTTTACCTTCAAGACATCATCCAAATGAAGAGAGTTGGAAAGATTCAAGGTTGATCAAGACTAAGTCAAGAGTGAATCAAGTTGATCAACACTAAGTCAAGAGTGAATCAAGTTGATCAACTCACAAAGCGTAGAAGATGTACCGAGAGGGATCAAGTGATCCCATGGTATGGTAAGCATTGTCCATTGCACTTTGTGTACTAACCCATGGTCTATGTGAGAGTTCTATGTGGGGTTAGGTACATGTCCATGGGCTTGCGTCAAGAGGCAGATATCATACAACCCATGGAAAGGATGACATCAAGTGGTGATCGTCATCAAGATTCCCGTGTGCAAGTTCAAGTGGAGCATCACGAAGAGATCAAGTGCTTGAATCTTGCCATCCATTGTGGTGTCAATGGACTTGTGAAGATGTGCCTAAGAGCGGCTCACCCATAGTGGACTATGGGGGAGCAATCATCTAGTCTTCATCGAGCCAACGTAATCAAGAAAGGTGGTCCAACTTGAGGGAGTCAAGATCGTCTTCATCTAGCTCAAGTGGACCATGTGCAAGGCAAAGGTTTTCCCTTGATAGGTTTTCTATTTTACCGGTATCGTGGTGGTAGTTGGGAGACCGGGTTATAGGATCGTTTGCCGTACTATCAAGGGGGGCTCTCAAGTTGGTAGCTTGATCGTATCGTTAGTAGAGAGCTTAAAACATTGCATCCTTGAATCATTTTTCTTGGTTCTTGTTTGGTTATCTTCGTGAGTCTTAGAGATTATGGTCATCTTGATGACAAGCTTGAGTTCATCGAAAACGGAGTTTGCATGCGTCTTCTATGATGTTTTCGGTGTTGGAGATTTTACCGGTCTTATCCGAGGAAGGGTTCTCACCTTTTTCTTATGGGTCTTTTCTCATTTGCTTATTCTTGATATTTCTATCCAGATTGTGTTAGCCCATGTCGTTAGCTTTCCAACAAACTTGGTTTCGTTGAATTCGGAGTCCGTTTGCAAAAGTTGTGGCTGTTTTGGTATAGGCTGCAACGTTACTACCGCGACTAGAGCGGCTCCTAAGCAGTAGTACCGCTCCGGACCAAAATCTCGTGTTTTGCTCAGCGTAAGTAGGCACGGAAGTATTTTTTTAGTACCGCCCGCAAGCAGTAGTACCGCTACCATTTGCGGTAGTATCGTGAGGTCGAGCGGTAGTACCGCTCCATCGGTTCTACTGGCCTTTTGCCTCCTCGCTGTTGTTTTTCAAAGGGGTACTACCGCCCTAGCGATAGTACCGCTCCTTGGAGCGGTAGTACCGCTCTGTGCGGGCTGTGGGCATAACGGTTGGATTTTTCCCACCTATAAAAGGGGGTCTTCTTCCCCATTGAACCTTATCCTTTGAGCTCATGTTCTTCCCCCATTGTTGACCTTCTTCGAGCTTGCTAACTCTCAATCCCTCCAACGATTCTTTCTAGTTCTTGAGGAAAAAGAGAGAGGAGATCTAGATCCACGTTTCCACCAATCACTTTCTCCTCTAAGTGAGGGGAACCCCTTGGATCTAGATCTTGGAGTTCTTGGTGTTCTCCTTCTTGTTCTTCCTCTCATTTTCCTCCCTAGCATTAGTTGTTTCGGTGGGATTTGGGAGAGAAGGACTTGGGCACTCTGTGTGCCCTTGCCATTGCATTTGGTGCATCGATTTGAGTTCTCCACGGTGATACGTGGAAGTTTCAAGTTGAGAAGCTTATTACACTTGGGTGCTTGGTGCCCTTGAGCTTGTTCCTCTTGGGTGCTTTGGTGCCCTAGACGGTTGGTGGTGCTTGGAGCTCAATCATTATGGTGTAAAGCTCAGGGCAAGCGTCGGGGTCTCCAATTAGGTTGTGGAGATTGCCCCGAGCAATTTGACGGGTACCGATGACCGCCCCCAAGGGTTGCCAAAGTGTACGGGTTCGGTGACCGCCCCCAAGGGTCGCCATTTGTACGGGTTCGGTGACTGCCCTCAAGGGTCCCTTAGTGGAATCACGACATCTTGCATTGTGCGAGGGCGTGAGGAGATTACGGTGGCCCTAGTGGCTTCTTGGGGAGCATTGTGCCTCCACACAGCTCCAAACGAAGATTAGCATCCGCAAGGGTGTGAACTTCGGGATACATCGTCGTCTCCGCGTGCCTCGGTTATCTCTTACCCGAGCCCTTTACTTATGCACTTTACTTTGTGATAGCCATATTGTTCTTTGTCATATATCTTGCTATCACATAGTTACTTATCTTGCTTAGCATAAGTTGTTGGTGCACATAGGTGAGCCTAGTTGTTTTAGGTTTAGTGCTTGACAAATTAACCGGTAGGTTTATTCCGCATTTGTTCAAGCCTAAACCGTAATTATTTTAAAGCGCCTATTCACCCCCCCTCTAGGCGACATCCACGATCTTTCAATTGGTATCAGAGCTTCATCTCTCTTTATAGGGCTTAACCGCCTAGAGAGGAAGGATGTTGACTAGGGGCTTGGGATTCTTTGACACTCTTAGTTTCGATGGCATAAATTTTGATGTTTGGGTAATTCGCACGCTTAATCTCTTTAGGGCCATGGACCCAAATTTAGAGCGAATTATAGATATGGGTTTTTCTCCTCCAAAGGATCCCCAAAGATTATCTTTAGCGGATGAGAAAAACTCTTATCTCAATTCTCAAGCTTCTAATGTGCTTTTTGATGCTTTGAGCAATGTAGTTATTTTTCAACTCATGCCGTTCCGGGATGCTCATGAGTTGTGGACAAAGCTTCAAGATAAATATGGTGTGTCCAATATTTGTGGGGATGATTGTTCTCCCTCCACCTCCGGTCGTATAGTCTTCTCAACTTCTTCTACTTCACCTACATGTGGTTTGCCACAAGGTAATGATATGGTGAGTAGTGTTGGTCATTGCAATGATGATAGTATGCTTATTGTGGATGATCCTTCATCACTATCTTATTGCAATGCTCCCTCTTTGGGCTTTAACACTTCGAGCACTCCAAATGTTTCACATGCTTGTGTTGGTAGTCCTTGCATATCATGTAGAAATTGCTTGACTAGATCTCATGATGCTATGCTTGCTATCTCTTGTTGCCATGATAAAAATGCATCTATTTTCTCGAATTGTTCTGCTAACAATGTAGAGGAAACCGAACACTCCATGAAACAAGATGTGGTGTTTAATGGTGCCTCAAGGGATCCTACATCATCATCTATTGCTTTTTGCCTTATGGCTAAGGCGTCAAAGGTATCTCCTACTTTGTACCCCAATATGTCTCTTGATGATGATGTTGATGCTAATGATGATGAGGATAATGATGAAGAGAATGATAATGTTGCCTCTTAAAAACTAAGGGGGAAATGATTTTTAAAGCTCTTCATAAAAATAAAATTGCTCATTCCAACTTCATGGAAATAATGTCCATTGCCATTGATGGCAAGAAATACATTGAGGATTTGGAATCTCATCTAGAGGAGCATGAGGTCTCCATTGAGAAAATGGAAGCTCATGAGCGTGATTACGCAAATGAGATCGCGGAGCTATCTCAAGCTCTTGAACATGAACAAACCACATCCAAATCTCTTGAGGAGACTTTTGCTCTAGAATTACCTAGAGTGCGGGAATCTCATGATAGAGCTCTTGAGGTGGCCAATGATTTCAAAACTAAAAATGCTAAGCTTGAAGTTTCTCATGCTAGACTCCTTGAGGATTTTGAGCACCTCGAAAATGGCTCAAGGGTCATCAAGGGTGAGCTCATCAAACTCACCGAGTCTCATGCCCAACTTGAAGCTTCTTATTTAAAAGAGCTTGCCAAGTTGTATTGTCCTATTGTTGTAAATGATGATTGAGGGAGTCCTGGACTAGGGGGTGTCCGGATAGCCGAACTATCATCATCGGCCGGACTCCAAGACTATGAAGATACAAGATTGAAGACTTCATCCCGTGTCCGGATGGGACTTTCCTTGGCGTGGAAGGCAAGCTTGGCGATACGGATATGTAGATCTCCTACCATTGTAACCGACTCTATGTAACCCTAGCCCTCTCCGGTGTCTATATAAACCGGATGGCTTTAGTCCGTAGGACGAACAACAATCATACCATAGGCTAGCTTCTAGGGTTTAGCCTCCTTGATCTCGTGGTAGATCTACTCTTGTAACACACATCATCAATATTAATCAAGCAGGACGTAGGGTTTTACCTCCATCAAGAGGGCCCGAACCTGGGTAAAACATCGTGTCCCTTGTCTCCTGTTACCATCCGCCTAGACGCACAGTTCGGGACCCCCTACCCAAGATCCGCCGGTTTTGACACCGACATTGGTGCTTTCATTGAGAGTTCCTCTGTGTCGTCACCGATAGGCTCGATGGCTTCTTCGATCATCATCAACGACGCAGTCCAGGGTGAGACCTTCCTCCCCGGACAGATCTTCGTATTCGGCGGCTTTGCACTGCGGGCCGATTCGCTTGGCCATCTAGAGCAGATCGAAAGCTACGCCCTTGGCCGTCAGGTCAGATTTGGAAGTTTGAACTTCACGGCTGACATCCGCGGGGACTTGATCTTCGATGGATTCGAGCCACAGCCAAGCACACCGCATTGTCACGACAGGCATGATTTAGCTCTGCAGCCGGACAGTACCCTGGAGGCCGCACTCGAGCCCGCTCCGATCTTCAATTTGGAGCCGGCTGCGCAGATCGAGGACGGATGGCTAGACACCGCCTCGGGGGCTGCAACCTCTATGGCGATAGAGCCAAACACTGACCTTGTCCCTCATGAAGCTCGTGACTCCGAGGTGCCGGACTCCTTGCCGGACACTGAACCTCCCGCGCCCCCTCCAACCGAACCCGGTCGGGCGCCGATCATGGAGTTCACCGCTGCGGACATCTTTCAATACTCACCTTTTGGCGACATCTTGAGTTCGCTAAAGTATCTCTCGTTATCAAGAGAGCCCTGGCCGGACTGCGGTCAGGACGGTTGGGATGCGAACGACGAAGAAACTCAAAGCCCACCCACCACCCACTTAGTAGCCACTGTCGACGATCTAACTGACATGCTAGACTACGACTCCGAAGACATCGACGGTATGGACGACGATGCCGGAGACGACCAAGAACCAGCGCCTACTGGGCACTAGAAAGCCACCTCATCATATGACATATACATGGTGGATATCCCAAAGGATGGGAATGGCGAAGCAACAGCGGAGGATGACCCCTCCAAGAAACAGCCCAAGCGCCGGCGTCAGCGGCGCCACTCTAAATCCCGCCACAGCAAGAATGAAGATTCCGGCACCGGAGATAATAACACACCATACAGCGTCGAAGACAACCCACTCCAGCAAGATTCAGCGCAGGAGGACGGAGACGCCAGCCCTCATGAGAGAGCGGCAGAAGCAGAGGTAGAGGATTATATGCCTCCCTCCGGAGATGAGGCAAGCCTCGACGATGACGAATTCGTCGTGCCTGAGGATCCCGTCAAACAAGAGCGTTTTAAACGCAAGTTTATGGCCACGGCAAACAGCCTCAAGAAAAAGCAGCAACAGCTTAGAGCTGATCAAGATCTGCTAGCCGACAGATGGACTGAAGTCCTCGCGGCCGAAGAGCATGAGCTCGAACGCCCCTCCAAAAGTTACCCTAAACGCAAGCTGCTCCCCTGATTAGAGGAGGAGGCGTATGAACCTGCATCACCAGCAGACAATACGGCTGACCGGCCACCCCGTGGTCGCGACAGAGAGGCCCCTTGGCCCTTCACTAGAACCGTACCCCGGCATCGCTCGAAAAGCACAAGGCCACAGGGGAACGCTCCGGACTTGCGAGATATATTGGAGGATAAGGCAAGACAATCAAGATCGATCTATGGATCGCGTGGGCGCCCCATGATACGTGACGACAGCCGTCGCGCCGGACACAGTAAGTCCGGCCGGGCCGAACAAAATAGACAAAGCTCTTTTGAGCTCCGTCGTGATATCGCCCAGTACAGAGGCGCCGCACACCCACTATGCTTCACAGATGAAGTAATGGATCATCAAATCCCCGAAGGGTTTAAACCCTTGAACATTGAATCCTACGATGGCACAACAGACCCGCGGTTTGGATCGAAGACTATCTCCTCCACATCCACATGGCCCGCGGTGACGATCTTCACGCCATCAAATATCTCCCACTCAAACTTAAAGGACCAGCCCGGCATTGGCTTAACAGCTTGCCAGCAGAGTCAATCGGGAGTTGGGAAGACCTGGAAGCCGCGTTCCTCGATAACTTCCAAGGCACGTATGTGCGACCACCAGACGCCGATGACCTAAGCCACATAATTCAGCAGCCACACGAATCGGCCAGACAATTCTGGACACGGTTCTTAACCAAGAAAAACCAAATCGTCGACTGTCCGGATGCGGAGGCCCTCGCGGCCTTCAAGCATAACATCCGCGACGAGTGGCTTGCCCGGCACCTGGCACAGGAAAAGCCGAAATCCATGGCAGCCCTCACATCACTCATGACCCGCTTCTGCGCGGGTGAGGACAGCTGGCTAGCACGCAGCAACAACCTCAGCAAAAATTCTGGCAGTTCGGATATCAAGGACCGTAATGGCAGGTCGCGTCGCAACAAAAACAAACGCCGCATTAACGGCAACAATAGTGAAGATACGGCAGTCAATGCCGGATTCAGAGGCTCTAAACCCGGTCAGCGGAAAAAGCCATTCAAAAGAACTACTCCGGGTCCGTCCAATTTGGACCGAATACTCGACCGCTCGTGCCAGATACACGGCACCCCTGAAAAGCCAGCCAACCACACCAACAGGGACTGTTGGGTATTCAAGCAGGCAGGCAAGTTAATTGCCGAAAACAATGACAAGGGGCTGCATAGCAATGACGAGGAAGAGACCCGACCGCCGAACAATAGAGGACAGAAGAGTTTCCCCCACAGGTGCGGACGGTGAACATGATATACGCAACACACATACCCAAAAGGGAGCGGAAGCGTGCACTCAGGGATGTATACGCGATGGAGCCAGTTGCCCCGAAGTTTAATCCATGGTCCTCCTGCCCGATCACTTTTGATCAAAGGGACCACCCCACCAGCATCCGCCATGGCGGATTCGCCGCATTGGTTTTACACCCAATATCGTCGATGGATTTCACCTCACCAGAGTCCTGATGGACGGCGGCAGCAGCCTGAATCTGCTTTATCAGGATACAGTGCGCAAAATGGGCATAGACCCCTCAAGGATTAAACCTACCAAGACGACCTTTAAAGGCGTCATACCATGTGTAGAAGCCAATTGTACAGGCTCAGTTACACTGGAAGTGGTCTTCGGATCCCCGGATAACTTCCAAAGCGAGGAGTTAATCTTCGACATAGTTCCGTTCCGCAACGGCTATCATGCCCTGCTCGGACGTACCACGTTTGCAAAATTCAACGCGGTGCCGCACTACGCATACCTCAAGCTCAAGATGCCAGGCCCTCGAGGAGTCATCACGGTCAACGGAAACACTGAACGTTCTCTCTGAACGGAGGAACATACAGCGGCTCTCGCGGCAGAAGTACAATGCAGCCTCTTAAGGCAATTCTCGAGTCCGGCCGTTAAGCGGCCGGACACGGCTAAACGCGCCCGGAGTAACCTACAACAAGACCACCTGGCACGTTCCGAGCACGCGTAGCAGTGCAGCCCCAACCCCAGCCCCTGCAAAACGTCAAGACAGGCCCTTCGTGTACATCATTACGCTCTTAAGATACCATGGGCATGGGGAGAGGGGCACGACCACGATAGGCCCGGAATGCGGATCAACCACACCAGGGGCTCTCAAGTGTGTTGTTCTTTTTTTTCCTCTTTTTATTTTTACCCATAGGACTCCGTTCGTCAGAGGCCCTGTCCGGCAGCAGGCCTGCCGAACTCACGATGCAACAGCCAGGGAAGGAGAAAGGCTACAACGAATATCCAGGTGGTCTCCATTACGAGCATTAAATCTGTTTTATACACCATTCCGCAGCCCACCCCCTGGAGGGGGGCATGTTTAATAAGTCCCACCCCTTGCTTATCGCACCATTTGTATCGCTCTGCCTTTACAGCAGTTTTTCTTGAATAAGTAATGCAACAACTTTTTACTACCAATTGCATTTCTTTCTTATACATATATTCATTTATGACATGTTGCATTCGTACATTTTGGTACGGCTAAATACACCAGGGGCTTATGTTTCCCGCATCATGGTGTGATAAGTCCGAACACTTTCACAAGTGCGGCACCCCGAACTTATAGCATTATATGCATCGGCTCCGAATCATGTCTTGGGTCAATAGTTGGGTTTGCCCGGCTCCCATGTTTTGGTACCTTACGTTCCATTGTATCGGCTAAGGTAGCACTGGGAGAACCACTGCGATTGTGCCCCGGTTGAGCTGGGCGAGCGCCTCAGTGGAGAAAGCTAAAACTGACCGTCATGATGAGGCGAGAGCTGGTCGCTGTTCGAGAGGTTTTTTGTGAGTCCCTAAAGACTTATGCCGCTTAGAGCGAGGAGCCGGCTTTTGTCCGGCCCAGGCGTGGATAGCGCCCCAAATTCGGCCTTCCGAAGACTAGGGGCTTCGCCGAAATTTAAAATTATAGAATTCTATGGCTAAGTGAGAGTGTTCAAGCATTATAAGTCCGGTTGCCTCGTTCGCTGTGTTGAGCGCCTCCCTAGATGGACCCAAAAATGGGAACAAGAGTGCTCAAGTTTATCCCGAACACCCCAGCACTAGTGGCATGGGGGCTGAAGCCGACGACTTGCCATCTCTCAGATTTGATAAACAGCCGCACAGAAGGTAATATTTTAAATTAACAAGCACTGCTTAGCGCATATGAACTAAGTTTTCAGCGCACATGATAACAAAATGCGAGTCTACTCAAATATTACATCTTTGGAGCACTCACCCGCAATAGTGCGGGCACCCTTCAGGACACTCTTATAATACATCTCGGGCCTGCGGTGCTCCTTGCCCTGCGGTGGCGAGTCCGTCACAAGCTTCTGGGCATCCATCTTGCCCCAGTGCACCTTTGCGCGGGCAAGGGCCCGACGGGCACCTTCAATACAGGCGGAGTGCTTGATGACTTCAACCCACGGGCACGCATCCACCAGCCGCCGCACCAGGCCGAAGTAGCTCCCAGGCATGGCCTCCTTAGGCCACTGCCGAACTATGAGGCCCTTCATGGCCTGTTCGGCCGCCTTGTGGAGCTCGACCAGCTGCTTCAGCTGGTCGCTATAGGGCACCGGATGTCCGGCCTCAGCATACTGATACCAGAAGACCTTCTCCGTCGAGCTCCCCTCCTCGGCCCGGTAGAACACGGCAGCATCGGACACGCTGCGAGGAAGATCTGCGAACGCTCCTGGAGAGCTCCCAATTCGGGTAAGCAACAGGTAATTAACACTCACATGCTTACTTTGCATGAAAAATGCCTTACCCGCTGCTATTTTCTTCAACGCCTCGATTTCTTGGAGGGCCTTGTAGGCTTCAGCCTTAGCGGCTTTGGCACTCTCAAGAGCCATTGCAAGCTCAGACTCTCGAGTCTTCGAGTCACGCTCCAGGCTCTCATGTTTTTTCACGAGATCCTGGAGCTCTTGTTGTACCTCCACCACCCGCACCTCCTGCTTCTCTCGCTCGGTGCGCTCCACGGCCGCATTGCGTTCGGCCGCGGCCACCGCCTCTTTCAGGGTCGCCACCTCGTTAGTGGCCCCTGCAATACCCACGTTATCCTTGTCATTCTTTTTTGCAACCAAAATCCTTTTCTGTAAGGTACAATTTTAATAAGGTCTTACTCACCTTCCTTGTCCTCGAGCTGCTTCTTGGCACGACCGAGCTCGTTCTTGGACCGCTCGAGGCTTTGCTTCAAAGTATTGACCTCCGCAGTCAGTGCGGCAGAGGTCAGCAGCGCAGCTTGCAATCCCATATTGACATATTTTCAATGACTCCTGTGTATATCTTTTTAGATTCTCAGTCCGGCTTTTCTTTCCGAACACCAAACCGAGCATCAGGGGCTACTGTCTATGCGGTACTATTTTACATATATCAAAATTCTTACCTTAAAGCCTGTTAGAAGGCTGCTACAGGCTTCGGTCAGCTCGCTCTTGGCGAGCTGAACCTTCTGAATCGCCGCACTCATAACAGTGCGGTGTTCCTCTTTGATGGAGGCGCCATTGAGAGCCTCCAGCAAGCTATCTGGCGCCTCCGGTTGGACAGAGGCGGCCGGTGTCACGGTCTTGCCCTTCTTATGAAGGGGCCGCCTGCCGGACTCCGGAGCCACTATGGGTTCCGGGGCCGAGTCTGGCGCAAAGTCCGGGAGGTTGTCTTGCGACACCTCCGGGGCCTCCTCCTCCTGGTGGGTCCCTTCCCAGGATCCCACCTCGGCATCGTCCGCATCACGGGGGGTGGAGGCGGTCGGAAGAGAATCCATATCCGACGCCCCTAAGGACCCGCTCGACGAAGCGGGAAGATCATCCTTGGGCGGACTGCAGGGTTGTATGCGGCATTAGAAAGACATTACGTGGCGAAAAGAAAAACCATGAAGTTATTCGGGAGTCCGGATACTTACGATCTCGCCAGGGGCTTGGCCCTTGGAGGCCAATCCTCGTCGTCATCGCTGGCGTTGGCAAAGCAGTCTGGGGAAAGAGTTTTTCCCTTCTTGTACCCTTCGGCCTCCCTCATTGGGGAGGCCTTCCTTTCCCTCCCTTCCCCCGCTAGGGGAGAGGCTTTCTTCTTCTCCTCCTCACCTTCGTGCGAGGAGTCGGCCTCGGAGTCGTCATCCGATAGCACCTGAAAACGGGAACTCTTCCGAGTGCCCGTGGCCTTCTTCTTGGCCTTCTTCTCCGGCACCACGTGGGGTGCCGGAGCCAGCAGCCTCGTTAGGCGGGCGTCCGCTGGGTCCTCTGGTAATGGGGCCGGACAGATAGTCTGTTCGGCCTTCTTCAGCCAGCCCTGTCAAAGGAAAGGGAGTTTAGATCCCGCATAGTGTCAAACTATGGAAAACAAGCGCCCCGTAAAGGACAAAATTGCTTACCTTGTCAGCCGGACGCTGCGAGCTGAATCCGCGATCTTCGGTAGCGGATGTGGGAGTCTCGGCGCCCTTGAACAGCACCTTCCAGACATCTTCGTACGTAGTGTCGAAGAGCCCGCTCAAAATCTGGTGCTGCGCCGGATCGAACTCCCACATGTTGAAGCCCTGTCGTTGGCACAGGAGAATCTGGCGAATGAGCATGACCTAGACTACGTTGACGAGCTTGAGCTTCTTGTCCACTAGCTTTTGGATACAGGCTTGGAGTACGGTCAGCTCCTCCGAATCACCCCAAGTCCGGCCGCTCTCTTTCTAGGAGGTGAGCCGTGTGGGGATACCAGATCTAAATTCGGGGGCCGCTACCCATTCAGGGTCACGCGGCTCGGTGATGTAGAACCACCCCGACTGCCACCCCTTGATGGTTTCCACAAAAGTGCCCTCAAGCCAAGTAACGTGGGACATCCTGCCCACCATGGCGCCTCCGCCCTCCGCTTGGCTGCCCTTCACAACCTTCGGCTTGACACTGAAGGTCTTGAGCCACAAGCCGAAGTGGGGCTGGATGCAGAGGAAGGCCTCACACACGACAATAAACATCGAGATGTTGAGGATGAAATTCAGGGCCAGATCATGGAAATCCAGGCCGTAGTAGAACATGAGCTCCCGGACAAAGGGATGGAGTGGGAAGCCCAGTCCACGGAGGAAATGGGGAAGAAATACTACCCTCTCATGGGGCCTGGGGGTGGGGATGAGATCTCCCTCGTCGGGGAGCCGGTGCGCGATGTTGCTGGACAAATATCCGGCGCTGCGCAGCTTCTGGATTTGCCCCTCCGTGACGGAGGAGGCCATCCACTTGCCTCCCGCTCCGAACATAGTTGGAGGAGGTTGAGGTGAGATGTGCGGACTTGGGTGCTGGAGCTCAAGTTCGCAGAGATGGATAAGCCAAGGAGGAAGAAGGCACAGGTAAAAGGTTGGATCTTTATCCCCTTATATGGGCGGACGAAAACATGTGTCCCCACCGGCCTGATAAAACTCGCTTATCCCCCAAGCGCCACAATCAATGGCGCAGTTGGGTTACCCACGTCCGTATTGATGGGAATCCCGGAATAAGGGGAACACGATCTCTGCTTCGACAAGACGTGCCAAGGAAACCGCTTCGCTAAACACGCTGAGGTGGTACAATAAAAACAATTCGAGTAAAGGCTTGGTAGTGGTGTGACGTCACGCCACGAAATACGTCAGCAGATTGAACTTGTGTAAATATTATTCTCTCTACGGTGGTATGTGGAAATTATTTTGCAGAGCCGGACACTATCCTGGTGTTCACAATCTTCTACAAATTATTCGGAGGAGGAACCCGCCTTGCAATGCCGAAGACAATATGCGCGCCGGACTCGTCGTCATTGCAGCCTGGTTCAGGGGCTACTGAGGGAGTCCTGGACTAGCGGGTGTCCGGATAGCCGAACTATCATCATCGGCCGGACTCCAAGACTATGAAGATACAAGATTGAAGACTTCGTCCCGTGTCCGGATGGGACTTTCCTTGGCGTGGAAGGCAAGCTTGGCGATACGGATATGTAGATCTCCTACCATTGTAACCGAATTTGTGTAACCCTAGCCCTCTCCGGTGTCTATATAAACCGGATGGCTTTAGTCCGTAGGACGAACAACAATCATACCATAGGCTAGCTTCTAGGGTTTAGCCTCCTTGATCTCGTGGTAGATCTACTCTTGTAACACACATCATCAATATTAATCAAGCAGGACGTAGGGTTTTACCTCCATCAAGAGGGCCCGAACCTGGGTAAAACATCGTGTCCCTTGTCTCCTATTACCATCCGCCTAGACGCACAGTTCGGGACCCCCTACCCGAGATCCGCCGGTTTTGACACCGACAATGATGCTTGTGCTACTAACTCTATTACTTGTGAAGCATCCATTTTGAAGGAGAATGTTTAGCTAAGGGCTCAACTTGAGTTGCTATCTAGCAAGTATGGGAAATTGGAAGAAAGTCATGAAAATCTCTCAAACTCTCATGATGATCTTCTAGTATCCCATAATGTGCTAAAGATAGGTCATGAGGCCATGATTGCTAAGGTAACATCTAGTGAGCCTCATTTGGATACTAGCACTGCTTCTAGTCAAGATAGTATATTGCCATGTGCTAGTCCTTGTAATTCATCTACTCACAATGTTGGTACATCTTGTGATGAATTGCTTTCATTGCCTTGTTGCTCTAACGATGAAGCTTATACTTCCTCTAGTACTTGTGTTGAGACTAACCATGTAGAGGAAATCAAAGAGCTCAAGGCCCAAGTCACTTCTTTGAAGAAAGACTTGGAAAAGAGTCATGAAGGGAAATCCACACTCAACAATATCTTGAGTGTGCAAAAATCCCCCAATGACAAAGGTGGACTTGGATTCAACTCCAATAAGAAGAAGAATTCCAAGACGAACAAAAAGAAGGGCCAAGAACAAGTCAAGAATTCATCCAAGATCATTTGCTTCAAGTGCAAAATTGAAGGGCATCATGTTAGATCTTGCCCTTTGAAGAAGAAGGCCATTAGTGACAAGCAACAAGGGAAGCGGCCACAAGTTCACTCTCATTCTCAATCTCAAGTTGAGAAATCAAGTGAGAAGAAAGTAAAGAGTAGACGTTGCTACCTATGTCGTGAAAAAGGTCACGTTGCTTCTTCATGCACAAATGGTACCTCATCCAACCCAATTATCATTGATGATGTCTATTATCTTGGGAAGGATAAGGTTGGCAATGTGTTTGCCAAGTTTGTTGGTACTCAAAGTGGTTTGAAGAAAAGAACCATTTGGGTAGCCAAGCCTATTGTGACTAACCTCTTAGGACCCAACTTGGTTGGGGACCAACAAGCTCAAACTTGATCAATAGGTGTTGTTGGAGGGCATTGGAGACTTGGCTACATTATGAAGAATTAAGGGGACTTCATCATTCTTATTGTCTTAAGCTAAGTCAATTGGATTATCAAGTTTCTATCTTATATCCAATGTGCCTCCTTGCGGTAACTTGTACCTAAATTGTATACATTGAAAGTTACTTGCCCCCTTGCATGTTTTGGTTTTGTTCCGTGCATGTGTTTGTATATGTTGTGCTTCCAACTTGCTTATCTTGAGCAATCAAGTATGTGTGTGTTGGTTTTCACATCATGTACGTGTGTGTCGTGCGTTGAGCCTTTTTGCTTCTTGTTTGTACCCTAGTTGGCTCGTGTGAGAGATTAATGGAACATCCCATTTTGGGGGAGTGATGTGCTTTGTGCACCTCACAATCCTATAAATGTGTGTACATGAGGAATACCATCTAGTATTGATATTACAAGATTATCTAGTCGCTAGGTGGTATATCTCATGAGAAATTCAAATTCTAAAAATTCCATTGATTGTCTCGTGTTGGATCCTCTTATTGCCTCTTGTTAAGTTTTTATGGGTATCACATTATGCGGGAGTAATATGCTATGTGCATATTACAAGCCTAGAAAATGTGTACATTTGAGATATTGTCACCTAGAATTGATATTGTAAATTATCTTGTTCCTAGGTGGCATGTTAGCTCTACAAGTTGCAATTTGCTTGTGTTTGCTGTCAAGATGATGTTGGATATCCTTGCTATCTACCACCGGGAATTCTTTCCAAATATTTCTTGTCTTTTGACAATTGGTAGTCACTTATGTGTGGTAGAATTTATTGATCATCTTTACATTGGCTTTTGTTTTTATTTTCCTTTTCTCTTGTTAAGGTTTGTGTCAACTCCCGTTGTCTTCCATGCCACTTGTGGATCTTGTTAATTTCTTGTTCTTGTCTAGTGTTTTCTAGATATAGTGAAAGTGGTGATCCCACCTTGTGCATTTTGTATTCAAAAGTAAATTCTCTATAGTGCACAATTCGTGGGGGAGCTATCCTATTTTCTTTAGAACATTCTTCTTGTGATCCTTATCAAGTGTGCATTGGTGGAAGGCAAGCCATTTTCTTTTGGTACCTTATGCGATCATGAAACTTTGTTGAGAGCTTGGTTTGTTTGGAACCATCCTCTCTTTGGGAGTTTGACATCTTTATTTTAGTGTGTATCAACGGATATCTCATTCCTTGATGTATCTTTAATGATATCTTCCAAGTGATGATCTCTCCATTTGGTATCCTTTTCACTTGGCATCTCTTTGTCTTTTGGTTTCGGGTTTTGAAAGTCTTGAGCATGCATATTTACTTCATGTATGTTATTTGGCATGCTTTCTTTCTTTGACTCAATATATAGGGGAAACTCCACCTAGTGTCAATTTGGATGAGATGTGCATGAAATTCATTTTCATATCTATATGCACATATTTATGTGGAGTTTGTCCTATGTATTGGTGCTTCTAACTATTTGGTCCCGATGAGTTTGGGTACCGTTTAGTTTGTGTTGTTCTTCTAGGAACATTTGGAGATGCATTGGATGCTCGGCTCACTCACAAGGAAGGTGTCGTCACCATGTGCATATTGGAGTCAAGCTAGGATGATCAATGAACTACTATCTACCTTCAATTGGTATCTACTACATCCTTCCAATGATATCTCGGTAACAAGTATCTATTCATGCTTTCCTCTCTTGCATTCAACCTTGTGTGGGTTGCATCTTGGCATGATATTCATTTCATATCTTTTGATACTTGTTTCCTTTCTCAATGCATCTCAACGATGATCTCATGTTGCTAGTTGTGATGTCCTTGATGGTTGTGTGGTAGGAATTCATTTATATACAATAAGACCATATCTAGCCATGTGCTATGCTTTCCAGCAAATATCTTATTGGTATATGTATGACTTCCTTTTGGATATCTTATTCCTTCGTGTTGTAACTATGTCGGCTGTACATCCTTCTTTGTAGACATATATCATCATGATTTTGTCTACCTAGAACCTTATACACCTGGGATAAATTACATCTCTAGATGATATCCTTTGTTTCACGTCCACCTTGTCTTTCTTTTGTTATTTCTTTGGTGGCTCCATGAAGGATCTTGTCTTGAGTGCGGGTCTTATCTCGTTGCATCTTGATGCACTCTTTTGTGGTGAAGATATTTTTCCTCATGCTTTTCTTGACGAGGCCTTTGCCATCTTAATTGGTATCCCTCGTTTTGATGGGGCTTTCTTTTTCTATCTTCACCATGGGTTGTCACAAGCATAGGTTCTTTATATGTTTATTAGTGAGCTTGTAAACCCGTTTGCTAGTTGTGTGTGGGAATGACATGCCTTGCACCGTGTATCTCATTATTTCAACACTATATTGATGCTTAATGCTCATCCGTACATTAGTCTTCTCAAGTGCATTGAATTGACTCACACACATCGTTTTGGTTGAGCCTATTCTTAGTTGCCTCTATTACATGTTGCTCAACCATGTGCTTGTTGCAAGTGCTAGGCTTAATTTCCTATTTGCTCACTTGCACTCGTTGTAAGTTTCTATTGATTTTGGGGGAGCTATGATCCTACTTTGTGCACTTTGTATCCAAATACAAATATTCTTATGTGTGCACAAATCATGGGCAGCTTCTCTAGTTTCTTTAGAACACTCCTTTGCTCATATCATAATATCCTTTATTCATGTGGCTCGTAGGATCTTTGGTCTAGTTGATTCAATTGATATCCTTTGATTGGTTGCTTCAATTGGTATCTTTTGATTGCTTGATTGCTTGTGTCTCTCTTTGTTATGTCCTTGTGGCATATCATTCTTTAGCAATCTTTGTGCCTCAATATAGTTTGTGTTCCTCCAAGTATTTACCGTTGGATATGTGTATTGCATTCCACTCTCTTGTGAAGAAATACACAATTTATGGAGGACCACAATTTATATTGGTCTTCTTAGCATTTCACCCATTTTGGCAATAGATGCCAATGAGGGAGAAGTTTCAGAGAGTTTTGTGGAGAAGTTTACAAAGTTATCTCTTCTTGCTTTGGTTTTGTTCCTTAGCATTTGCATCTCATATGCATGCACTATTGGTTGTTGCATTGCATAGTGAAGCATAATTCCTTATATAAACTCTCTTGAAAGTGATTGTCATCAATTATCAAAATGGGTGAGATTGAAAGAACATGTGGTGCCCCCATGTTTGGTTTTGGTAATTGATGACGATCTCTATGGACTAATGGTTGTCTTGAGTTATATTTGAAGGATTTGTCGATAGGCTTTTCTTGAAGTCCATGTGTTGGTTTCAAGGAGTTTATTTGTTCACCAAGGTGCTATTAAGGAATTATCCAAAGATTGGTCATGTGAGTGTTGAGCTTATTGCAAGCATGTCTTGAAGAAGAAGATTGTGTGATCATTCATGTTTACCTTCAAGAAATCATCCAAATGAAGAGAGTTGGAAAGATTCAAGGTTGATCAAGACTAAGTCAAGAGTGAATCAAGTTGATCAAGACTAAGTCAAGAGTGAATCAAGTTGATCAACTCACAAAGCGTAGAAGATGTACCGAGAGGGATCAAGTGATCCCATGGTATGGTAAGCATTGTCCATTGCACTTCGTGTACTAACCCATGGTCTATGTGAGAGTTCTATGTGGGGTTAGGTACATGTCCATGGGCTTGCGTCAAGAGGCAGATATCATACAACCCATGGAAAGGATGACATCAAGTGGTGATCGTCATCAAGATTGTCGTGTGAAAGTTCAAGTGGAGCATCACGAAGAGATCAAGTGCTTGAATCTTGCCATCCATTGTGGTGTCAATGGACTTGTGAAGATGTGCCTAAGAGTGGCTCACCCATAGTGGACTATGGGGGAGCAATCATCTAGTCTTCATCGAGCCAACGCAATCAAGAAAGGTGGTCCAACTTGAGGGAGTCAAGATCATCTTCATCTAGCTCAAGTGGACCATGTGCAAGGCAAAGGTTTGCCCTTGATAGGTTTTCTATTTTACCGGTCTCGTGGTGGTAGTTGGGAGACCGGGTTATAGGATCGTTTGCCGTACTATCAAGGGGGGCTCTCAAGTTGGTAGCTTGATCGTATCGTTAGTACAGAGCTCAAACCATTGCATCCTTGCATCATGTTTCTTGGTTCTTGTTTGGTTATCTTCGTGAGTCTTAGAGTTTATGGTCATCTTGATGACAAGCTTGAGTTCATCGAAAACGGAGTTCGCATGCGTCTTCTATGATGTTTTCGGTATTGGAGGTTTTACCAGTCTTATTCGAGGAAGGGTTCTCACCTTTTTCTTATGGATATTTTCTCATTTTCTTATTCTTGATATTTCTATCAATATTGTGTTAGCCCATGTCGTTAGCTTTCCAACAAACTTGGTTTCGTTGAATTCGGAGTCCGTTTGCAAAAGTTGTGGTTGTTTTGGTATAGGCTGCAGCGGTACTACCGCGACTAGAGAGGATGTAATTTTTTACTACCGCTCCAGAGCGGTACTACCGCGGCTCCTGAGCGGTAGTACCGCTCCAGAGCAGTACTACCGCGGCTCCTAAGCGGTAGTACCGCTCCGGACCAAAATCTCGTGTTTTGCTCAGCGTAAGTAGGCACAGAAGTATTTTTTGGGACATTTACATCTGTGCCCCTAACTCGAACCCACTACTCAGATTTGCCCCTAATTTTGAAGCATGCTCAAATTTGCCCCTCCGCCGTGAAGTCAGTACTCAGAAATGCCCTTCCGTACAGTACTGTAGCACTTTCCGTCCAATACTGTAGGACTTTCCGTCTGCTACAGTACACATGGGCCTCCAATGGTCAAAGGCCTTTGACTGGACGGGAGGACATTTCTGAGTAGTGACTTAACGGCAGAGGGGCAAATTTGAGCATGCTTTGAAATTAGGGGCAAATCTAAGTAGGTGGTTCGAGTTAGGGGCAGAAATGCAAATATCCCATTTTTTAGTACCGCTCGCAAGCAGTAGTACCGCTACCATTTGCGGTAGTACCGTGAGGTCGAGCGGTAGTACCGTGAGGACGAGCGATAGTACCACTTCAGCGGTTCTACCGGCCTTTTGCCTCCTCGCTGTTGTTTTTGAAAGGGGTACTACTGCCCTCTGTGCGGGCTGTGGGCATAACGGTTGGATTTTTTCCCACCTAGAAAAGGGGGTCTTCTTCCCCATTGAACCTTATCCTTTGAGCTCGTGTTCTTCCCCCATTGTTGACCTTCTTCGAGCTTGCTAACTCTCAATCCCTCCAACGATTCTTGCTAGTTCTTGAGGGAAAAGAGAGAGGAGATCTAGATCCACGTTTCCACCAATCACTTTCTCCTCTAAGTGAGGGGAACCCCTTGGACCTAGATCTTGGAGTTCTTGGTGCTCTCCTTCTTGTTCTTCCTCTCATTTTCCTCCCTAGCATTAGTTGCTTCGGTGGGATTTGGGAGAGAAGGATTTGGGCACTCCGTGTGCCCTTGCCATTGCATTTGGTGCATCGGTTTGAGTTCTTCACGGTGATAGGTGGAAGTTTCAAGTTGAGAAGCTTATTACTCTTGGGTTCTTGGTGCCCTTGAGCTTGTTCCTCTTGGGTGCTTTGGCGCCCTAGACGGTTGGTGGTGCTTGGAGCTCAATCATTGTGGTGTAAAGCTCCGGGCAAGCGTCGGGGTCTCCAATTAGGTTGTGGAGATTGCCCCGAGCAATTTGACGGGTACCGGTGACCGCCCCCAAGGGTTGCCAAAGTGTACAGGTTTGGTGACCGCCCCCAAGGGTCGCCATTTGTACGGGTTCGATGACCGCCCTCAAGGGTCCCTTAGTGGAATCACGGCATCTTGCATTGTGCGAGGGCGTGAGGAGATTACGGTGGCCCTAGTGGCTTCTTGGGGAGCATTGTGCCTCCACACCGCTCCAAACGGAGATTAGCATCCGCAAGGGTGTGAACTTCGGGATACATCGTCGTCTCCGCGTGCCTCGGTTATCTCTTACCCGAGCCATTTACTTATGCACTTTACTTTGTGATAGCCATATTGTTCTTTGTCATATATCTTGCTATCACATAGTTACTTATCTTGCTTAGCATAAGTTGTTGGTGCACATAGGTGAGCCTAGTTGTTTTAGGTTTAGTGCTTGACAAATTAATCACTAGGTTTATTCCGCATTTGTTCAAGCCTAACCCGTAATTATTTTAAAGCGCCTATTCACCCCCCCCCCCTCTAGGCGACAGCCACGATCTTTCAAAGGGTAATATGGATCTTTGATATATCATATCTACTTTTGTAATAGGCCGTACATTCTAGGAGTAGCGTCGAATAAACACAAGAACGCAGAGGCTACCCGACTGGGCTGGCCCATTTCGACCCAACGCACAACCCCTCTCCTTCATGGGCTCGGTCCACTTACTTTTTCCGTTCTTTTAAATTTCAAAAAACTTATGCGAGTTGTGGGACTCGAACTCCCTTCGTGTAGTCTCCCTCAAGCGGACCTATCAAACTAGTCAAACTTACACGCTATGCCCACTTCCTTCCTTTTTTATTTTTTGTGTAGTAAATATAATGATAAAAAAAGAAGCGCAATATCAGCCTGGTATTTAGTTTTCTTTTTTTCTTGATTTGCAATTTTTTCTTCAGGTTTTTTTTGTTTTCTCTTTCTTTCTTTTTCCTTTTGTAATTTCCTTTTCCTGATTCACAATTTTTTGTTGGTTTCTCTTTCTTTTTTTCCTAATTGCCAAAAGAATTGTGAACTTTTTCATATCCATGATTTTTTTTCCCAAATTCGTGAATTTTTTGCAGTAACCTCTTGTTTGAATGCATGAAATTTTAGTTCGTGAATTTTTTCAAGATTTTTAAACTTTTTCTTATTTTCATGAACTTTTTTTTACAAATTTGTGAACTTTTTTTCCACCATTTTTTTGAATTTGTGAACTCATTAGCCGTGAATTTGTTTTTCAAATGCATGACTTTGACCTTGTGGACTTATTTCAAATTAGTGATTTTTTTGATTTTTTCCATTTATACAAATTTCCTAAAAACATCCATATTGCCGAACAATTTCACATTTCTTGAACTTTTTGAACTTTTCATCAACTATTTTCCAAATTAGTGACCTTTTTTCAAATCAACAAACTTTTTCCCAAAATCATGAACTTTTCAACCATGAATCTTTTTCAAATGCATGAATTTTTAGAGCATAGACTTTTTTTTCAATTTTTATGAACTTTTTTCAAGTTTGTGAACATTTTCCACTTTTCATGAAGGTTTTTTAAGCCCACGAACTTTTTCCAAATTCGTGAATTTATTAGCTGTGAACTTTTTTCTCAACATCCGTGAAATCACCCCAATTTTTTCGAGATTCGTCAAATGACCCCAAAATTTTCATGACCTTGTATGACCAATTCAAGACTCCATATCCAGTTTATTTGGATTTTTGATAATTTTTCCATTTTCTGAAGATTTCTGGGTGAAAAAAGACCGATAAATGGCCGAACATGACGCAACATGCGTCCGGTATCGAAATTCGTCCAAACCAATCGGCATGCCCACCTGGTGGCAAAAGTTTGGGTCACATGCATGTCCAAAAATGATCTTTATTTCACGGAGGATGATCATCTTTTTTTACATTTGTCAAATGACTCAAAAAAATCCTAAGGTCTTGTATAACCAATTCAAGGCACCATGCAAAGTTTTTTTTTGTTTTCAATAGATTTTGCATTTTTTGGAGTTCTCTCGACAAAAAGAGGTCGATAAATGGCCGGATGTGTCGCAAGTTACATACGGTGTCGGGCGTTCGAACCTAATATAGATGCCTACCATGGCATGCCCACCTCCTTGCAAAAGTTGGGGTCATTTGAAAGATGTCCAAAAATAGACGGAGGGTGTTCGGTAGTCTAGAAGGCTCTGTGTATGAGCATGTTGTTTCTCGACATCCTTGAAATCATCTCAATTTTTTTCTATAGTTTTTGTATGACCAATTTAAGGCACCATGCCAAGTTGTTTAAGTATTCAACAAGTTTTGCATTTTCTAGAATTCTCCTGGTGAAAAAGGCCAATAAATGCATGGATGCATCGCCACATGAAAATGGCGTCGGAATACGTTTAAACATGGCATGGATGCCTACTATGGGCATGCCATCTGCTTGCAAAAGTTTGGGCCATTTTAAGGATGTCCAAAAATAGACCATATTGAACGTAGGGTGTCCGGGTAAGCCAGAAATCTCCCTCTGAGGGCACGTTGTTTGTCGACATCCTCGACATGACCCTATTTTTTCCATGGATTTGTAAGACCAATTAATGAAACCATGCAAGGTTGTTTTTGTTTATGACAAATTTTGTATTTTCTAGAGTTTCCTGAGTAAAAACAAGGCGGATTAATGGCATGGATGAGGCGTCGAAAGACGTTCAAACCTGGCATGGATGCCTTCCATGGATATGCTCACCTGCTTGCAAAAGTTGGGGTTATTTGAAAAATTTCCAAAAATAGACCATGTTCGATGGAGAGTGTTCTAGTAGATGCCAGAAGGGTCTGCTTGAAATCACGTTGTTTTCGACATTAGTAAAATTACCCCAAATTTTTGCCACCGGCTTATGTGACCAATTCAAAGCATCACGCCAAGTTGTTTAGATTTTTGACAATGTTTGTCTTTTTGGAGTTTTCTTGGTGAAAAGGGCTGATAAATGACCAGACGTATCGCTACGTGCAAACGGTGTCGGAAGTCATTCAAACCAGGCATGGATGCCTCATATGTCCGCAACAGGTTGTTGCAAGAAGATGTCTAATTTATCCAAACCCCAAAAAATCACCAGTTGAGAGGAGTGTGTGAGACTAGGCCAGACAGGTGCATCCATAAGTTATAGTTTTTCATAATTTGAATTCTAATGTTATTTGCAATTTTCATCATTATCAATCAACATGAACATTTTCTTATATCCTAAACATTTCTCGAAAATGCCATCAATTTTGGAACTTCAAATGGTATATAAAAATTTACAAACTTGAACGCTTTTTCGAAAATTCTTAACAAATTCTCAACAATTGCTGAAAATTTTGAAGACAAACCACGCACCTTTTTAAAAAATTTATCATTTTTTAAACACAAACATTTCCTAAATTTCTGTACAAAACATTCAAAAATGGAAACATTTTCTAAAATTACACAATTTTTAAAAAATTGTAGATGATATTTGAAAATAACATTTTTTGGAATACCAAACAACATGTAGAATCTTTTAACAGATTTTAAAAGGAGTAATAAACTTCAATAAGGAGAAAAATGAATAATAACAAAAAAGAGAAGAAAAAAACAGAGAGCAAAAAAAACACTTAGGCCTTGGCCCAATAAGGCAACGGTATCTCTCCCGTTGGGCGCCTGTACGGTGGGCCTTAGCGCTCCCTTTATGTTTTTTTTTATTTTCCATATTTCCTGTTTCTTTTTTCTTTTTTCTTTTTCTTAATTTTTCCTTTTTGTTGCCTTTTTATTTATTTATTTTTATTTCATTTTTCTATTTCCTCTCTCAAGTTTAGTTTTTGTCAACAATTGTTCAGAAATTTGAAAAAATTGTTCACATTTTTTCAAGTAAGTTGAATAGTTTAGAAAATGTTCCTATTTTGAAATTTTGCTTAAATATTAGTAGAAAGTCTGGAATTTAAAAAATTATTAATTATTTTTTAGAAAATTAGAAAGCTAAAAATGTATACTATGAAAAATTGTTTGCTTCTTTATATTCAAAAATTCAGAAAAGTTTAGAATTCCAAATTTCAAACAAATCGCATAAAATTTTTTCACAAATCTATTTTTTTTAGTGTTTGAAAACAACTGCAAATACAAAAATGTTTGAAGAATTTGACAATTTTTTTGCTTTTTTGAAAAAAATGTTCATAGTTTCAAAAATATCCGCGTTTCCAAATTTTTCCCGCTTTCAAAAAATGTTCATGTTTTCAATTTTGTTCCTGTTTTCTAAAAAATATTTTATGATTGCCAAAAGTTGTTCACGTTTTCACAAAATTAAAAAAGTCTTCATAATTTTGGAAACAATTCATAAATGATTTTTAGAAAATAGATCTGCCACTAGTTCTTCCAAAGTCATGCAACTCATTAGTCACTTAGACACTTTGGCTCCTGTGGCTTTGAACTCCTTTTAGCAAGTGTGAGATATGTGCTTCGATATCCACACCCAATGGGCCAGCTCGGGCGATATGTACACGCCACACTCGGCGTGGACTATATATTTATAGAAAGGACCATCCTATCCTTTATTATGAAGGGGTATGCATAGATCTTGTCCGTTGATGTGTTTAGGGGGTTGTACCGAAGCAGAAATGCTGATTTAAATCGGGAAAACATGTGACGAAGCAAAGTAACCAACTGAGCCAACGGTGGTCAAGCACAGAGAGTAGCATTTAGGAGAATGTTATCGTACGCGTCCTGGAGTACTGGCGTGCTTACGGTTGCGCCGTGCATCCGACGTGATAGATGACACATATCTGATCTGAGCCACCATTTCGCTAACCTAATCGAATGGTTGGTGACAGTGAAGGCGAAGGCGTGCGGTGAGGGTCGTGGTCCGAGCTCCCCGATGACCTCTTGGATGTGGTCTACCGTAGGTGCTACTCCTCGACATAAACCCGCGCCCGCTTCACCGACGTATGTACATCATGGTGCTGCGTTGCATTGCGGCACCCTACTTTGCTTGCTCCCTCGCAGCTTCTCCCATTGACGGGTGATTGCGAGCAGGAGTGCACGACCAGGAGGCGCGAGCGTACACCCTCAAGGATGGCGGCAGGGCCTTCCTCGTCCCGCTCCCATGGTTTTCCGACGGCCATGAAGCTTGTCGGATCCCACGAGGAACCTCTTCTTCGGTGCATCCGTGGCGCTCTCTGTGAAACAGAGCACCCTTGAATTTGCATGCGGAATACCCGATCCGAGTTTCGGCACCTCTTGGATCACCGCTAGAAAAAACCATCTCCTCAGAGCAGCTGCATTCTCACTGTATTCTCGCTGCGATAATCACACGGTGTAACATACCACTCTCCAGGGTTGGGTACCTAGACGACATGAGGATGTGGCACTAACACATACAAGGTGCTTGAAGACATCTACTACTCGGAGCGACACTACCGACAGCTGCTATCGGAATGACAACTTGGAGTCCTTAGCGAAGTTGGACCTCAATTGTCGCGCCGTGTATAACGGGGAAAGCAAAGGCGTGCATCCCATGGATAGGATCAGGTCAACAGGATACCACTACCACGAGGACTTTACTAGTAGTAATTGTTTTTTTTTTTGCGAGGGTAAAAGAGTCTTATTCCATAATTAAGGGGTTAAAAAATTAAAGGGTTGCAATTTACAGGCAAAAGATCCTCCACACACAGTGGTCCTTGATACGTCTCCGTCGTATCTATAATTTTTGATTGTTCCATGCCAATATTCTACAACTTTCATATACTTTTGGCAACTTTTTATATTATTTTTGGGACTAACATATTGATCCAGTGCCCAGTGTCAGTTCCTGTTTGTTGCATGTTTTATGTTTAGAAGAAAACCCATATCAAACGGAGTCCAAACGGGATAAAAACGGACGGAGAATATTTTTGGAATATTTAGGAGATTTGGGAAGAAGAATCAACACGAGACGGTGCCCGAGGGGGCCACGAGGCAGGGGGCGCGCCCCTGACCCTCGTGGGCACCCTGTAAGGCGGTTACTGCTCTTCTTTGGCTGCAAGAAAGCTAATTTTCAGGAAAAAAATCGTGGTGAAAGTTTCAATCCAATCGGAGTTACGGATCTCCGGATATATCAGAAACGATGAAAGGGCAGAATCGGAGAAGGCAGAAACAGAGAGAGACAGAGAGATAGATCCAATCTCGGAGGGGCTCTCGCCCCTCCCATGCCATGGATACCAAGGACCAGAGGGGAAACCCTTCTTCCATCTAGGGAGAAGGTCAAGGAAGAAGAAGAAGGGGAGCTCTCTCCCCCTTGCTTCTGGTGGCGCCGAAACACTGCCGAGGGCCATCATCATCACTGCGATCTACACCAACACCTCCGCCATCTTCACCAGCATCTCCATCACCTTCCTCCCATCTATATTCAGCGGTCCACTCTCCCGCAACCCACTGTACCCTCTACTTGAGCATGGTGCTTTATGCTTCATATTATTATCCAATGATATGTTGCCATCCTATGATGTCTGAGTAGATTTTCGTTGTCCTATTGGTAATTGGTGAATTTCTATGATAGGTTTATTTTGCTTGTGGTTATGTTGCTGTCCTATAGTGCTCTCCGTGTCGCGCAAGCGTGAGGGATTCCCGCTATAGGGTGTTGCAATACGTTCATGATTCACTTATTCTTGAGTGACAGAAGCATAAACCCTAGTAAGGGGATTGTGGCGTATGGGATAAAGGGGAATTGATGCTTTAATGCTATGGTTGGGTTTTACCTTGATGATCTTTAGTAGTTGTGGATGCTTGCTAGAGTTCCAATCAAAAGTGCATATGATCCAAGAAGAGAAAGTATGTTAGCTTATGCCTCTCCCACATAAAACTTGCTATCGGTCTAGTAAAGTAGTTAATTGCTGAGGGACAATTTCACAACTCCTACCACCACTTTTCCACACTCACTATCCTATCACACCTACAAGGTCCTTCTAGTTTTATACTTGTTCTAGATAAAGCGAGCGTCAAGCATGTGTAGAGTTGTATCGATGGTCGATAGAACTTGAGGGAATATTTGTTCTACCTTTAGCTCCTCGTTGGGTTCGACACTCTTACTTATCGAAAGAGGCTACAATTGATCCCCTATACTTGTGGGTTATCAAGACCTTTTTCTGGCGCCGTTGTCGGGGAGTCATAGCGTGGGGTGAATATTCTCGTGTGTGCTTGTTTGCTTTATCACGAAGTAATTTTTATTTGATGTTCTTAGTTGTTCTCTATCTTTAGTTATGGATATGGAACATGAAATACCAAAAAAATTAGGAGTACTTGCTACTCATGGAGATGGGAACCTCCTAAAACCCTCGATGCTGGTTTTGTGAAAAATATTATGTACCACTTTGATAATCCTGAGAAAACCCCATTCAATTATGTTATGGAGACATGTTGGATCAACATGAATACTTTAGGGATTATCGCTTGACACAGAAAGGGAAACTATTATGGGATCAAATTCATATGTTGCATTGGTATGTTCGGGAACTATGCTTGAGATATGATTATACTTGTTGCTCTAGGATGAAGGCTCCACACCTTTCCTTTTTGTGCAAATTTAATGATAATGAAACCTTGGCTTCTTATGCTAATGGTATATATGATTACTATGATGTGGAACAAATAGAAGAATTTGTTGCTTTTATGGGTGCTTATGAAATTGAATCTTTGTTTAAAACGTGTGAAAATCTTGATGATGCTGTTTATAGACCTAAAAAATTTGCTATACTTAAGTATTGCTATGAAAATTATGAATATAATGCCGATATTGATGCATTTATTGAGGAAGTCTCCGCTGTCCAAGAAGAGACTAATATTTTGCAGGAGTCTATGGAGGAAGAAATTGATGAAACTGTGAGCTCATTGGATGAAAAAGATGATGAGGAGAGCGAAGAACAAAAGGAGGAAGAGCGGATTAGCTACCCTTGCCCACCTTCTAATGAGAGTAACTCTTCAATACATAGTTTAATTCCCCTTCGTGCTTACCGAAGGATGATTGCTATGATGATTATTATGATCCCGTTGATTCACTTGAAATATCCCTTTTTGATGATGCTTGCTATGCTTGTGGCCATGATGCCAATATGAATTATGCTTATGGAGATGAACTTGAGTTACTTATGTTAAACATGAAATTGTTGCTATTGCACCCACGCATGATAGTCCTATTATCTTTTTGAATTCTCCCGACTACACTATATCGGAGAAGTTTGTGCTCATTAAGGATTATATTGATGGCTTGCGTTTTACTACTACACATGATGATTTGATAGATATAATATGCATGTGCTTGGTGCTCCTACTTGCAATTATTATGAGAGAGGAACTGCATCTCTGCCTCTTTATGTTTCCAATATGATAAAATTGCAAGAAACTGCTTATACTATGCATTGGCCTTTACTATGTGTGCATGAATTGTTCTTTTATGACATGCCGATGCATAGGAAGAGAGTTAGACTTCGTTGTTGCTTGATATATGTTACTTTGTGCTCACTACTAAATTACAAATAATTGTTAATTAAAATTGGCTTTGATATACCTTGGGATCCGGATGGATTCATTACTTAAGCACTATATTCCTAGCTTAATGGCTTTAAAGAAAGCGCTTCCAGGGAGACAACCCGAAAGTTTTAGAGAGTCATTTATTTTTGTTGAGTGCTTTTATAAAGTTTGAAAACAAAAAAATAAAGAGGAGAACCCAAAACTTTTCAAAAAGGAAAGTGAAAGTGAGAAAGACAAGCATTGTTGAAGTGGGGGAGCTCCTTGAACTTTGTTCATGCTCACGGAAACATTGTGAATCTTAATTACAGAAACTTTTCATCAAAAATAATTATCCCCTTTTACAATTTCATTGTATTATAAAAAATAATGTGCCAAGGTTTGCCTTCAGGATGTTTAGATTGCTTGTTGGTTTGTGCGGTGCATGACAGAAACATTGGCTGTAGTGCACGATTTTACATTTTTTTTACTGGAACGTCAAATGTTCTGAAACTTTTGCACTGTCTTT
This sequence comes from Triticum dicoccoides, assembly GCF_002162155.2. Lineage (NCBI taxonomy): Eukaryota > Viridiplantae > Streptophyta > Magnoliopsida > Poales > Poaceae > Triticum > Triticum dicoccoides. Next base: position 849,432,647 of record NC_041385.1, on the reverse strand, counting down.
CTATACAAATTTTTTATTTTTCCTAATTTTGGTAGAATTTTTGGGGTACCATAAGTATGGTGAATGTTCTGTTTTTGACAGATTCTATTTTTGATGCATAGTTTGCTTGTTTTGATGAATCTATCAATTTCTATCAGTGGATTAAGGCATGGAAAAGTTATATTACATTAGCTACAATGCAAAAATATATGAATTGGTTTGCAACAGTACTTAGAGTAGTGATTTTCTTTATTATACTAACGGATCTTACCGAGTTTTCTGTTGAAGTTTTGTGTGAATGAAGTGTTTAATCGAGGAGGTCTCGATATGAGGAAAAGGAGGAGAGGTAAGAGCTCAAGCTTGAGGATTCACAATGCACCCCAAGTAAATATTCAAGGAGACTCAAGCGTCTAAGCTTGGGGATGCCCCGGAAGGCATCCCCTCTTTCTTCAACAAGTATCGGTAAGTTTTCGGATTCGTTTCGTTCATGCGATATGTGCAAATCTTGGAGCGTCTTTTGCATTTAGTTTTTGCTTTTCTTTTATTCACCATGCTGGTATGAGATAGTCCATGATTGATTTATAGAATGCTCATTGCATTTCACTTAAATCTTTTGAGTGTGGCTTTATAGAATGCTTCATGTGCTTCACTTATCTCATTTGAAGTTTGGACTGCCTGTTTCTCTTCACATAGAAAACCGCCATTTTCAGAATGCTCTTTTGCTTCACTTATATTTGTTAGTGCGTGGGCATATCTTTTGTAGAAAGAATTAAACTCTCTTGCTTCACTTATATCTATTTAGAGAGATGGCAAGAATTGGTCATTCACATGGTTAGTCATAAAATCCTACATAAAACTTGTAGATCACTGAATATGATATGTTTGATTCCTTGCAATAGTTTTGCGATATAAAGGTGGTGATATTAGAGTCATGCTAGTGAGTAGTTTTGGATTAGTAGAAATACTTGTGTTGAGGTTTGTGATTCCCGTAGCATGCACGTATGGTGAACCGTTATGTAACGAAGTTGGAGCATGAGATATTTTTTGATTGTCATCCTTTGTGTGGAGGTCAGGATCGCGCGATGGTTAACTCCTACCAATCCTTCCCCTAGGAGCATGCGTGTAGTGCTTGGTTTTGATGACTTGTAGTTTTTTGCAATAAGTATGTGAGTTCTTTATGACTAATGTTGAGTCCATGGATTATACGCACTCTCACCCTTCCATCATTGCTAGCCTCTTCGGTACCGTGCATTGCCTTTTCTCACTTCAAGAGTTGGTGCAAACTTCGCCGGTGCATCCAAACCCCGTGATACGATATGCTCTATCACACATAAACCTCCTTATATCTTCCTCAAAACAGCCACCATACCTACCTATCATGGCATTTCCATAGCCATTCGGAGATATATTGCCATGCAACTTCCATCATCATCATATACATGACTTGAGCATTCATTGTCATATTGCTTTGCATGATCGTAAGATAGCTAGCATGATGTTTTTATGGCTTGTCCATTTTTTTATATCTTTGCTATGCTAGATCATTGCACATCCCGGTACACCGCCGGAGGCATTCATATAGAGTCATATTTTTGTTCTAATATCGAGTTGTAAGTAAATAAAAGTGTGATGATCATCATTATTAGAGCATTGCCCCTTCGAAAAAAGAGAGGCCAAAGAAGCCTAAATAAAAAAGGGGGGCAAAGAAACCCGCCCAAAAAAAGAGAAAAAAAGGGGGCAATGTTACTATCATTTTACCACACTTGTGCTTCAGAGTAGCACCATGTTCTTCATATATAGAGTCTCCTATATTGTCACTTTCATATACTAGTGGGAATTTTCATTATAGAACTTGGCTTGTATATTCCAATGATGGGCTTCCTCAAATGCCCTAGGTCTTCATGAGCAAGCAAGTTGGATGCACACCCACTTAGTTTCTAGTTTGAGATTTCATACATTTATAGCTCTTAGTGCATCCGTTGCATGGATTATCCCTACTCCTCACACTGACATCAATTGATGGGCATCTCCATAGCCCGTTGATTAGCCACGTCGATGTGAGAATTTTTCCTTTTTGTCTTCTCCGCATAACCCCCATCATCATATTCTATTCCACCCATAGTGCTATATCCATGGCTCACGCTCATGTATTGTGTGAATGTTGAAAAAGTTTGAGAATACTAAAGTATGAAACAATTGCTTGGCTAAAACCAGGGTTGTGCATGCTTTAAATACTTTGTGTGATGAAGATGGAGCATAGCCAGACTATATGATTTTGTAGGGATAACTTTCTTTGGCCATGTTGTTTTGAAAAGACATGATTGCTTTATACGCTCGAAGTATTATCGTTTTTATGTCAAATGATAGACTATTGCTTTGAATCACCCATGTCTTAATATTCATGCCACGACTAGATATATGATCAAGATTATACTAGGTAGCATTCCACATCAAAAATTATCTTTTTATCATTTACCTACTCGAGGATGAGCAGGAATTAAGCTTGGGGGTGCTGATACGTCTCTGTCGTATCTATAATTTTTGATTGTTCCATGCCAATATTCTACAACTTTCATATACTTTTGGCAACTTTTTATATTATTTTTGGGACTAACATATTGATCAAGTGCCCAGTGCGAGTTCCTGTTTGTTGCATGTTTTATGTTTCACATAAAACCCATATCAAACGGAGTCCAAACGGGATAAAAACGGACGGAGAATATTTTTGGAATATTTGGGAGATTTGGGAAGAAGAATCAACGCGAGACGGTGCCCGAGGGGGCCATGAGGAAGGGGGGCGCCCCAGGGGGGCAGGCGCGCCCCTGACCCTCGTGGGAACCCCGTAAGGCGGTTACTGCTCTTCTTTGGCCGCAAGAAAGCTAATTTTCAGGGGAAAAAATCATGGCGAAGGTTTCAATCCAATCGGGGTTACAGATCTCCGGATATATAAGAAACGGTGAAAGGGCAGAATCGGAGAAGGCAGAAACGGAGAGAGACAGAGAGACAGATCCAATTTCGGAGGGGCTCTCACCCCTCCCATGCCATGGAGACTAAGGACCAGAGGGGAAACCCTTCTCCCATCTAGGGAGAAGGTCAAGGAAGAAGAAGAAGAAGAAGGGGGGCTCTCTCCCCCTTGCTTCCGGTGGCGCCGGAACACTGCCGGGGGCCATCATCATCACCGCGATCTACACCAACACCTCCGCCATCTTCACCAACATCTCTATCACCTTCCTCCCATCTATATTCAGCGGTCCACTCTCCCCACAACCCGTTGTACCCTCTACTTGAACATGGTGTTTTATGCTTCATATTATTATCCAATGATGTGTTGCCATCCTATGATGTCTGAGTAGATTTTCGTTGTCCTATCGGTAATTGGTGAATTTCTATGAATTGTTTAATTTGATTGTGGTTATGTTGCTGTCCTATGGTGCTCTCCGTGTCGCGCAAGCGTGAGGGATTCCCGCTGTAGGGTGTTTCAATACATTTATGATTCGCTTATAGTGGGTTGCTTGAGTGACAGAAGCATAAACCCGAGTAAGGGGGTTGTGGCATATGGGATAAAGGGGACTTGATGCTTTAATGTTATGGTTGGGTTTTACCTTAAGGATCTTTAGTAGTTGCGGATGCTTGCTAGAGTTCCAATCATAAGTGCATATGATCCAAGAAGAGAAAGTATGTTAGCTTATGCCTCTCCCACATAAAACTTGCTATCGATCTAGTAAAGTAGTCAATTGCTTAGGGACAATTTCACAACTCCTACCACCACTTTTCCACACTCGCTATACTTACTTTATTGCTTCTTTATCTAAACAGCTCCTACTTTTTATTTACGTGTTCTTTATTATCTTGCAAACATATCCTATCACACCTAGAAGGTCCTTCTAGTTTTATACTTGTTCTAGGTAAAGCGAACGTCAACGTGCGTAGAGTTGTATCGCTGGTCGATAGAACTTGAGGGAATATTTGTTCTACCTTTAGCTCCTCGTTGGGTTCGACACTCTTACTTGTCGAAAGAGGCTACAATTGATCCCCTGTACTTGTGGGTTATCAGTCCTCTACCTATCCATATAACTATAGTACTCTCCATACGACTAGTAGTAATTGTTGCATCCGACTTCTACCTCCATTGATATAGTTCCTCGTCCAGGGCTTATACCGAACATTTATCTTGCGTGGGAGTGTTTTCTTTCATGGATCTTAGGTGATCTGCTATCGAGGGGGCTTCAATTGCTTCAATGTAAAACATCAAAGCTTATAAATGTCGTGTTTCAAATATGTATAGTGCTTTACGATGATCTGGTGATCAATACTTCCTCCATCTAGAAATAGTTGATGCTCAAACGGATGTAATTCCGGACGACAAAGTATTTGCAATCAAGCTCAGTGCGACGAACTATGCAGGGCGAACAATTGGACAGTTGGGAGATGATCTGTCTATTCTTCGCGTGTTGTGCGATTTATCAAGCGCATCAAAGGCAATACCAACATAGGAAGCTCACTTGAAAAACAATGGACATAAAGGTTATCCAAAACAACGCAGGAAACTAACCTTCTTGAAAAACAATGAACATAGAGAAAATATCCATATTCCTGAAAACAAAACAAATATAAATGCTTGTGTTTCATCATACTACACATATGAGTTTTTGTTTTTAGAAATGGTTGCATCAGAAAAGACTCACAGACAACTCCATACACGCATGTGACCTGAGCAAGTTGCATAGTAGATAGCTCAAGTTACAATGGATGCTCTTGCCTTTTTGTATTTGTTTAAGTGGTGAGCATAGGAGTATGGCAATTTTGACGATATGCTGGTTGGATGGGACGAGCTTGACCGATACTTGGTCGACGGCTACCGCAGGAGGACACCGCAGGCACTCGCGCGGAAATGTGCTCCCCGCGGATCGGAAGAGCCTCGACATCGAGGGGGGCTTCTTGAAGCCAGGCAGAGTCGTCGGCGACGAAAGTGAGCGCACCGAGATGGATCTCTCGTCCCACAGCTAAACCGCCACCAGAAACCATGTTGATGAAGATCGGAGAAATTGCAACCTCGCTGGAAGTTGCCAAGATGCTTTACCCCAAGGTGGGCGCCAACTGTCGTGGTACTAAGCCTGACAATAAGAGTAGGTGGTACGTATGAAGAGGCAAGGCCCTAGCTACGGCGAGGTTGTACACACGAGTTTACGAGTTCAGGCCCCTCTCGGAGGAGGTAAAAGCCCTACGTCTTGGTGCCCTGAGGCGGTCGACTAAAGTATGGGTGTGTGTTATAGGGGGTGCAAACCCTTGTCCCAGAGGAGGGGGTGGCTTATATAGAGTGCGCCAGGACCCCAGCTGTCCCCCGTTACAGGGTTCAATGTACATTAAGATAGGGCGTTACTGGTAACGCCAACAATAAAGAGCTATTAATGATCTTCAAGACTATGGAGTGAACGCCTGACCATTGCCATCCTGAGTGACTCTAGGTCTTGTATACTCTGAGTGGTTCCTTGTATGGTCGAGTGACTTTATCTTGGTCGAATAGAATTGGGGTATCCGAGTGAGGTGATTGGTCGAGTGGATTGCACTCCATGGTTACTGTTAGATGTGTATGGTCCCTTTTCGGTATATCCCCGTTATATAAGGAGTTTTCTGCACTTTGTCACACATGTATATGTAATGGCCTTTGGCCCTCAGGAAATACTAGTTGCTATTCATCCAACATGGTATTAGATGCCAGGCTAGCCCCTCTCTCCCGCACAATGCAACTCCATGTGTCCCGAACCTAGTCTGCCCGTCTCTGGTCGCAGCTGTCTCCAGCCATCTCCTCTGCTCTCAATCGGCCATCTCCTCTGGTCGCTGCTCTCTCCGGCCATCTCCGTCTCTGGCTATAGCCGCCACTGGCCCATCCTGCTGCTCCCCTGCCTCCTCGCCCTGCCTGGTCATCGCCGCGGCCAGGCTTATTCGGCCGCAGCCTCCTTCGGCCCGCTCGGTCGCCATCGCGGCCTGGCTTGGATCCGGCCGCCGCCCCTGCTGTTGTTCTTGTCGTGCTCCGCCCCGACCTCCTCGCGTATGACCAGCCGCCCCCGTCCGTCTCCTGTGCCCCAGCTGCTATCCGGCCAGGCCGGCTCTCTCTTCCTGGCAGGATCTGAGGCTGGGCGGGTGCTGCTCCTCGCCTCTGCTCGGCGATCTTCGAGCAAGCGTGCGTACGGGCGCGCGAGCAGGGTTCGTTTCCTCTCGATCTAGATTGGGTCTTCCCGTACCGACGATTGACCAAAAAAACGAGAGCGAGATATCTCAATATGTCATCTTCGGGCTATGTGGCGGTTCCTCCCTGCTCGGTGATCTTTGATGGCACCAACTATGTTGAGTTTGTGGGTTTCATGTGTATCCATATGCGCGGCCTTCTGTTGTGGGGCGTTCTCTCTGGTGAGGTACCCTGTCCGCCCTGCCCTGTTGCTCCAGTTGCTCTTGTGCCGCCGGTACTTGCTGCTGATGCTTCTCCTCACGCCCTCACACAATGCGAGATGTCGTGATTCCACTATTGGTGCCCTTGAAGGCGGCGACTGAACCTTTAGACACAAGGTTGGGGCAATCTCCACAACTTAATTGGAGGCTTCCAATGACACCACGAAGCTTCACCACAATGGATTATGGCTCCGAGGTGACCTCAACCGTCTAGCATGCCCAAACACCCAAGAGTAACAAGATCCGCTAGGGAATAGTGGGGGGAATCAAATTTCTCTTGGTGGAAGTGTAGATCGGGGCCTTCTAACCCAATCCTGAGCAAATCAACAAGTTTGATTGGCTAGGGAAAGAGATCGGGCGAAAATGGAGCTTGGAGCAACAATGGAGCTTAGGGTTCGAAGAGGTAGTCAACTAGAGGAAGAAGACACCCCTTATATAGTGGCAGGACAAATCCAACCGTTATCCACTTAACTAGCCCGTGACTTGCGGTACTACCGCTCCAGACAAGCGGTACTACCTCAAGGGCTCACAGTACTACCGCTCCGGACCAGCGGTACTACCGCAAGGGCGCACGGTACTACCGCGGTGGGTCGCGGTACTACTGCTGCTACGGCAGGCGCTAGTCCAGGCCAGAGCCGCAAGGGCTGAAAGCGGTACTTCCACTGACGCGGTACTACTGCTCCCCCTTGCGGTACTACCGCAAGGCTGGAGTGGACTAGTCCTGGGAAGGGCGCGGATGAAGAAAAATACATCCGCGCCTACTTCCGCGGAAAAACAGATGAGCAAAAATCTGGCATGGTACTACCGCGCCTGGCGAGCGGTACTACCGCGTAGGGAGCGGATGTAAAAAATTACATCCGCCCCTACTTCCGCTCGTGTTGTGGAACAAGGTCTGAGGCCACGGTACTGCCGCTCCTTAAGAGCGGTACTACCATGGGCATCTATGGTACTACCGCAACAGTGTGCAGTACTACCGCGGGTGCCTGCGGTACTACCGCTCCTAAGAGCAGTACTATCGCCTGCCTCAGAACAACAACACTAGGAATCCTTCTTTTTGCAAAATATGAGGATAACGAAAGAAGCTCCAAAGAGCAGAGGGAAAGGCAGGAAAAGGAAGAAATCGTGTATGTGATGATTCCACCCGAACCTTTCCAACGCGTACCCCCTCTTAATAGTACGGCTATCCTATGACTCAAACCACCGAAAAGAACCGTAGAAAAACGCCATCTTCAATAGTCTTCGAGGGGCACCAAACCGTCTTGTGCCTAGTGACGAATAGTCTGAGAAACTCAAGGCACATGATTAGTCCACAAAAGCATTGTCATCAATCACCAAAACACCTTAGGGATAAAAATGCCCTTAAAATTTCCCCCTTTTTGGTGGATTGATGACAAGACGGGATTTGCACAAAGGGAAGCAATATAGAACATATGCAAACCGCACAACTCCAAAATATAGACGAGCTCCCCCTAGATGCGTACTCTCTAGATAAGTGCTTTGGACTGCACGGCACGTATACTAGGATCAACACTCCCCCTATATTTTGTAAACACAACACATAGGCAACAATTAGGCTAACACTAGACAATATGAAAAATATGAGCATAACATAAGCTCAAGTAAGGTACGATAGAGCGCATATGTCTTACACCATATGATAGATCAAGACTCACGAGCAAACTAAACCAAAGCAAGCAAGGTTCAACGAAACAAACGCGAGAAAAGCAAACCACAAGCACGACAAGCACGACACAAGACTCGCAAATCCCTACACTCTCTCTCCCCCTTTGGCATCGAGACGCCAAAAAGGCAGAGAGGACACCTAAAAAACAAGTGGTGGCTCAAGCGGAGTAGTCAGACGCACGCTCCTCGTCAGACTCGGCAGAGGGAACGGTCTCCTCGTTGTCCTCCTCAGAATCGATCCACACGAGGCCTTGCTTGGCCATCCAGTCAGCTTCGGGAGTGATGTGCTTCTCAGAACCGCTTGAGAACTCCTCGCCCAGCTTCCTCAAGATCCTCTTGTCGCGACGGCGACTCTCCTTGGAAGCAACGTGAGCCCGATGTTGCCTCTGAGCTTGCATACAGAACAGAGCCTTCATATTGTTCGTCAGCCTCTTAGCCCAAGATGGCTCAGAGGTGGGAGGGATGAAACCCTTAGAGCTGACCTCGTCCGCTGCCTCCTCCTCATCCTCATCTGCATCCACATCCACGGCAGCCGCGGCCTCAGCATGAGAAGTGGTGTTAGCCCACTGAGTCTTGACACGGAGCCTGATGGACTCGTGTCGAATCCAACCGGGGGCCTCAAACTCCTCCTGAGGGAACTCCTTCTCCCAAGTTGCCGAGATCAATTGAAACAGATAAGGTCCATAGATGGGGACCTTACGGTTGAATACCGCAAATCGAAGCTCACACCACATGATATGTGAGACATCAAGTGGTGGTGACTGAGAGTTGCGCGCTTCCTCACACAGAAGTAACATGTCCACCAGATAAGCATGTACCTTGTCCTTGTCACCAATGCGAGGAAAGAGAGAGTTGCGGAAGATCCGGTACATGATGTCAAGGAAGGAGTTGAGCACCCAAGTTGACTTGCCACTTGAGAGCTTCTTCTCAACATAGAAGGGCTAAAGCTTGTTCTTGTTGGCTGACTCGCAATTGGCATGAGGATGAGCGCCTTGGGGAGTGGTGAGCCCCTCATCCTGAACACCAAGCAAAGTCATGAACTCCTTCCAAGTAGCAGTCGGCTTCTGACCATTGGTCATCCAAGTCATAGTCCGTGCCTCATCAGAATGAAAGTACACAAAGGCAAAGAACTGAGCCACAATCTCAGGATCATAGTCTTCGTGGAAAGAGATGATGTGCTCAATGCCAAATTGCTCCACAAGATCCAGAGCCTCACCAAAATAGTCCCGGTGCTTTGCTTCCCTCAGATGATGCATGTCGATCCAGTGCATGTCCACATAGATGTTCCGCTTGGCCTTGATCACGTCCAGATAAATGAGATTCTGCTGCTTGGTCCAGAACATATCATTCCCTCGAAAGTTGGCACGAGGTTGCACATAGGGGTTGATCCTCCTGCGAGAGATGTACTCAGCGAGTGGTATCTCATCCCATACCCATGGTGGGTTCCTTGTCCTTGGAGGCGGTGGACTTGGTCCTGCGTTGGGGGGCACGGGAGCCCTCTGGAGCTTCATCTTGATTGCGCAGACGCTTGGAGCCCGTGTCACGGCTTGGATTGGAACGGTGAGCAGAGGTACCGAAGCCACCACCTAAGACACAAGGCACAAGAACACACACAAAAGCGAGAAGGATCAATGCAAAGAACACAACAAAGCTGTGAAACAAGTAGAACTAGCATTTGATAATTGTCACATGATAGATTTGACAACATGGTAGCACTGCTTGTGAGCGCGGAACTAAAAAATTAGTGCTGCTCTAAGTCACGGTAGTACCGTGCGGGCGGTAGTACCGCGCGGGAGATGCGGTAGTACCGCACGGGAGGTGCGGTAGTACCGCACGGAGTCAGATCCGAAACTGCCACTGGATCTAAGTACTATCGCAGCAACCAAGCGGTACTACGGTCGATCAAATCTACCATGGGGCAACAAATCAAGTACTATCTCTACGCATTACTACTCTCCTACATCCTACTCTTGCATAGATCTAGCCTAAAATCTCAAGAACCGCAAGCATCTCCCCAAAAACCTAGAAGCACAAGAATCAACCAACAAGAGAGGGATTTGGGGGAGAAACCTTGGTCCATGGCAAGAGGACGTGGTGGGGAACGATCCCATCGGTCGGAATCCGAGGAGAGTGGCCGGGGACGGAGATCCGATGAGGGCCTCCGGCGCCATTCCTGGGCAGGAGAGAGAGAGGCGGCGTGGGGAAGAAAGGGTGAATGGGTATGGGGGAGTTGGAACTCCCCCTGCCCGCTCTTAACCCCCGTGCGCTCGCTACTCCACGGTAGTACCGTGGGTCCTCCCGGTAGTACCGCTCGGGCGGAAGTACCGCGCCGTGGGCGGTAGTACTGCTCCACCAGCGGCAGTAAAAAATTACTACCGTGCTGGTTGCGGTAGTACCGTGTCCTTGCGGTAGTACCGTGGCATGCTATGGTAGTACCATGAGCCCAAGAAAATGCAGTTTCGACCAAAGGGAAAAACATCTTTGCACGAAACCTTCAAGCGAACGAACACACCAATGAGCTGACGAACAAGACACCACAAACACAAGCTAGGCACAAAGAGAGAAAAAGAAAAGACAACAAGGAACACAAAACCAGAACCGACCTTTCCAAGGAGAGGGCGGTGGCCGGAGCCACCTATGTTTGAGTTGATTGGTATGGCACCGCGAAGAATTATCTTTGGGCCCATGACCGAAACTCGTCTTTGAGGCACAAGTACCATCAAAAATGGTGAATGTGAAAGAGTTTATTAATGTATGCATAATGGGGGGAGGGAGAGTTCATTGAGAGAACAACACTCCCCCTATGTCCATGCCTACACCTAAACTAGACAACAAGTTGAGAGTGGTGGGATGTGCAAGGGTTCAAGTCACATTGCTCGAATCAATGATATTTAGCTCATTCCTTAACTCGCGAAATCTTGCTTCATCCAAGGGCTTCGTGAAAATATCTGCAAGGTTATCATGAGTGTTGACATAGTTGAGCTCGATCTCCCCTCGCGTAATATGATCCCGGATGAAGTGATACCGAATCTCAATGTGCTTCGTCTTGAAGTGTTGCACCGGGTTGAGAGAGATCTTGATGGCACTTCCATTGTCACACCAAAGAGGCACTTTGTCACAAATGACACCATAATCCTTTAAAGTTTGCCTCATCCATAAGAGTTGTGCACAACAACTACCGGCCGCCACATACTCCACTTCGGTGGATGAGAGAGACACAACTTTGCTTCTTGGAAGACCAACTAACCAAAGAGCAACCAAGAAATTTGCACCCTCCGGAAGTGGACTTCCTATCCACTTTGTCTCCCGCCCAGTCGGAATCCGAATATCCCTCAAGTTTGAAGTTTCCTCCTCTTAGGTACCATAAGCCAAAGTTTGGGGTATGAGCCAAATATCGAAAGATTCGCTTGACCGCCACCAAGTGACTTTCCTTTGGCACGGCTTGAAACTGTGCACAAATTCCCACACTCAACATGATATCCGGTCTAGATGCACAAAGGTAAAGCAAGGAGCCAATCATGGAGCGAAATACCTTTTGATCCACCGCTTTACCATTGGGATCAATGTCAAGTTGGCATTTGGTGGGCATTGGGGTGGAAGCCGGCTTGACATCACTTAGCTTGAATCTCTTTAGCATGTCTTGAGTGTATTTCGCTTGGTTGATGAAGGTACCTTCTCTTCTTTGCTTGATTTCGAACCCGAGGAAGAACTCCAACTCTCCCATCATAGACATATTGAACTTTGAGGTCATAAGTGCGGAAAATTCTTCATTGAAAGCTTTGTTAGGAAACCAAAGATAATATCATCAACATATAGTTGGCACACAAACAACTCCCCTTTGACCTTCTTAGTAAAAAGAGTGGGGTCGATTTTCCAGATTTCGAACCCACGATCTTGTAACAACTCCGTAAGATGCTCATACCACGCACGTGGGGCTTGTTTAAGGCCCTAGAGTGCCTTATGGAGTTGGTACACATGATCATGGAAGTAGGGATCTTCGAACCCGGGGGGTTGTTTGACATACACCAACTCATTAATGCGACCATTAAGAAAAGCACTCTTCACATCCATTTGTTCCAACGTGAAATTATTTGAGAAGCATAAGCAATCAACAAACCAATAGATTCAAGGTGAGCAACGGGAGCGAAGGTTTCACCATAGTAGATACCCTCGACTTGGGAGTAGCCTTGTGCCACCAAGCGAGCCTTGTTACAAACAATAATCCCATGATCATCTTGATTGTTCTTGAATATCCACTTGGTGCCTATGACGTTATGATTCCCGGTTGGCCTTGGAACTAATTTCCACACTTGGTTATGCTCGAAGTTGTTGAGTTCTTCATGCATGGCATTGAGCCAATCCAGGTCCTCGAGCGCCCCATAAACCTTTTGTGGCTCGATACAAGACACAAACGCATGATGTTCACAATAGTTTGCTAATTGTCTACGAGTGCTTACCCCCTTTCTTAGGCTTCCAACCACATTCTCCATAAGATGACCTTTGGTGGTGAGCTTGGAGGCGATCTTCGCGGCACGACGCTCTAAATCCTCCTCGGAAGTGAAGAGAGGAGGGGTAACTTGATCATCTTGAGCGTCATCTTGAGCTTGTCCTTGATCTTGAACTTTCTCAAAGGGAAGGACTTGACCTTGGGCATCATTCGGTGGTTCACCATCATCTTGAGGTTGATCTTGCCCTTGATCTTGCTCATGAGGTTGAGGGCCTTCACTTTGTTCTTCGGAAGCGTGTGGGTCTTGGGTTGGTGATGGCTCCACTTGAGTGGAGCATTGTCCTTCTCCTTCGGCCACAAGGGGTTCCTCAATAGGTAGGATATGACCAACACCCATTCTTCTTATGGCTTGGGGAGGATTTCATCACCTACATCACAAGTATCACTTTGCTCCACTTGGGAGCCGTTATTCTCGTCAAACTCCATGTTACATGTCTCCTCAATGAGTCCGGTGGACTTGTTGAGGACACGGTAAGCATGAGAGTTTGTAGCATAACCAAAAAATATGCCCTCATAAGCTCTAGCCTCAAATTTAGACAAACAAACACCTTTCTTGAGAATGAAACACTTACACCCGAACATCCAGAAGTACTTGAGGTTGGGCTTGTTACCGGTAAAAATTTCATAGGGGGTCTTGTTCAAGCCATTGCGGAGGTAGCCGATTTAATGCATGACATGCTGTGTTGATGGCTTCGGCCCAAAAGTTATAAGGAGACTTGAACTCCACCATCATGGTCCTTGCCGCATCCATCAACGTCCGGTTCTTCCTCTCTTCTACACCATTTTGTTGAGGGGTGTAAGGTGTGGCATACTGATGCTTGATCCCCTCATCACTGAGAAACTCATCCAATGTGTAGTTCTTGAACTCGGTGTCGTTGTCACTCCTTATGATCAAGATCTTTGCATCATGTTGCCGTTGAGCTTCATTTGCAAAGTCGATGACGGTTTGTTGAGTCTCGCTCTTCCTCTTGAAGAAATATACCCAAGTATATCTTGAATAGTCATCCACGATCACCAAGCAATACTTCCTACCCCCAAGACTATCAAATGAAGGAGGCCCAAAGAGATCCATGTGAAGGAGCTCCAAGGGTCTCTTCGAGTAGATGATAGTCGAGGGAGGGTGAGCCGTCTCATGAAGCTTTCCCTCGATACAAGCACTACAAGCACGATCTTTGGCAAAGCTAACATTTGTTAGTCCCCGGACATGGTCCCCCTTGAGAAGGCTTTGCAAAGATCTCATATTGACGTGGGCTAAACGGCGATGCCAAAGCCATCCCACATCAACTTTAGCCATTAGGCATGTCGCAATCTTTATGGGTCGCTTCGAAAAGTTAATCACATAAAGACCATTCTCGACATGCCCAACAAAGGCTACTTTAAGAGTCTTGCTCCACAAGAGGGCCACGGTATCAACATCAAAGAAAGTAGCAAAGCCCATGAGTGCAAGTTGACGGACGGAAAGAAGATTGTAAGCAAGGGACTCAACAAGCATGACTTTCTCGATCGAGAGATCATGAGAAATGACAACCTTGCGAAGCCCCAATACCTTAGAGGACGAGGCATCACCCCACTCGACGTTGGTGGGCATAGATGGAATCCTTTGCACATCCACCACCAACTCCTTGCTTCCGGTCATATGATTTGTTGCTCCACTATCGAGCAACCATGATCCTCCACCGGAAGCAAACACCTACACGAAATCAATGCTTGGCTTTAGGTACCCATTGAGTAATGGGTCCTTTGATGTTAGTGACAAGGGTCTTGGGAACCCGAATAGACCATTCAATGTACTCATAAGGGGAACCAACAAATTTAGCATAAACATGTCCATCACTAGCACAGCATAACATATAGGAAGGGTTAAAGTCGCCGGCTTTGTTGCAAGGGGTGGCATTGCCCTTCTTGACATCACCACCCTTCACATTGTGAGCACTCTCTCCCTCCTTCACAAACGTTTGCTTGAGAGGAGGAGGTCGTTTGGTCTTGTCATTCTTCTTCTTGTTCTTGGACTTGCGTGCGAACCCAACTCCCTCCTTGGCCACAACTTCCTTTTTATTGCTCAAAAGTTCATTGAGGTTTTTCTCACCTTGAATGCATGTCACAAGGCCTTTCTTCAATTGATCTTTCAACTGGGCATTCTCCTCCACAAGATGCACATGCTCACAACACGGATTAGTAGCATTTGCGTTATCAATTAAGACCATATGAGGAAAAGTGGCTTTCTCCTTGGTTAGCTTCACTTGGAGTTGAACATGAGACTCCTTGAGACTAGCATGAGCACCCTTCAAGGCCTTGTGAGACTTGTCAAGTAAATCAAACTCCTCTTTGAGTCTAGCAAGGTCAACCCCAAGTTTAGCCTTCTCGGAGTTTACCACATGAGAGACAACAAGAGCATGATCAAGATCTTTCTTTAGTTTAGCATGGACATCATTCTGTGACTCCTCAAGAGCCAAACGATGCCCACGCTCTTCCTCAAGAGCATTAGAGAGATCCGATATCTCATCGGCATAGTCACGACTATGACCTTCCATCTTAGAGATGGTTTCTTCATGAGCCTCGATCATGTCATTGGCTTCACCAAGTTGTTCCAAGAGGGCAACAAAGTGCTTCTTGGATTTTCCCTTGAGTTTACTCATAAAAGACTCAAATTCATTCATCTCTTCATTAGACCCCTCCTTTTCATCAATGCAATCCGTCAAGGAAGGATTAGTAATGATGGTGGTTTTGATGTTGGGGGTTACCTTGTTAGTGGCTTTAGCCATGAGGCACTTGGCGGTGATGTTCTTGTTGGGTGAATCGAATAGAGACACCCGGGGAGTTGTGGCAATGGCAACGGAGGCCATGGCCATTGCTTCTCCATCTTCATAATCATCGTCATCCTCATGGTATTCTTCTTGAACCACTAACCCTCGAGTAGGAGTCTTTTTGGTGAAGTTGTTCTTGTTGGGGAAGGACTTGGCTTTGTCTTTTCGAATGAGCTTGCCACCATTGTCTTCCCGCTTCTCGTAAGGACAATCCACAACAAAGTGACTCACATTGCCACAATTGTAACAAGCTCACTCGTTGCTTGCCCTTGAACCCACTTGAATTGTTCTTGTTGAAATTGGGCCTTGTGTTCTTCTTGCTCCAAAATTGCCTTGAAGCAAGAGCCATGTGCTCATGATAATCATATTTTGTATCCTCGGGATTGCCCTCCTCATCTTCCTCTTATTCCTCTTCTTCCACAATGACCTTGGCCTTCAAGGCAAGATTGGACTTCTTTGTTCTTTGAGAACGGAGCACTGCGTTGTCGGCGGTCTTGTCCAAGATGCTCATAGCAACGAACTCATCCAACACTTCACTTGAGGTCATGGAGTGGAAGTCCGGTCTTTGACGGATGAGGAGGACATGGCCTTGTTGTAGGGCATCATGGCCTTGAGGAACTTGCGCTTGATCCAATTGTCATCCGTGTCCTTGCTCCCATGATCTCGAAGTGTGACCGCGAGTTTGGTTACTCTCCGAAAGAGCTCATGAGGTTCTTCATCTTATTTCATTGCAAACTCATCGGCTTCATCTTGCACCACCTCATAGTTGGAGCATTGAATGCTTGCGCTTCCCTGATAGAGAGACACAACGCAATGCCATGCGTCTTTGGCCATGGCGTAGGGTCGAAGATTAGGGAGATCTTCGGGGAGAATTGCATCTTGGATGATGAAGAGAGAATTCTCATTGAATTGATTATCCACGAATTCTCTTGGGGTAAAGTTGCTTCGGTCATGTGGATAGAAACCTTCTTCAATGATTCTCCAAAGATTAGTATTCACATGATTTAAATGACGCTTGAAGCGATACACCCAAGATTCAAAATCCTCATTTTTCACAATCTTAGGAGGAGGACCGGCATGATTTAAATGAGTAGAGGGAATCGGTCCTCCATAAGTTGGAGGTTCCACATGGGCAAAGATGTCGGTGCCATTTCTACCACTAGTAGAAGGACCCTTTTCACTATTTGCTTCCCCCTTGTCGGAGTTAGCACCCGTCACCTTGTTAGTGGGATCACCCACTTTCATCGGCGAGGTAGATAGTTTAAGTCCTTCTAAGAATTTAGTAAACATGCTTTCAACCTCGGTCGTCATGGAGGTTTTCAATGTGTCCAAAGTCACATTGAATTCCTCACGAGAGACCGAGGTTCCCCCATCGGCCGTAGACGAGCTAGTATTCACACTAGAGTGCTCCTCCACACCGTCTGTGGTGTCAACCATACTCTTCGGACGGCAAAGTCCTTAATAAAGAGACGAGGCTCTGATACCAATTGAAAGGATCGATATAGTTGACTAGAGGGGGGTGAATAGGCAACTAACCCTTTTTAAACTTTTCTTTACCAAATTAAACTTTGCATCAAAGTAGGTTGTCTAGATATGCAACTAGGTGAGCAACCTATATGATGCAATAACAACTATCACACAAGAAAGCAAGGAATACAACACAAATAAGCTTGCACAAGTAAAGGCACGAGATAACCAAGAGTGGAGCCGGTGGAGATGAGGATGTGTTACCGAAATTCCTTCCTTTGAGGGAAAGTACGTCTCCGTTAGAGCGGTGTGGAGGCACAATGCTCCCCAAGAAGCCACTAGGGCCACCATATTCTCCTCACGCCCTCACACAATGCGAGATGTCGTGATTCCACTATTGGTGCCCTTGAAGGCGGCGACCGAACCTTTACAAACAAGGTTGGGGCAATCTCCACAACTTAATTGGAGGCTCCCAATGACACCACGAAGCTTCACCACAATGGACTATGGCTCCGAGGTGACCTCAACCGTCTAGGATGCTCAAACACCCAAGAGTAACAAGATCCGCTAGGGATTAGTGGGCGGAATCAAATTTCTCTTGGTGGAAGTGTAGATCGGGGCCTTCTCACCCAATCCCAAGCAAATCAACAAGTTTGATTGGCTAGGGAGAGAGATCGGGCGAAAATGGAGCTTGGAGCAACAATGGAGCTTAGGGTTTGAAGAGGTAGTCAACTAGAGGAAGAAGACACCCCTTATATAGTGGTGGGACAAATCCAACCGTTATCCACTTAACCAGCCCATGACTTGCGGTACTACCGCTCCAGACAAGCGGTACTACCGCAAGGGCTCACGGTACTACCGCTCCAGACCAGCGGTACTACCGCAAGGGCGCACAGTACTACCGCGATGGGCCGCAGTACTACCGTTGCTACAGCATGCGCTAGTCCAGGCCAGAGCCGTAAGGGCTGAAAGCGGTACTTCCGCTGACGCGGTACTACCGCTCCCCCTTGCGGTACTACCGCAAGGCTGGAGTGGACTAGTCCTGGGAAGGGCGCGGATGAAGAAAAATACATCCGCGCCTGCTTCCGCGGAAAAACAGATGAGCAAAAATCCGGCATGGTACTACCGCGCCTGGCGAGCGGTACTACCGCGTAGGGAGCGGATGTAAAAAATTACATCTGCCCCTACTTCCGCTCGTGTTGCGGAACAAGGTCTGAGGCCCCTGTACTACCTCTCCTTAAGAGTGGTACTACCGTGGGCACCTACGGTACTACCGCAACAGCGTGCGGTACTACCGCGGGTGCCTGTGTTACTACCGCTCCTAAGAGCAGTACTACCGCATGCCTCAGAACAGCAACACTAGGAATCCTTCTTTTTGCAAAATATGAGGATAACCGAAGAAGCTCCAAAGGGCAGAGGGAAAGGCGGGAAAAAGAAGAAACCGTGTACATGATGATTCCACCCGAACCTTTCCAACGCGGACCCCCTCTTAATAGTATGGCTATCCTACGACTCAAACCACCAAAAATAACCGTAGAAAAACACCATCTTCAATAGTCTTCGAGTGGCACCAAACCGTCTTGTGCCTAGTGACGATAGTCTAAGAAACTCAAGGCACACGATTAGTCCGCAAAAGCATTGTCATCAATCACCAAAACACCTTAGGGATAAAAATGCCCACATCAGCGCTATCAGCCCTCTGGTGATGCTCTATACCTTTCTATGGTGTGTCAGGAGCATGCTCTTCAGCAGGGTGACATGTTTGTTGATGAGTTCTATTCATAGTGCTCTGCCATCTGGTGTCAGCTTGACTCACTGAGGACCGTTGTTTGTGGCACCTGTTGTTGTTGTCAGACTACTCGGTCTGATCTGGAGTTTCAGCGGGTCCATGAGTTCTTATCTCGTCTCCGCTCTGAGTTTGAGCCCAGACATGCTCACTTGCTTGCTCGTGGTCGTGTTCCTATCTCGGAGGTGCTTGACGAGCTTCGTGCTGAGGAGACCCGCCTTCGCTCTGCTGGTTTGCTGGTGGTCCCGTCTGTGTTAGCTGCTCGGGCTCCTGTGTCGTCTGCTCGGCTCACCACTCCACCGCTCCTCCCCACACCTTCAGGGGGTGGGTCGCCCTGCTTATATTGAGAGGGTTCGGTCGCGCCGTGACACCTTCTGTGGCTACTGCTCTCGGCCAGGTCACCCAGAGTCTGATTGCCGTGAGAAGAAGCGAGACCAGCGGCGCTCCTCTTCCAGTGGGACTCCTGGATCTTCCTCGACTCCGTCACCCACTGACCAGGATATTGTGAGGCTCAAACGTCTCTTGGCTTCCTCAGGCTCTTCGTCGACTGGTTCAGCTGCTGTTGTGTCTACATCCACTTCTCCACCACCGCAGGCATCTACAAAGTCAGGTACATCTTCGTGGGTTTTGGATTCTGGAGCCCAGGGGCGGATCTACACCCCAGGCCCCCAGGGCCCAGGCCTGGGGCGTGACTTTTTTTCTTAGCTATTACTATGCTATGTTTTTCACATGGGCCCGGGGCCTAGCCCAAGAACATAGCCAAGGCCGACACGCAGGAGCGAAGGGACCACGACCTAGGCACCAGTTCGCTCGTACGCGACTCATGAGCGATCTCGGACTGCTGCCTCCCCTCCTGTGCACCGCGGATCCCCCGCCCCGACGGCCCCATGAACAGAACTGCCCCCTCCCCATCAAGGCGGGTGTCAGGGCCCCAAGTTCCCCTGCTCGCCTGCTCCCCACTGGACTGCCGTAGCTGTCTGCTGATCTAGCCGGGCGGCGCCGCCGCTGTACTCCGGCCAGCGGCCACTGCCTAACTCCGGACTTCTCGTCTCCCTACGACCCTGCCGCCGCTCTACTCCGGCCACCGCTCGACTCCGAACTACAATTTAATTGATGTATAGCCCCTGCCTATGTATGATATGAAAAAAATAACTGAACCTTGAACCAACTCTGTCCTGCCTAAGTCTATATGTATTGTCAATTTGAAGCTGAAGCATTTTAATGTCACTTCATTTCATATTGCGGAAATAGAAGATGAAGAGATATTTACTATATTGAGCGTGATGTATTTGCAAGTATTCCCAATGATGATATTTTATATCGCTTTCAAGCGTATAGGGATCGCATAGGGCTTTTACCTCCTCGTAGAGGTAAGTTTTTAGGTTTTAATTAATCATTATTATTTCACTATATTTATGTATTTTCTTATGAAATTACATTTTTCATGTCTTGAAGGTGTTGCTTCTTCGTCTGCCGTTGATCATGTTATGGGAGGCACAAATGAAATAAACAACTGATATGGTGCACTTCTGTATCCTGGTATTATTTCTAGTTTTGCCATGTTTTATCTCTTCTGTTGGATTGTTAAGCACTGAGATTAAATTCTAGAATTATTGAACAATTGAGATTTTTTTGTTTGTTTGTTATCACATATGGCTTTTTTTTAATGTCATAATGTATTTTTGTAGTTGTTATAAGTGCCAAAGTTTTTCCATTCCATGTTGCCAAAAGAAATTTTGGGCCCAAACTTTGCTCCAATCCTGGCTCCGCCACTGCTGGAGCCTCCTTCCATATGTCTTCTGATTCTTCTGTGTTGTCTTCTCTCCGACCTCTTGGTTCGCCTGTTAATGTTCTTACCGCCGATGATACACCTCTTCCCGTTGCTAGCCGTGGTCTTCTTTCCACTCCATCTTTTTCTATTCCTAGTGTTTCACATGTTCCTCGCCTTACCATGAATCTGTTTTCCGCTGCCCAACTTACTGATTCTGGTTGTCGTGTCATTCTTGATACCGACTCTTGCTCCATTTAGGATCGTCGCACCAAGGCTTTGGTTGGTGCTGGCCCCCGGCACCGTGAGTCGGAGGGCCTTTGGGAGGTTGACTGGATTCGTGTTCCTTCCGCTGCCACCACTCCTGCCAGCTCACATGCTCTTGCTGCCTCTTCTGCGTCCTTCCAACAATGGCATCGTCGCCTTGGTCACATCTGTGGCTCTCGCTTGTCTTCTTTAGTTCGTCAGGGCCTCTTAGGGTCTGTATCTGGAGATGTTTCTTTACATTGTAATGGTTGTAGACTTGGCAAACAGACCCAGTTGCCTTATCCTACCAGTGAGTCGGTATCTCAGCGTCCTTTTAACTTGGTTCATTCTGATGTTTGGGGCCCTGCTCCCTTTGATTTGAAAGGTGGTCATTGCTACTATATCTTGTTTATTGATGATTTCTCTCGCTACACTTGGCTCTACTTCATGAAATCTCGTAGCGAGGTTCTCTCTATATACAAACGTTTTGTTGCCATGGTTCACACCCAGTTTTCCATGCCCATTCGTACTTTTCGTGCTGACTCCGCTGGTGAGTTTATCTCCCAGCTGTTGCGTGTTTTTCTTGCGGAACAGGGTACTCTTTCCCAGTTCTCATGTCCTGGTGCTCATGCTCAGAATGGCATTGCTGAACGTAAGCATCGTCATCTCCTTGGGATGACTCGTGCGCTGATGATTGCCGCTTCCCTTCCACCTCACTTTTGGGCCGAGGTTGTGTCTGCATCCACCTATCTCATCATCATTCAGCCATCGACTGCTTTGTAGGGTGGTATCCCTATGGAGTGTCTCACTGGTCGTTCTCCTGACTACTCAGCTCTTCCTATGTTTGGATGTGTGTGCTATGTCCTTCTTGCCCCACGAGAACGCACCAAACTGACTGCTCAGTCGGTTGAGTGTGACTTCCTTGGCTACAGTGATGAGCACAAGGGTTATCGCTGTTGGGATCCTGTTGGTCATCGTTTGCGCATCTCGCATGATGTGACCTTTGATGAGTCTCGCTCTTACTACCCCCGTCCTTCTTCCTCGAGCTTCTCTGTGGATCATATTTCTTTTCTTCTTCTCCCTGATACACCCTGCTATGTGCCTCCTGTTTCCTCTCCTCCTCCTGCACCTCTCATTCCCTCTCCTTCACCACCGACACCATCTTCCCCATCCTCCCCCTTCACCTCTCCACCATCATCTCCAGTCCGTCGCCCTCTCTCACTGTTTCCTCTCCACTATACTCGTCGCCCTCGTTCTGAGGATGCTTCTCCTGATGCGCCTTCCACCTCTGGTGCACCTCCCTTCACGCCTCCCCCGGTTCATAACCTCCGTGCTCGGCCTCGCCCCCCGCCTGATCGCTCCTCTCCTGCTCGGTACGGTCTCTCAGCTATTGCTGAGCCCACTTCCTATCGGACTGCCATGACTCAGCCTGAATGGCAGCTTGCGATGGCCGAAGAGCTTGCTGCCCTTGAGCGCTCTGGCACATGGGATCTGGTTTCCCTCCCTTCCGGTGTTTGTCCCATCACCTGCAAGTGGGTCTACAAGATTAAGACTCCCTCTGATGGTTCTCTTGAGTGCTACAAAGCGTGTCTTGTGGCCCGTGGTTTTCAGCAGGAGCAGGGACGCGATTATGATGAGACATTCGCTCATGTGGCCCACATGACCACTGTTCTCACTCTTCTTGTTGTGGCTACTGTTCGTCATTGGTCTATCTCTCAACTTGATGTTCAGAAAACCTTTCTCAATGGCGAGTTGCGTGAGGAGGTTTATACGCAGCCACCTTCAGGGTACTATGCTCCTGATGGTATGGTCTGTAGACTTCGTCGCTCCCTCTATGGTCTTAAACAGGCCCCTCGTGCCTGGTTTGAGCGTTTTGCCTCTGTGGTGACTGCCGCTGGTTTCTTGCCCAGTGATTATGATCCAGCGTTGTTTGTTCACACGTCTCCTCGTGGTCGGACTCTTCTCCTCCTCTATGTTGATGACATGATCATCACTGGTGACAACCTTGACTATATTGCCTTTGTTAAGGCTCGCCTTCACGATCAGTTCCTCATGACTGATCTTGGTCCACTTCGCTACTTTCTTGGGATTGAGATCTCCTCGACCTCTGATGGCTTCTACATCTCCCAAGAAAAATATATTCAGAATCTTCTTGCTCGCGCTGCTCTCGGTGATGAGCGCACTGTTGTGACTCCTATGGAGCGCAACGTTCAGCCTCGTGCCTCCGATGGTGACCCTCTTCCTAATCCCACTCGCTATCGTCATCTTGTTGGCAGTCTTGTCTATCTTGCTGTTATGCGTCCTGACATCTCCTATCCTGTCCACATCCTGAGTCAGTTTGTTTCAGCCCCCACCTCTGTCCACTATAGTCATCTCCTCCGTGTTCTATGATATCTTCGTGGCACGATCTCTCAGCGCCTTTTTTTCGCTCCAGCTCTCTTGAGCTCCAGGCCTACTCTGATGCTACCTGGGCTAGTGATCCCTCTGATCGACGCTCGTTGTCTGCTTATTGTGTCTTTCTTGGTGGCTCTCTTATTGCCTGGAAGACAAAGAAACAAACTACAGTTTCTCGCTCGAGTACAGAGGCTGAGTTACGAGCCATGGCTATGTTGATGGCTGAGGTGATCTGGTTGCGGTGGTTACTTGAGGATTTTGGTGTGTCTGCTCCTACCTCGACTCCCTTACTGTCAGACAGTACTGGCGCTATCAGTATTGCGCGTGACCCAGTGAAACATGAGCTCACCAAGCACATCGGTGTGCATGTCCACTTTGTGTGTGCTGCTGTGCAGGATCAGATTCTCGCTCTTCACTATGTGCCCTCTGAGTTACAGTTGGCGGACTTCTTTACAAAGGCGCGGACTCAAGTGCAGCATGGCTTTTTCCTCTCCAAACTCAGTGTTGTTGATCCACCATGAGTTTAAGGGGGGGTGTTAGATGTGTATAGTCCCTTTTCGGTATATCCCCGTTGTATAAGGAGTTTTCGGCACTATGTCATACATGTATATGTAATGGTCTTTGGCCCTCAGAAATACTAGTTGATATTCATCCAACAGTTACCTCAGTCGGTATCTTTTGTTATACTCCGTATGCCCTTGCTTCTAGGGTAGTGAACTTGGGTAGGGCGTATAGGTCAGGCCTATGACCCTACCCGAGGTCCATGGCATCGTCATATTTCCCGAACGAAAAAAAGGGTATGACGTGGCTAATCACCTTGCTCCAAGATTCGCGCTAATGATCCAAGGGTACTACAAAACACGTTCGGGCTGGGATTCTAAAATCCTGACGTTCGGTAGTTATCCATTCTGAATATAAATGCTTGTGTTTCATCACAATACGCATAGGAGTTTTTGTTTTAAGAAATGGCTGCATGAGAAAAGACTCACCGACAACTCCATACACCACGCACGTGACCTGAGCAAGTTGCATAGTAGCTCAAGTTACAACGGATGCTCTTGCCTTTTTGCATTTGTTTAAGCGATGATCCGGATGGAGCATAGGAGTATGGCGATTTTGACGATGTGCTTGACCACCGCGCACGCTTCGCGAAGGATTCTCTTTGTGTTTTGTTTCCAAGCTTACGCTCTAATTTTTCTATCCTTCCAACGTCAATTAAACAAAACAATTCACCCAGTAGACTCGCACTCCAGTGGATGGTTGGTCTTTGGTGTGCGGACTACGCGTGGCATTCATGGACACGGGACAAATCTCCGTTCTTGAGTTGATGGACACGAGACTATCGAAAACTAAATTAATCCCCACAAGGAAAGGATCATGACTGTTTTCTTCGAGGAGTGGTAACATTACTTAGACCCTGTTTGGTTCATTAGTCCTAGGGCTTTTTCTAGTCCCAACTAAAAAGTCCCTAGTCCCTAAAAAGTCCCTCTCTGTTTGTTTTCAGGGACTAAAAAGTCCCTAGTCCTTCCCTAGAGGTTATTAAATGACATATAAAAGATCATGTTACCCCTAGTATACAGAAAAATAATAACCAAACAACACCATGGGGCAGCAGGGCAATGGGTGCAGGGAGGGGCATTGTTGGAAAAGTCCCAACAAGTCCCTAAAAAGACTCTCCTTGAGAGTCTTCTTCATTTAGTCCCAAAAAGCAACTTTTAGTCCCTAGTAGTCCCTCCTGTTTGGTTAAAAAGTATCTAAGAAGGACTTTTTCTAGTCCCTACACCAAAAAGTCCCTCGAAACAAACACCCCCTTAACTTCTCAAACAAACTACTCCCTCTCTCAATTTATAGGCGTGCATGTATCCCTAGGTCATCATTTTAACCAACCTAATACAAGTCATATATTATAAAAAATAATCAATATAAACTTTAGATGTTCTATTTTCAAACGGTATAATTTTTGTGTTATATAGTTTATATTAGGGTCAGCTTTGAGCCCTTATCTTTTTGCATTGGTGATGGATGAGGTCACAAGGGGTATACAAGGAGATATCCCATGGTGTATGCTCTTTGCGGATGATGTGGTGCTAGTTGACGATAGTCGGACGGAGGTAAATAGGAAGTTAGAGTTATGGAGACAAACCTTGGAATCGAAAGGGTTTAGGCTTAGTAGAACTAAAACCGAGTACATGATGTGCGATTTCAGTACTACTAGCTGTGAGGAGGAGGAGGTTAGCCTTGATGGCCAGGTGGTACCTCGGAAGGACACCTTTCGGTATTTGGGGTCAATGTTGCAGGAGGATTGGGGTATTGATGAAGATGTGAACCATCGAATCAAAGCCGAATGGATGAAGTGGCGCCAAGATTCTGGCATTCTCTGTGACAAGAGAGTGCCACAAAAGCTAAAAGGCAAGTTCTACAGGACGGCGGTTCGACCCGTAATGTTGTATGGCGCGGAGTATTGGCCGACTAAAAGGCGACATGTTCAACAGTTAGGTGTGACGGAGATGCGTATGTTGAGATGGATGTGTGGCCACACGAGGAAGGATCGAGTCCGGAATGATGATATACGAGATAGAGTTGGGGTAGCACCAATTGAGGAGAAGCTTGTCCAACATCGTTTGAGATGGTTTGGGCATATTCAGCGCAGGCCTCCAGAAGCTCCAGTGCATAGCGGACGGCTAAAGCGTGCGGAGAATGTCAAGAGAGGGCGGGGTCGACCGATTTTGACATGGGAGGAGTCCGTTAAGAGAGACCTGAAGGATTGGAGTATCGACAAAGAGCTAGCTATGGACAGGGGTGCGTGGAAGCTTGCTATCCATGTGCCAGAGCCATGAGTTGGTTGCGAGATTTTATGGGTTTCACCTCTAGCCTACCCCAACTTGCTTGGGACTAAAGGCTTTGTTGTTGTTGTTGATAGTTTATATTAGGGTGATAAAATTCGCAACCTAGATATACGCGCAGGACTTGTAAACTGAAACAGAGGGAGTACCTCCTCTCCCCCTTCCTCCAATCTTAATACTCCACATCAGCGAGTACGTAAAATTCGGGGTGCACTGGCGACTTTTAGCATGCCGTTGCGTAACTGCTACTGTAGCACATGTTGCCTTCCCTTGTTTACCTTTGAGTTAGTTATCAGGATGGGTGAGGAGTTTGGATGGCTACCATCAAAGCGAGATGAATATCACGGGACTTAGATCGACGCGCGATAAAAACCGATGGTGAGTTAAGTTCCTAAGCTATTTAATGCACTTAGCACCTTATCTAAGCACATTTGTATTAGAAGAGGCCTTACATATTGTTATAAGATGTGTTTGATATAGTTTACTACCTAATTTCTCGATATAGCATTTGCGACTATTCTACGTCTCTAAACAAAAGGCACACTCACAGCCTCATTGGCGTACACTAGCACTTTAGACGGCGCTGCGGCGGTAGACCAGTAGCATCGAACAACCGAGTAGAGAGAAGAGGAAAACGTTCTAAAACAATTAAATTTATTAAGATTAGTAACACGTGAAATGCACAAAATATATTCTTTATAGAAATTATCACTATATTCTCAAGGTAAACTCTGAGTCAAACCATACTACACATAATTTCTGTAGTATGATATACCATAAAAGTATCTCTGATTTTCTTTAAACGATCAGGAGGAGCATGGCAATTTTGACCATATGCCGGATGGATGGGCCAAGCTTGACCACCGTGCACTCTTTCGGGAAGGATCTACCTTCTTCCGGCTATTTTCCTGTGCAAGGAGGAGTATTTTGTTCTGTTAACACAATACATAAACAAGCTCAAAATAAACACAATACGTTAGTGAACAATTAGCATATTGATCAAGGTACAATACATTAGTACGTATAAGTAGGATCTTGTATTAGTGAGTACTAGGATATTTTTCCTCAAAAAAGTAAGAGGATATTATTTTAAAGATCTTTTTCCACCCTCTCATCGTTAGAGAAAATAAATGACCAAAATACCATCAGTAAATTTTTACTTCTTCTTCCAAGCGTCCCTTTGTAGTTACTCCAAAGATATGGTTGGTGTGTGTGTGTGTGCCGACAATGCATGCATGAATCTCATGGCCACGAGGCAATCAAAACTAAATTAATCCCCACAAGGAAGGAATCCTAGACTGACTCCTTTAGTTGAGGAGCTGGTCTAGGGTGCAGGCCATGGGCGCATGTCGCGAGGCGTTGAACAGTGAGGTTGGAGTAACTAGTGAGGAGAGTTTGTTTATGTGGTAGTATGTACTTAATGAGGAGAGAGGTGTTTAGAGTGATATAATATGTTACCGTAACATAGGGCAACCAACCCGAAGCAAAATGAATCTACAATCTAATAAATGCAAGCATTTATGTTATTTTGCATTAAAGGTATGCATGACAGTAGCATAAATCACTCCCCACTATGACTAGCCTGAGCTGATTGGAATCACTTGCCTTAGAATACTCCTACTAACCAAGGTACAATCATCACAAAATTATGTAAAATCTTACTTCGTTAAGCAATATCGTATTTTGTGAACTGAGCGTACTTCAAACGATAGATTCCTTGGGGTGAAATTATTCCATCAGGTTCAAGTCCTACAGTTGGTACAATTATTGATGGTCATACTTTTCTAGATTTATTTTAGGCTTTCTGGTGATGCTTGTTCAGTAGAAGAAGATGTTTAAGTCGACTACAAGGCATATGTAATAATTTTGTCAAGCTCAAAATGTTGTGTCAGCTTAGTATCGTACAAGGGTGCTTAAAGATTTGTGTATGTGAGCATCTACAATCGTGTGTTAAAAACAAAGAGTAAAATCTTGTTTCGAAGCTCCTCAATACGTGACCTAATATTTTCTACTTCCAAATGGATAGTTTTTTTTAACATAGTTCATACACAGACACTCATATATATACACGCACACCTTACTCCTATGGACACCTTCGAGAGATTGAGTCGGCATATTATCTTGAGATTGACGAAGT
>NC_041385.1:849403503-849404415 GCF_002162155.2 Triticum dicoccoides | reverse complement strand
AAAAGATTGACGAAGTCACCAAAGGCGCCTCGTAGTGACGGGGACGTCTCCTCCTAGTGATCGTGAATCATTGAAAATCACAAAATAAATCAAGAAAAAAATGCGAAGGGGAGCCTTAGCGCAGTGGTAAAGCTGCTGCCTTGTGACCATGAGGTCACGGGTTCAAGTCCTGGAAACAGCCTCTTACAGAAATGTAGGGAAAGGCTGCGTACAATAGACCCAAAGTGGTCGGACCCTTCCCCAGACCCTGCGCAAGCGGGAGCTACATGCACTGGGGCTGCCCTTTAAATCAAGAAAAAAATGCGAGCACCGGGATTTCAAACCCGGTGAGCCGAGAATACCACTATCCTCCTAACCTTGCAATCACATGTTGGTTCGCATTTCCAAATGGATAGTTTGTGCCGACCATGCAACTGAAAACTAAAGTAACCCTTCGAAGGAAAGGATCCGTTGAATAATGCTTCATTCGAGGAGGTGGGTTGATGGGGTGCACTCCCACATGTGAGTTTAAATTAGCATTTAGTAACATGTTGTTGCCGCTAGCACAAGTTGTGTAGGTTCTCTTATTTCTTGTTTAAGTTGTCTATATGGATGAGGAGTTTCTCTCCACACGCTGCTGGCTGGATGGTCGCTCGAATTATAATCCGGTCCAGCCAAATCAAATCAAAGGACGACCAATAGGCTTCTTCTCCAAGGCTCTATCGGAGGAACAAGGAGTGACTAACCTCTACGGTGAATGGCATTAGTAATTCGGGGGCGGTGAGATGACAAAAGTAATGTCACGTTGAATGAAATTAATGGAGGAGCTAGGATTTGAAAATAGGGTGGTCAATGGCGATGAACAAGTAATGTCATGTCGAGTGAAATTAGTGATGGATCTAGGATTTTAAAAACACACAGTTATCCAACCTA
>NC_041385.1:849373352-849403283 GCF_002162155.2 Triticum dicoccoides | reverse complement strand
CCCCCTCCCAACATCTTTTTATTACGATTCGCTCATTTGAAGGTTCGTTCTTGTTTTAGTCTTCAAGAAATTCAGAATATTTATGAATTTTCATTTTTTTTTCGCTGGGTCAAGCATGCCCCCCTCAAGAAAATATGCAACAGGGTGGTCAGTGACCATGAATAAGGAATGTCACGTCGAGTGAGATAGCTGGCAGCTGATGGCACATCGAGGGGGGGAGAAAGTGAGAAGATTGTCTTAGTGCGTCCGCATTTCATTGAGCTGCAAAAGTGGTTTATATTACTTAAAACGTTAGCGATCTGACATCAGCTCAAAGGTTGTTTAGTTGAGCGAGCGTGTTGTGACACGCTTAATTCTCATGTACAAATATCAAAGCAATACATGTGGCGATCGCCATGCGCTACTGCCATGCACTCCTCTAAGCAAACTATGAGCTGACGACATTAGACGGTTCACTCAGGATGACAATATGGGCGAACACCTAAGCGGATGGCAAGTTCTATTTTTAGAGCAACTTTCTTTAACCAGATCCCTTTGATGTAGCATTGTAATTTTCTTTGCCAACGTTGTGAATCCTAAACAAATTGGAACTTTTTATTTAATATATTTGTCAATTATCCATTATGCATCATGGCAATTCCCTAAGACGCATGAAAATTACTCTGTTACATCATGACAGGTCATTACTAACGATCTTTACGCCGTCATGGTAATTTTTTCTTCACAATGTGGCAAATCTTTATATAATAGCATGAAAAATATATTCGTCTTAGCATGGTAATTCTCGAGCGCTTGTTGGGAAGGCTTTGTTGAAGGGGCACTCCCAGATTGCGGTGTCGCTCGGATGGTCTCCCGGAGGGAACGATAATTGGCTCGGTGACCCCACTAAGGGAACATCATCGCAATATTGGGGTTCTTTCATAAACTGCAAGGTTTATAGGGGGAAAGAACTTTCCCCGAGACACTTCAAAAAAGAAAAGGAAAGTGTCTTTTCTCCGATTGCACCGGCCTAATAGAACTACTTGCTGCTAACCAATGCCCCGCGAAAAACAACAACGAATTAGCCAGTGATAATTTTGTCTCAAATTCTCTAACAGATTTCATCATCATATTAAAATGACGGGCGTGCGGCGCAAGGAGGCGATCAGCGCGAGGCGCTGACCGGTCAGCGGATTGGAATCACTTACCTTTGAATATCGACCAAGGTACAATCATCAGTAAATTAGTAAGTAGGATCTTGTTTTGGCATAAGTAGGGTCTTGTTTTCCAAGCCCCTCGATACATGATCAAATATTTTGTACTTGCAAATGGATGTTTGGTTTGCCGACTACGCATGGCATTCATGGACACGAGGCAATATCAGAAACTAAACTAATCCCCACAAGGAAAGAATCGGAGACTGACTGCATTGCTCGAGGAGCTGGTTTCATGGGGGTGCACATGTGCTAGCCACAAGTTGGGTTAGATTCTCTTGTTTTCGTTTAATTAGTTTTGGATGGACCTGGAGTAAGATTGATCGGGGCCGGCTCTACCTGTTGGAACACCCTAGGGCGAACTCGATGACACGGGCCCCTAAGCCCTCGGACTATTTAAATCGGTTGTATGTATGTGTATTTCTACATAAACAAATATATATTGAACTTCATTCGCATAATACTAAGAGTAAACTTTCAACCATAAATCTTTAGTTTGAGATGTCTAGCAATAATTGTTGGCCAGTGCCATATTACGACAGAGACACTGAAAAGATAGCAAATGAAACTAACATGATTATCTTAAATAAGATCCAAGTTCAAATGACTCCATCAACAACAATAATGCTTCACAAAAAAGTTTCTTTGGCGTTTGTTGATGCAAAGTCATCAATATGAAGATCAACATTGTCCAAGATATGTACTGCATAGAATTATAAATTTGTAGAGATTGTCAAGAAAAAAGGAATACCTTGAGCTACAAATTAGACATTAGAAATTTGGATCAAGAAAAGGGAATACATAGAATTAGAAATTTGTACATGAGAACCCTAATCATGTACTCAGTACACTGAAATTGGGGATGGATGAACACGTACTTGATGACGAACTCATGGTCACGGTCTCACTGATGGCCGAACATGAGTGACTGAGTGGCCGCCGGTCGCTCAGCGCCTCGGCCAGGCAGTGAACGGCGGCAGTGCGGCACACAACCAGAGGAGAATCGGTAGACGGAGGTTGCAGGCAGCTAGAGCGATGAAGCGATCCTGAATTCACGAATGAAGTGTGCGGGGTGCGACGCTTCTGTTTCCTAGCACTAGCAATCAACAATTTGGCCAGCCTATCTTATTTTCCATATCTATTTTTTACTGTGCTATGGCATACATGCATGCCAATAAGATCATGGGGCCCCAAGGTTGTTACCTCTCTGGCCATACACGAGGGCCGCCCCTGAGATTGATATCATGGTAATTTTCTCCCCGTACTGGCTGGATGATGGCCGCTCGAACTATAACCCGGTCCAGCCAAATCGAATCAAAGAGTGCCTTCTTCTCCGCGGCTCCACCGGAGGAGCAAGAGGGCCTCCATGGTGAATGGCGTCGGGAATTCAAGGCGGCGTGGCGATGAACAAGAAATGTCACATTGAGTGAGATGGTTGGTGGCTGATGGCACGTCAAGAATGAGAAAGATGGGGAGAATTGGCATAACGCGTGTGCCTTCTATTGAGCCACACAAATGGATATAACTTAAATATTAACAATCCGACTTCAACTCTATGGTTTTTTTCAAGCGAACGCGATGTGACACATTTAATTTCCTTGTATGAATCTCAAAGTAAATTCCTCTAAGAAAAAAGAATCTCAAAGTAAAATACGTGGCAGCTCCCACGCACCCCTCCGAGCAAACTACGAGATGACGACACTAAAACTTAGGATGATAATCCGAACAAACACATTCAGGATACATGATAATTTTCCCTAGTTCCCTTTGATGTAGCATGCCATTTTCCTTTTCCAACATCGCAAATCATGAAAAAGTTGGAAATTTCTTTTTTCGGCCGGGTAATTCTCCATATCGCATCGTGACAAATCTCCGAAAACGCGGCATGGCAAATTTCTACACTTTCTTCTATCATGGCATTTTTTTCTTTACAACATGATAAATCTGTATACAAGCATGTAAAATACATCTGCTTTAGCATGACACTTTTTGAACGCTCGTTGGGAGAGGTTTTTGTAGGGGACAGTTCCAAATCACGGCTTTCACTCGAATGGCCTCACGTAGGGAATGATAGTTTGCTCGGATACACCAATAGAACCTTAGCATAGACGTGGAGGTCCGTATACAACTACAAATTTGGGACCGGATATGCGTCGGTTAACTGAAAAAATGATTCACATCAGCCACTTCATTTCTGTCTGTAAGATCAAAATCCAACCATCCGCAATTCATTTGCTTCCTCCAACCTTCTCCCTCCTCATATCCAAACGACCTCCTGTGCAACCACCGGTCTTACCCAACCCCATCCATCCGTCTCCACCACCTCGCCGCCCCCACTCACCCCTATGAACGCACACTGCACACACGCACACCCTACCTCTACGAGCACCTTCAAGAGACTGAGCCGGCACCCATTGAAAGCGCATCGCGAAATAAATGCAGGAATAATGTGAGCACCAGGATTTGAATCCTGATGGGCTGGGGATACCATTGTCCCTTTGACCATCCAACCACGGGTTGGTTCGCATCCTCTTGAGTTGAGACACGCACGAGCATCGTTTGAGAGAAACAGAAGGTAGAAAACAACCAACGCGTCTGACACATGCTTTACAACCAAATCAAATCAACCCACAAGCATAATCATCAAGGAAGAAAAGGTATCCAAAGAGGAGAACTTAAGAAACATCTGGTGAAGAAAGAGTGAGAGGGGCCAATCTAGAGAGAAGGGGGGGAGGCCGGGCCCACAGGGCAGCGGATCTCGATCTGGCCGGTGGGGCCCACCCACCCCGAGAAACCCCATTCCTTCCTTCCTTCGGCCACTCCACTCTCGCCCCAATCCCTTAAATACCGCCACCCCATCGACGCCGTACCATCGCCAGTTCCCCACCGACATCGCCGCCGGATAGATAATCCCAGCCCAAACCCAACCAGACCCGATCCCCGCGCGCATTCCCCCCGCTCCCCGCCCCGGATCCGACCGTCCGTCCACCACCGACCGCGCCGCGCGACCGCCGGGGGAGAGAGGTTGAGCATGGCGAGCGGGGGCAGGACGGATCTGGACGGCGGCGCCGTGGCGCCGCTGACCATCTGCGTGATCGGCGCCGGCGGCTTCATCGGCTCGCACCTCTGCGAGAAGCTCATGGCCGAGACCCCGCACACCGTCCTCGCCGTCGACGTCTACTGCGACAAGATCCGCCACCTCGTCGACCCGCCCCCGCCCCACCTCGCCGGCCGCATCGCCTTCCACCGCCTCAACATCAAGAACGACTCCCGCCTCGAGGGCCTCATCAAGATGGCCGATCTGGTACGCCCCTCCCCCCTCCCTCCCGCCCTCTAATGGCGGGCGGATTAGTCCGCGAAAAATGGAACGATTTTCCTGGGATTCAGTTTCTTGATTCAGTTGCAAGTAGCGAGTTCGTCGCTTGAAAAGAAAACAGTTGGCGTTCCCTGAATTAATTTCTGGAAAAACCGCTGACGATTTCGTTTCTGCGTGTCGGTGGCTGGATCTGCTCCGCGAAGACGATAAACCTGGCGGCGATCTGCACGCCGGCGGACTACAACACGCGCCCGCTCGACACCATCTACAGCAACTTCATCGACGCGCTCCCCGTGGTACGTGCTCACCTCCACCCATCATCCCACCCAAGATTATATTCCTCGGCGCTTTCGGCGTTGCCAAGCAAAGAATGTCTGAATGTCTGAATGTCGGCGTGCGCAGGTCAAGTACTGCTCGGAGAACAGCAAGCGCCTGATCCACTTCTCCACGTGCGAGGTCTACGGCAAGACCATCGGCAGCTTCCTCCCCAAGGACCACCCCCTCCGCAAGGTGATGAACTGAACATGACATCCCCATCCCCTTCCCTTGCTCAGTGCTCACACTATCTGTATGCGTCTGTGTGTGTCACTCCCCAAGTGACATCAGTGGATAATGCGGTACCTTTTTCGGTTGGTTGAATAAACAAACGGGCTTGATCTGGTTTGACTGGGGTGGAATTGATTGGATTTGGTGCACGTTGCTAGATTGTGATTGATGTTCACCTGTAATTATTCTGTCCTTTGTAGTAGAGTCCTTAAATAAAAGGTTGGCCTAGATCAGGTGTTGGTTGGGAGTGGAATTATTCTAGTTGAGGCCTTGTTGGTTGTTGGATGACACTGGGATAATGTCTTGTAATGGTGGTTTGGCCTGAAGCTTATGGAGTGGCTTGGCTTTAAGGAAGAGCAGAGTTTGACTGCATACGCTGATTTTACATTTTAGCGATGGTCGGTCTGAAGAGGAGTTGCTCATTGGTTGATATGTCTAGTATTCCCTCCCTTTCTTTTTACTCCGCACATTAGATTTGTTCGAAGTCACTAAGTAAACTTTGACCAAATTTATATTAAAAAATGTCAACATCTACAGCACTAAATAAATATAATATGAAAGTATATTTCATGATGGATCTAACGATATTTAATTCGTATGGTGAATGTCAATACTATTTTGTATAAACTTGGTCAAACTTACTTTGAAGAAACGGAGGGAGTACCTTTGTATGGTACAGTCCTTAAATTGTCCTGTATTTGATATTCACCTGTCATTGTCCTGTTCTTTTAGTACAGTCCTTAAATAAACGGTTGGCCTGGATTTGGTGTTGGTTAGGAGTGGAATTATTCTAATTGAATCCTTGTTGGTTGTTGGTTGACACTGGGATAATGTCTTGCAATGGTTGTTTGGTGTGAAGGTTATGGCATGTCTTGACTTTAAAGGAAGAATAGAGTTTGATTGCATACATTGATTTTACATTTTAGCGATGGTCTGTCTTAAGTTGCACATTGGTTAATCTGTCTAGTACCTTTTTGTGGTAACTTACAGGGCTAGCTCTATGAGAGGATGCTGTCATTTGACAGTATTACTTTTCTAGGTTGACAAATAATTAATTGTTCAAGCTATGTTCCGTGTATTTCAGTGTTTGTTCTTCTTATGTTGCTTGTTTGTTAATATTTCCGAGTTGATTGTCCAGTACCATACTATACCAACTTCCAGGGAATAGTTGTGAGCAAGGATACTGTCATTTCACATTGTCTGCTCTCTTAGCTTGAAATATATATATTTTGGCTCAAGCTATATCATGCTTATGCCTGTCACTGCATATTGCTCTGCAAGTGAATGTAGTAATTTACAAAACGTGCTGCCATAAGTAACTCCCCTTTTCTTATTCAATTGTTTAGTTGGAGTCTCATCATTTAAAGAAGACCCTTAAAAGTTACAATGATTTTTGCTATTCTTGTCTTTAGATTCTTGTCTTCGTAGCAATACTATACTCAGCCTAGTAGTAACAATAATTTGTTTGGTCGTCAGTGATGTGTATTTCCCATGTCAGAGTCACATATTCATATGATCACACCTGGCTGTTCAGCTGATGCTCCGTGTACCTTTCAAACAGGAAGCTGAATTTTATGTGCTGACAGAAGATGAGTCACCCTGCATCTTTGGTCCAATCGTGAAACAGAGATGGTCCTACGCGTGCGCAAAGCAGCTTATCGAGAGGCTTGTTTTTGGTGAGTGGGAGAACTTAATTTGTTGATTGTGCCATTAGTAGCACCCTTAAAACCTTTTCTGACCATGTATGTTTGAGTTTCCCCCAGCTGAAGGCGCAGAAAATGGCCTTGAATTCACGATTGTGAGACCTTTCAATTGGATTGGGCCAAGGATGGACTTCATTCCTGGCGTTGATGGTCCTAGCGAGGGTGTTCCTCGGGTTTTGGCTTGCTTCAGCAACGTATGTAAACGTATCCCTGAATACCTTCATTGCACTGTGTTCAGTCATCTTTCTTACAAGATATACCATGGCAATGGATGTGCAGAATCTCCTGCGCAGAGAGCCCCTGAAGCTTGTCGATGGCGGCGAGTCCCAGAGAACTTTTGTTTACATCAAGGATGCCATTGAAGCTGTTCTTTTGATGATTGTATGTCTGCTCTGTTTATGTTCTACTCCCTCCGTCCGGAAATACTTGTCATCAAAATGAATGAAAATGGATGTATCTATAACTAAAATACATATAGATACATGCATCTAAATGACAAGTATTTCCGGACGGAGCGAGTATCTATTTTTTCTGATGTTACTCGGCATTATTTACTGCATCAGTGGAACTTAAATCTCTGTTTTCTTGTGCCAAAGGAAAACCCTGCTCGAGCCAATGGTCATATCTTCAATGTTGGGAATCCTGACAATGAAGTCACTGTTAGGGAGTTGGCCGAAATGATGACAGAGGTATGTATGCCATCAACCGGCAATAGCAACTGTATGTTCTGTTACTCTGTCTCTTCTGAATCTTTGGTTTGCATTCATCTGCAGGTCTACGCTAAGGTCTCAGGAGAGCCCCCGCTGGAGGAGCCTGTGATCGACGTGAGCGCGAAAGAATTCTATGGGGAAGGGTACGACGACAGCGACAAGAGGATCCCCGACATGACCCTGATCAACAAGCAGCTAGGTGTGTACATCACTGAAACCACGCAACAGCGTGTTTGTTCCGCCTTTCATTATCCTCCAGATTTATACTAGTGTACCTAATGTCTGATCTCCAAACTGCAGGGTGGAACCCCAAGACCCCTCTCAAGGACCTGCTGGAGACGACGCTGACCTACCAGCACAAGACCTACAAGGAGGCCGTCAAGACGCAGATGTGCCTGGCCACGGCGACGCCTTCAAGCTAGACGGGCTCTTGATCTTTTGGAAGCCAGATACTTATATCGTAGTGAAACAAACCGTCGTCGTCGTCGTTTTTGTCGCGCCTCTAGATCCCACCCCACCCACCTATCTTCTTACCTACCTAGATTCGTCGTCATTGTGTAACCCTATATCGGGCAAAGGGAACTGAGTATCTGAGTATCTATTATATACCTGTGGTGGCAGTGTTTGTTACATTTTGTTGGTTGGTTGCACCTCCCGTGCTATTCTTTTGCTGTTAGTGAGAGAGATATATTCTTGTTCGGCATAGCTGATTATGATGATGTGAGATTACGGTCTGGAAGTTTACAGTATTAGTTTTCAGCACAGTCAATCTCAGAGTTTTAGTGAGCTTCAGTCAGTCAGAATGATGCGTCGGTCAACAGTTCTGCCTGATTATTTTGAACCTGGTTCTTCAGGCTGCAAGTACAATGACGGCATCACCGACTAATAATCTTCCTCAAATAGTTTTATCCTCTGAAACAAGACTAGTATTGTGACTGAAACAGTGGCCATGTTGCAATCATGGGCTGAGCTGGTCCTGGCCCACCCAGGCCCGGCCCTAAAATCCAGGGCCTAGGCCTGATGGGCTTGCCCGTGGGCTGGGCTTGGGCCTAAGTTTTGAGCCCACCAGCAGGGCCTGGACGGGCTTGGGCTTGGCATATTGGTATTTTAAGGAAGAGGCCCGGCTCATGGCCCTAAGCCCTAAGGGCTTTTCAAGGCTTTTCACCAGATGGGTCGGGCTTGGGCTTCAAAAGTAGGCCCGATGGTAGGGCCTGAGAGGGCCTGAGCCTCAGTTTTCTGTCATGGGCTTTTTTAGGCCCGGCCCGGCCCATGGCTAGATAAGAGCACCACAAAAGCGCTCCCTTTGCAACAAGACCCACGTTCTGATTGCAACAACAGTAACCATGTCGCGATCCCGGGAGAAAGCAACCAGTGCGGTGCTTGGTTCCCGGCCTTTTTGTTGGCAGTGCTTGGAGGGAGTGCATGGAACTTGGGTGAGCTCTCGGTGAGTGCATCCATGTCGAAAAGGGCAGGTCAAGACGAGAGGTGGGAGACGAAAGGGGATCTCACTTGCCGCCCAGAGAAAAAGAAAAGGAAACCGAGCTGTTCTCGTCATCTCACAGGAGATAACAGAAAGGAAAATGGTGGGTGTTGAGCAGGCCGATAGGTACACTTGTTGAGCATAGAGGGACCGCAAGACCTCCCATGTTGAGGGTCTCGTGTTTGCAACTTGATCCCATGTTGCAAGCCGCCGGTCTGTCCACGTGCGGGAGGGATACGTTGCCCGCCCTTTTAATCAAAGTTGGATCCGGCGGTAGCGGAGACGGCCGACTTGTGCCCAATTATCAGCATGATGTTTCCAAGCGTTTCCCATTCAGTTTTTATCTGAGGGTTGTCCGTGTTTGTTCTAATGTGTGCAATTACTATGTTTTGTTGATCAATAAAGTTGGATCGTCTGTGTAAAACTAAGGTGGGCTAATTTGGTTAGCCCTTCAAAAGAGTCTAATTTGGTTAGTGTTCCAAAAGAAACTAATGTGGGCAAGATCTACTTTATAGTTCCAAATCAATGCACGGAGAAAAAGAAAAAGGAAAAAGACACATGTCCCATGTGCTCCGCGAAAGCCATCATGGCCATCGATATATTGGTGCACTATTTATGATTGTTTTGGGATAGCTCTCATCGTAATGTATATCATCTTCAAATTTTACACACACGTACGTAGTATACATCCGTATGAATGTGTTAACTGCTTTTAGAAAATTTTAAAAGTTAAAAAACGCTAATTCTCAAATATTCAAAAAAGAGCTCTCCCACCATTCAGGATTTCAATTTTTCACAGCTTGTACACCTACGAATATATCATTTTTGTAAAACATCTATGAGTAGGTACTTTTTAAGATTTATTTGAATTTGAATTTAAATGTAAGTAGTAGTAGTACACAAATATTTTTGTAAACTGGTCCTCAATAAACCCCTTAATTAAATCCGGCGCAGGTCAGACCCGAGCCGCACCGCACCGCACGAATCCTATCGCCGAGAGAAAGTCTTTGGGTTTGGGGAACGCCGGCGGGAGATGGGCAACGCCGGGAGCGCGGGCTCGCCGGAGCAGGCGAAGAAGCCGGAGCAGGCCGACGGCGGGGGCGGGGGCGGGGCCCCGCCGTCCACGGTGCGGTTCTTCCCCGCCGCCGCGCAGCACACGGCCAGGCAGCCGCCGCCGATTAAGCTGGAGGGGGAGGACCTGCCGCCGCCGCCGGCCGAGGGCGTGGAGGAGGACATGGCCGCCCCCCGCAACCTCTGGCAGGTACGTACATGGCCGCCCTCGCCCGCCCGTCACCCGATTCCCGGTTATTACCCCACGGCCGAGCCAGAAACCCCCCAAAAATCCTCCATGGTTACTCAACTGAGCCGGATAGGGGGGAGATTCTTACCTGGATTGGCGTTCGGTATGAATCGGGGGGACATGCCGATTATCAGTTGTTTAGAACTGAAAATCTAACCATCTGAGCACACACCTTGTTGCTTTTGATCTTCAGAACATGAGAATTTACCATCCCTGCTCCCTGAGCCGAGCATGGAAAGTATAATGCTGGATTCAGTTGACGGGAGCAGGCGCGACAGCAATTAGTCACGATGACTCCGCCTGTAAAACCCACTGCTCCCTGATGTAGCTAGCTAGTAACCGCTTTTAAGGTCACCGGGGGGAAATTTAATGTTATGTGTTACTGCTTAACACGGCGACGATGATGATTTTAACTCCAATAAGAAGCTTTGACTTGCTTCTCGTCTAGTTGATGTACTGTCAATTGGGTCTCGGTGTTAAGAAACCGACACATTCCTTGAGAGAACCCCTACCTTCATTTTCGTGCGATTTCCTGGTGATTAAATTACTGCACTATGGATATGCGCTAGATCAGCTATCAAGCCTCGGTCTTTGCTATTAGTGAGATCTTGTTTCCAGAAACCTTGTGAGATTGCAGAATCAGGAGGGACCTGCGCTACTTGCATCACGGTTGTTCAGAACTTCACTGTAGGCTTCTCTTTAGGTGTTCGATATGTGGTACACACCTAAACTACTTTCTGGCATGTTGCTTTTTAAGTTTCTACCATCACTGCTTCCAAAATAGAGCATGGCAAGTATATGTGCACGTAGTGCAACTTTGCATGTACTTGTTGCTGAATTTATTAACCACTAACCACTTTGAGCCCGGAGTCAACTGGGGTTTGAAGCAATCACGTATCTCTGAAGGTGCTGTGAGACATCATTTGTTACGCATTCATCCGCTTACAGAGACAGTGCCAATTTTAAGTTTAGATAGAAGCTTTGATTTGGTTCATCGTCTAGATGATGTAGATCATATTACTGTTTTCTGTCCGTTGGTGGTTACTGTCGTAAATTCAGAGAAATCAGCACACCCATCCAGAGCATGGCAAGTGTAATGTGGATGCAGAAATTCTATGTTTACTTGACGCTCAATTTAGTGACCACTAACCACTTTGAGGTCACTGGGGTAGTGGGGTTTGAAGCGATTACATACCTGTGAAGGTTCTGTGAGACATCATTTGTTATGTCTTCGTCCACTTACAGAGACAGTGATGATGGTTATAAGTTCAGGAAGAAGCCTTTGTTTGATTCATCTAGTTGATGCAGAGCATCTGACTGTTTTCTGTCAGCTGGTGTTTACTGTCTTAGGTTCAGATAAATCAGGACATTCCTTCAGAAAACCCACTTATATGCCTCTAGTTTCCTGTGATCTGCCGGCGAATATTCCGCTGCGGTATGCGACCATGTGGTCATTGATTCATCCCTGTTAGATAGTAGTACTGCGTATTTCTGCCCGTTAGTCTTCAGAGAAACCAGCACAACACATCCTCTGTTTTGCGCTTCTTAGATGAAAATGGCGCTACACAATAACTAATCAGCACAGCGTATCCTGTGTGGTTTTGCTCTTCAAAACTACACTGTTGGCTTCTCTTTAGGCGTTCGGTATATGGTACACATGTAAACTACTTTATAGGTGTCGCTTTCGAACCATCTCTGCTTCCAAAATCGAGCATGACATGCATAATGTGCATGTAGCAATTCTATGTTCACTTGGCGCTGGGTTTAGTAACAACTGATCCCCTTTGAGGCCACCGGGGTTTGAAGCGATTACCTATCTCTGAAGGCTCTGTGAGACATCATTTGTTGTTACGTCTCCGTCAGCTTACAGAGACAGCGATGATTTTAAGTTCAGTAAGAAGCTCTGGTTTGGTTCATCTTGTTGACGCAGAGCATATTCCTGTTTTCTTATCATATCAGTTGCTGTTTACTGTCTTTAAGTTGAGATAAATCAAGAAATTCTCCCAGATAACCCCTATGCCTCTAGTTTCCTGTGATCTACCAGCGAATATATTGCTGCAGTATATGGTCATTTGCTCTCAGAGAAACCAGCCATCATTCATTCATTCGCCTCGTTGCTCTTGCAGGTGTACGCGCTGGGAGCGTTCCTCGTGGCGCGGTGGGGCTGGGCCAAGTGGAAGGAGAGCAAGGACCGAGACGACTCCGAGGATGGCCAGCTGCCACCGCCGGCTGCTTCATCCTAGGCTTAACTCCTGCCACCGCAAGGACCGACCGGGCTCCGCTTCCGGTCTGAACCATCACTCTTAGTTATAGCAAAGTAGATGAACTTGGCCGAACTTTCTCCCACGGGTAGCGGTGGCGGTGACGATGAGCCGACGGCGTTGCATCATCGCTATATCCATGCGATCAGAGGTTTTTCCTCCCATCATCGTGGCTGTGTAACCGTATAATGTGCGGATTCGCAGCAAGCGACATGTGTGCTTCCAATCGTTCGTACTGTTGGTTCCTTGTTCATCAAACTTGTGGTGCTACTGAATCATATATAACTCAGACAAATTATTTCACCAGGCCGCAAATGCATTGGTACAATATTGCGAATTACCTATTTACTACTCCCTCCGCTCCGTTCCTTAATGCAAGACGTTTTTTGACACTAAACTAGTGTACATTATGGGACGGAGGGAGTAGATGACATGAAAATAGAAATAAATGAATAAGTAAAATCCTGAAGCAGTTCCATGATCCATGTTCGTGAGGCTGCAGGGACACGAATGGTAACCCGGATCAACTAACTGACTAGCGACGGCTCATCGTCCGCTGGCGGCGAGGCGCGACGGCAGCAGTAGCAGGCGGAGATCACGCCGCCCGCGGTGGCCCCGGCGAGGGCCAGGAGGGCGGCGCCGGCGACGACGACCGGCCCGCCGCCGTCCGCCCCCGCCTCGGGCGGGAGGTAGAATTTGCCGAGCAGTATGTAGTAGATGCCGATGAAGGACACGAAGTATGCCGCGAGGCCGGCGAGGAACAGCCCGACGTCGCCACGGCCCGCCGGCGCCCCTTGGTCGTCCTTGCTGCCGCCGCCGCCCTCGAGGTCCCTGTACTCCCCT
Organism: Triticum dicoccoides; assembly: GCF_002162155.2. Classification (NCBI taxonomy): domain Eukaryota; kingdom Viridiplantae; phylum Streptophyta; class Magnoliopsida; order Poales; family Poaceae; genus Triticum; species Triticum dicoccoides. Next base: position 849,389,931 of record NC_041385.1, on the reverse strand, counting down.
GCAGCCGCCATTGCCGCCGCCTCCTCCTCCGCCGCCGGACCGGCCCGCTTCGACCGGGAGAAGCTGCACCCGCGAAGGAAATTTGTTAAGCTGCTGAGGATTAGTCCTCCTCATATTGCATGCATGGTAAGTCGGTTGTCGGACGGATCGATCGCTACCTGAAAATCTTGGTCATCGAGTAATTTGTGATTGTTGGGAAGATGGGAGAGAAGCAGATGGGATGGAGTCGAGGCACCAAGAGGAGAGGAGAGATCGATTGAGGAGTTTAATTATGGAAGCGTGTACGGGACTGAATCTGCAACAACCTGGCGACTAATCTGCAGTAAATCCCATCTGTAACCGCGCCAGTTTTTTTAGGGTTTTCTTTTGGAGGCGCTGCTCGATCGCATCCGTCCATCACAGAGATAGCCAGCGCAGAGATGATGACGTGGCTCACACCACGCGCGCGATGGGCATCGTACGTGCAACACGTATTGCAGCAGTAGATGCTCAAAAAACATAATGAGAGTTGCCCGCCCATGGTAAGATGGCCTTTGTCGGTCTTGGCAGTTACAAGCAACTATCAACGAGCCATGGCGAAGATAGTTGCGACAGGAGAGGCAAGATGGTTGAAGCCAGACCCAAAGGTCACCAAACTTAATGTGGACGCGGCCTTTTTTGTGGAGCAAGGAGTTGGAGCTACGGAACGCGATATTTTCCTTGCAGCTCAATGTATGTTTATCCCATATGCAGCGGATGCAATGACATCAGAGGCAATTGCGATGAGAGACGGACTGAACTTGGCAAATAGCCTAGGGTTCCAGCGAGTTGAAGCGGAATCCGACTCTCTAACAGTGATCAACTGCTGCTCCGGTCAGAGTATTTGGTGGGACATGGCGGCAGCGATATTCGCGGAATGTGTGGACGTCTCTACCTTGATTGGGAAGGTCAACTTTAAGCATTATTTTCGATCGGCAAATCAAGCGGCGCATGTGCTAGCTAATTTTAGTTATTGTAATAAACTTTCTTCTAGTTGGACCGACGAGCCTCCAGATTGTCTGGTGAACAAGCTCGTAGACGATGTATCTTTATGCATTAATCAATAAAGTTAGTCATGATGGCCTTCCTTAAAAAAAAAACTAAAAAAACATGTACTGTAAGTAGAGAAGGAAACAAACAAAGTCGGAGGATCGGAGCAAATCTGCCTACGCTTGTGAAACAAAATTTATGGATACCGCGGCGGCATTCCTCACCGCCGGAAAGCCACCGCCGACTGAATCCAACGGTTTCAAATTCAACTTTTGTTTTCAAAAATTGGTGTGGAAATTGTCTGCTTACCACGGTATCCATAAATTCCGACCACCCTTGGTAAAATAATATATCAATTCGGTAGCAAAATCCTTCGCCAGGATAAACTTTCTGGAATGGAAAAAAGGGCTAGGACTTAAGGAGTACAAGACTGAAAGAATCCCAACTACTATCTCCGTCCTGGTTTATAGGTCTCCTTTGTAGTTTGTGTCAAATTTTGACTAAAGATTTAACTAACAAAATGTTAATGCATGTCAAGAAAAATTATCTCATTGGATTCGTATTTGAATGTAGTTTTCAAAAATATAATGTTTGGTGACATGCGTGAACATTTTGTTAGTTTAATCTATAGTCAAAATTTGGCATCAAATACAATGGAAACCAATAAACCCGGGCGGAGGTAGTAGTACATAATAGCCTTTCCGAGGCGGTCACAGATAGCCCATCCAACGGCGATCGTCGGTGACGTTGGCCATGAATTGGTACTGCATTTTCGAGGTCTCGGATAGCCACCTTACCAATGTGGTTTCCCATAAGAGAACCTTCTTCGATATAGACCGTCTGCGATGGGTTTGTATGAGTGGATGTCTCCGAAGGGGGCATAGTGCCATGGATAAGGGTTGACTAGCCTGGCCTAGCCATGCAACACTTCTTTTGCCAAAATTTAGCTCAAATATGCTTGAAAATGAGCATAAGCAATTGCTATTTTCCCCTGAGCGGTGGTAAAAGATTTGCCTCATATCACTTATCACTAATAATTAACGGAAATGTTAATGCCCACACGCCTTCACCATCACTCATTTTGCCACGTATGAATAGATGATATTAGTAGATTTTTTTTTGATTTTCGGCTTAAAAATGCTGTATCTCCTAAATAAAAAAGCGAATTAAAAATCCGTTTTCACCATTAAATCCGTCTCGACGAGATCTTCAAAACTAGACTCCATGTTGATATGTTTCGACGAATTTTTTTTGCCAGAAGTTGCCACGATGTTTACACTGCAGTTGCCATAGGGCTTAAACTAAAGTTGCCATGTGGCAATTTTAGTTTGTAGATCATGACAATTTTAGTATTTTGATGATGGCAACTCCAGTACTTTGACCATAAAGATTATTTTTTGTATGAACCATGGCAATTTTACGTGCATGTATCATGGCAATTTTCAGGGCCGGCCCTGTGTTTCTAGAGGCCCTAGGCGAACTCGACGACACGGGCCCCTATGTCCTAAGTCCTAAGACAATATATATGTATGCGTGTGTTATATATATAGCTTATTGAAAGTAATTTTCAATCACACATCTTTAGTTTAAAATATGACTATAATAATTCAAATGACTCCATCGAGAACAATAATAACCAAATTCGAACCGACTCCATAAAAAACAATGGCACTAAAAAGATCGCAAAATGAAACTAACATGACTTGATTACCTCAAATAAGAACGAAATTAGACTGACAATTTTCCTCCTTTTTTCAGCACCCGACAATTGCTTCTTCTTAGGTAACATGGCAGTCTAATGTCCTAAAATCATGAAGAAAAGATCAAAAGAGCATACAAAGAATTAGGAATTTATAGATCGGATGATTGGAACCCTAGACATGTTACATAGAATGACAAAAAAATTGATAGATTGGATTAGAATACGTACATACTAAATAATGAATAAATAAACTACTGAGATTGTCAAATTGAGGTTTGAGGATGGACAGGAATATGGATGCGTACTTCTTGACTTCCAGTCGGATGCGTACTTGACTACTTGTATAGGTATTGCCGTATTGCCACGATGCCGGATGCCGGATGGCCGGGCTGCCGCATGCCTGCCGGACTGCTGTGTGGCAGCGACGGCGAGCCGGCGACGCGACAAGGGCCAAGGGGCAAGGCGCCGAGCGAGCGATAAGGCCGACGGGCGAGCGAGGGCGACGAACCTACGAAGGAAACGTCGGAACGAGCGTGAGTCACGGCGCCGCTTCGCCTTCGCGTATCCATCAGCGATCACTAGCTAGCTATATCTGGGCCGCCTAGCCCATCCTATTTATTTTCTTTAATTTTTTTGTAATTTTTTACTTGCTTTTTGCTGGGCTATAGTATATGTATATACTTCATCATGTGCCCCCTCCTCGCCTGGGCCCTGGGCCGTCGCCCCGTCGCCCATGCCCCAGGGCCGGCCCTGGCAATTTTAGTTTATGGTTCATGGCAAGTCTAGTTTCTTAATTCCCCGTTTTATAAATGTCAGAATTTATTTTTAAATGTAGAAGAAAATAGCTGAAACATATCATGGCAATTCATATGCAATAGACATGACAACTTTTAATCCAATTTTTTTTTCATCAAAACGTATCAACATGAGATCTAGTTTCAAAGATCTCATCGCGAGAGATTTAATGGTGAAAACGGATTTTCAATCGGATTTTTCGTTTAAGAGATAAAACATTTTAAAAACTGAAAATCCAAAAAGATTCCTGCATGCATGCATGCGATGACGTGACAATCTGTTTACATTAGAGATGTGTGGTGCGTCTCCCTTCCTGCCACACGTGTGTCAGTTAACGCGACCCATAATTAATAAAGAAGAATATGGACCCCTGGATATGTCCATCCGGGCCTCATATCACTAATTAATAAAGAAGAAATAATTGCCGAGTGCGCACCCCTTGCTGGCTACAAACACAAACAACAAACACATCAACTGCAAGAAGGTTGCATTGCTCCATGCCAAATAGTCGGCCACGAGACACAGTAATGAAATAGCTCCGACTTTGATGATGATAGACCAACTTACTCCTTGTGACGGGCTCATTCAGAACTCATGGTAGCAATGACACATTCATTCATGACAGCTTTGATATATCATTCACAGCAATCACACATTCATAAGTCAGAGCATTTCATCGCATATTTCATCACTTCAATCACTGAAAATAGTTCAAATCCACAGCTAGTAAATTTGAATAAATCGGCCGGTAGCTAATACAATTAACTACAAAGATGATAATAACAGATCAATTCACACTGGATCCAACTAATGGGGACAATAAAGTAAGCAAAGGATGGATGAAAACACACCTCAATTAGAAACCCTAAACCACGAGGAGACAGTGTAGCCTCGCAAGGCCAGACCGGCCAAAGCGGCGGCCCCGACAGCGAGCAGCAAGGCGCCGGTGATGACCAGGAGGGCGACGTCTTGCCCCGCCAGGCCGCCGGCCTGGAGGTAGGAGCCACCCAGGAAGAAGCAGCCTACCATTATGCACAAGATGCCGATGAGAATGGTGCCAACGACGTCGATCGTGAGCGGCCCATCAGAGTCCACGCCGCCGCCGGATTCCGGCTTCTCGCCGCGGCCTCCACGCTTGCCTTGGCCGTCCTCGAGATCCACGTACTCGTACTCCCCCGCCGCCGATTCTTCGACCTCCTCGGGTTGCTTCGACCGATAGTAGCTGCACCTGCAAAGAAGAAGAAAAAGCTTGGATTGGATCCATATGCATGGCGAAGCTTTGAAGCTTGAAGCTTCATGGATGACTCGATTGATCTGTTTTTTTTTTCTGGGGCGGAAGATTGTTTCGATGGATCAATCGATCTGTACCTGAAAATCTTCGTCATCGAAACGGGTCGCTGAGATCTTGCGATACGGCTAGACGCAAATTAATCAAGTTGTTGCGTACGTACGTAGTACTCCGTGTTAAGTAACACGAGAGAAATAGGGATCGGAGCCTGTTGCGTTCCGCAACCTATACGTAGAGAGGAGTTTGGTCATTATATATCCGACTTGTGTTGTTATCCGTTTCAGTTTAGAGTTCTGGCGCCCTATATATGCATGCACGCATGCATCTGTCCATCAAGTTTTTTTCTTCCGAAAAGATAGGAGTAATGTCCCATCACGTACACAGCCAGGTACTCATACATGCCTCCCTGCAACCGACCCCGCCTCCCTTCCCACGGCTCGTCTTCTTTCCCTCAGTGCTGCTAGAGGTGGTAGGGGGTTAAGTCCCGACACTGGTCGATGAAGGCGATGGCAGAAAGATCTCTGCTCTGGTAGTCTTCAGCGGGCGAGGCGAGATATGACCTTCAGATCCGACGTCAACAACGATTATGTTTTGCTAACCAATTCAGCCGTTACAAACGAGGGCATCAAAGCATGTGGACTGTGCAGTACTGCCACTCTGCCAGAGTGTTCGAAACTGAGATTTTAGCAGTGTAACCTTCCTCTCTCATCAATATCCGTTGCATGTCCAACAACAACCTTCGGCGTTCCGAGCCTTTGGTGGTTAATCACACTTGTTGTGGCTAGGCCATCTGCTTGTGCGGGCATTGTCTTCACTTGCGTCCCATCTCATGTGAAGATCGTGCAACACATGTACTACCCGGATCACTGAAAGTGGTGGCAATAGAACATGATAACTTCAATTTGGTGGTCCTTCTTGAGTACATGGTCTCGAGCTCCGAGATGAAAACCCTAGGCCTAACCCTAGTTTGTTATACCTGACATTAAGGAGTTTTTCATCGTTACTTGTTGAAGGCATTGCTTGGATATTCTTGAATTTTATCTTTGGTGTGAAAACCCAGGATATGACCTTTGTTGTTTAGATCCGATGAAGGCGGTGCTTCAACATCGGCCCTTCCTGGTGGTGTTGCTGCTAGAGAATCTTTATTATTACCCTTGCGATGTCAAGAGAAGGTGTCTGTCGATGAGACACGATGTTTCTGTCGACTACGAGGCGCCTGCAAATCTGGTCAACCCATTCAACCTTGGAACAACCTTGCAACTACTTCTCGACTAACTATCGACCAATCTGCAACAACCTTGCAACTAATCTGCAGTAAAGCGAACAGAAAATCAGCATCCACACAGGACAATTGAGCAGCCTTGCAATAGAAAAAATACATGACATGACAAGATTTCTTGAAGAAAAATCACACGCACATATGAGAAACAGGGATGACTGAGGGCATGGCCAAGGTAGCCTCAACCTAGTGCCCCACAGGTCCACATAGGCTTGGAGCTTAGTTCAGACTAAAAGCTACAACCTCGCGGGAGCTTATGTAGCCTATAGAAGAGCCGACCTCTTGGGGTGTAAAAGCTGAGAGAAAGCAAGAAAGGAGAAAGGTAGGCTGATGCATGCAAGGGAAGAGAGAGAGAGAGAGAGAGAGAGAGAGAGAGAGCAAAGAAAATAGTATGCATGTGAAGAGAGATGGGTCGCTATAGAGTGTAGCCTCTAAGGCTCGGTTGGCTAGAAATTTTCACAAACGATGGTTCTATTAGGCTGGTTGCAATGGGGTGTATCATATAATATTGTATGATACTACATCTGTAATGCATAGTATCATATGTTGGTATCATAAAAGGCTACATTTATTACTATGCATGACACAAAGTAGCATATTATTTAATATGATACGGTATCTTGATATGATACTCAAGTATCTCTTTCTTTATTTAATTCTATGTCACCTCATAAAAAACGCTTAGTTGACATACATGATTCTACCTATAATACTTCCATTACAGGCATCCTTACTTTTTGATGAGATAAATAGCTGAAGCAATGTCAAACAAAAAAAATGATAAGGCCAACGGAAAAAGGAAATGGGCCGCACCATCCTACAACCCCACACACGCTATTGAGCCTTTAACGACACAAATCACTTTCTCGGGATCCGGCGGTCAGCTGCGTGATTGGGGTATAACTATTTCCCAGCTTCAACTAGCTAGCCGAGAATTAGCAAAACCGATTTTTCTTCATCAATTAAGTAGCCAAATCATTGGCCAAGACTACCTTTCTAGAAAGGGCTAGAACTTTAGGAGTACACGATTGAAAACACCACTAACACATAATAGCCTCTCCAAGGCGGTCACACATAGCCCATCCAAGGTAGAGCACCCATCAATGACGTTGGTCGTGAATCGGTAGCGCCTTTTCAAGGTCGTTTCACGGTCATCTCGGATAGCCACCTCTCAATGTGGTTTCCCACTTTCTTCGGCACAGACCTAGTGCTAGAGATCCCATGCAACACTCTTGCCAAAAATTAGCTCAGATATGTTTGAAAATTGATAGAAGCATACTTTTCCCGCACGAGTTATAATTGCATGCATGGTTGTCATCCCTCCTCCACGAGGGAGAGCGACTCCGGCCTCACTGTAAAAAAAACCACCAAGAGGGCCCTTGCCGCAACGATTGCAAGAATCTTACATTGACCTATGCTAAATAGTCGGCCACCAGCGAGAGTGGAGAGATAACTCCGACTTTGAATTCCATCACAGAGCATATTTCGTTACTTCAACCATGCACAATTGTCTGCATTCACAACTAATAAGTCTGAATATGCCTATAAAATTTATTTTGTAAGACAAATACGATGATACTATTGATACATGTTCATACCATGCAATTCAATGGTCAAAGACGTGTATGAAAGACCGTGAAAAGTCAAGTGTGCCTTATATTTTAAGGAAAAGAGAGTAGCATATGTGGATAAACATGATGATTTGTTTGACTCTTGTTTCAATAGTACTATAGAAGATTGGTAGAAGCGGTTGCACTTATCTTAGGCTGATCGTAATGGGAGTATCATAACTACTATCATGGATGCCAACAAGGAAATTTTGATGAGGTGGCATAAAATTAAATGAAGAAAGAGAGATTTGAGTATCACATCATGACACCGCATAGTAATAAATGCTATGCTATTACTCCCTCCTTTCCGGTTGAAGGGCTCAAATATGAAATCTCATCAATCAAGACATTTTGTGAGTGGAGAAATGCATCTCGTACATTACAAAGCTACCCAAATTAAACTCATGCATTAATTTTGATTAATTGCAGTGCATGAATGCTTGACCACTAGATGAATAGGAACATTACATGCATTTGTGTGTTTCTTTTTAGTTCTTGCATGCAAAGATTTAATGTGCATCGGAAAATAAAAATGAGATGGAGATGAGCCTTTTAAATTGGATTTTTTTTTGAAATAAGCCCTATAAATCGGAAAGAAGGGAGTATGTGCCATGCATGATAATAAATAAAGTCATCTATAATACTAGTATATGATACTATGCATTAAAGAGGTAGTATCATATGCATGATTCTAAATTATGATCTACCTATTACAAGCAACCTTATATACTCCCTCTGTAAACTAATATAAAAGCATTTAGATCACTACTTTACTGATCTAAATGCTGCTATATTTCTTTGAAAAGAGAGTGGATAGAAACGAGCGGCAGCACATTTTTGACGCAATTTCTTATAGGATATGTCCACTAGTGTTAATAGTCCATGGGAGGAATTTTTTTAAAAAGAAATTGAACATAATCTGTTGTATGATGGAGAAAAAATGAAGGAAGGGAGAGAAAAAGACTTACTTCAACTGGGTGGCCAGGCCAGTGAATGCTTTTACCTCAGCAGAGCTATAGCTCAGCTAGCTAGCCTAGCTGGTCCAGTCAATGCTTCATCTGGTAATGCCTCGACAGAGCTATAGCTCAGCTAGCTAGCTTAGCTGGTCCAGTCAATGTTGTCCTCGGCGATGACGAGGTCATTACCTCGATTTTTAAGCCGCTAGATCCCTTTGGAAGCGAGCGGTGTGGTACTAATTAATCAAAATACGTGGAACCGACCGGTGCCGGTGCGCTCGTAAAACTCCCTAGAGCTAGCTCTATAATAAAGATGACAAATATAATCGATCCAATGGAGGCCATGATTCTATGTAGCAAGTAAAGAAGGAACAAAACTCAATCAGAATCCGACGACCGCCACCTCGAGGTGCAAGCGTAGCGTGCCAGAGCGGCAGCCCCAATGGCGAGGTACAAGGCGCCGATCATGGCTGCGAAGTGGCTGTCCTGCGCCGGTTTGGGCACGAGGTAGGAGCAGCCCAGCAAGGCGCAGCCCAGCAGTATGTAGCAGATGCCCCGACCGAGGGCGAGCGAGTCACTGGAGCCGCCTCCGCCGCATCCAGGCGTCTTGACATGCTTGCCTTGGCCGTCCTCGAGATCCACGTACTCGCCCGCCGCCGATTCCTCCTCTTCCTTCTCCGGCAGAGGCTCGGGTTGCTTGGACCTGTAGAAGCTGCTCCTGCAAATGAGAAGAAAAGGGTTGGATTGGGTCAATGCATGGCGCCGAAACTTTGTACGCACGATGACTCGATTGATCCCCTTGATTTGTGCATGCGTGTGTGTGCGGGAAGAAATAAAAGGCAGAGGATGAATACTCGTTTGGATCGATCGAGCGACGGATGTATCTCTACCTGAAAATCTTCGTCATCGAATCAGCACAGAAAATTAGAACAAGGACTGGGTACTGATGAGATCTCCTGATACGTACGATTGAGTAGGAGCAAATTATAAGTTGTTATAGAAGACGGGAGGAAGAGGGGATATATGGAGTCTGTTGGGTACGTATGTAGTACTCCAGAAGATATTATAGGAGTTTGAACATGACCCGATTCGTGTTGTTATCCGTTGCAGTTTATTTGTATCTGTGCATCACGTTCACGTAAGACATGTATAGGGTCAGATTTGAAAATATGCTTCAGCTCGTGGAAAAGATAGGATCGGACACAAAAGTAAGGATGTACTGCGTATTTTCTTCGTTCTAAAATAAGTGTCCCAACTCTTAACTTTATGTAAGAGTACAACAATACATAATACAACAAGTAACTAACCAAATGCATGCATGCAAAAATTAGCTAATTGAAGAATTACCTAAGCATGTTGCGCGCGCACGGTGGAGGCGGCTGTGCATGCAGCTAGAGGACCAGATGGCAAAAATATTAACATATACAATATCAAGTGAAAGCATATCAACATCGGTGTTCGCAAGTTCGATGATCGGGTTCCCCACACCTAAGCCGTGTGGTAGGGGAAGCACATCGCTAGGGGAGCCGCTGGTTTTTGCAGAAGGAGAGGGATGGCATGAGCGGTGCCAAATCCAAGGGCGTGGCGCGAATCGGACAGGGAGTCGACCGACCTGTAGTGTTGTTCAAATAGAGATGGGATCTAGTTTCTCCAAAACTAGAGCGATAACCACGTGACAAATGTGGTAAGCAATTCAGATTATTCAGAAAACAAAACTAGTGTGATAGATATACAGGTCTCGTGTCAACGTACACAGTAATACTGCAACCAAATGCATGCATGGTGCAACAATTGGCTCTAATTAACGAACAAACTGTTTTCGGTGGGCTTAGGGCCATGGAGGCGGAGTGGATCTCGTCCCTTGTCGGTGGGAGGGCTTCGTTTTTAGATCTTTTTTCGAGTTTGTTTAGGGTTTGTGTCCTATTAAGGAAGGCGAGACGGCGGCGACTCCCTAAAGATGGAATAAAGGTCTCCCCGCCTAGCCCCCGTTCCGGTGATGCGTCTAACATCGTCAGTGGGCGTGTGGAGGTGTGTCTCCGGCGGATCTGTCTTTGGTGGATTTGCTCGGATCTATTCGTTGTTCGTCTGTATTCCTGTGTCTTCAGGTTGGATCCTTCTGATCTACACTCTTCATCGGCGGCGGCTACTGTTCTGGTGTGTTGGTTCTATGGGGCCTTAGCACGACGACTTAACGACTGTCTACTACAACAAGGTTTGCCCGGCTCCGGCAATGGAGGGGCGATGACAGTGGCACGCCTTCGGCTCGCTTCAGTGCTTGTAGTCATCGCTAGGTGGTTTACGGATCTGGATATAATTTTAATTATTTCTAGTATTTGTTCTACTACCATGATTGAAGATGAATAGATTGGAAGTTTTTCTCGCAAAATAAAAATAAAAAAATTAACGAACAAACAAAATATGATCAGTTTTCTTTCTTCCACGGGAAGAAACATGACCCTTTGGTTAGGGTTTCTCATGCTTACCTCGTCTTCTATTGTCTTAGGGCCATGATGGTGTGGTGGATTCCGGCATTTGCCGGCAAGAGGGCTCCACTTTTTCATACTCTTGTGAGTTTTATTAGGTTTTGTGTTCTGGTCGGAGAGGCGAGGCGGCAGCGGCGGCTCTCTGCAGAGAGAATAAGGTTTTTCCTGCCTTGTCTCCATCCCGGTGGTGTTTCTAGTATCGTCGGAGGGCGTGTGAAGGTTTGTCTTCGGCGGATCTTGCGAGATTTGGTTGGCGTTTGTCTTCGGTGGATCCACGTGGATCTTGTTTCATTTGTCTGTGTTCATGTGTCTACAGGTTGGATCTACGCTCCCTTCATCGATGGCGGATGTTGTTCTGGTGCGCTGGTCCTATGGGGCCTTAACATGACGACTTTCCGGCCGTCTACTACAACAAGGTTTGTCCGGCTCCGGTGAGGGAGGGACGAAGACGGTGACGCGCCTTCGGCTCACTCCAGTGCAAGTAGTCGTCGTTAGGTGGTCTACGGACCTAGATGTATATTTTACTTCTAGTGTTCTTTGTACTAACTTGACAGTTGATGAATAGACCAGAAGTTATTAAAAAAAAACTAAATATGATCCACCACGCGGTCGTGGCCCCTATCCAAGCAGCCAGACCACCGCCAGCAGCAGAAGCGGAGGGTCAATCACGCCCACAAGCCGCACCCGGCCACGACCGTGGCCCATGGAACCCCTTGGCACTGGCAGCTAATACCGCCGGCCTGCCGCTGGTGGCTGTAGCAGGCAAGCAGCCCGTACACGACACCGGCGACCACGCACAGGGCGCCCATGGTGGCATGGTGGCCTCCACACAGCCGCTGAAACTACTATAGGGGGCACCGGGGTCCGCTACCGCCACCGCGCCGCCGTCCTACCACGCACGCGCACTCGATTGGTTGTTGCCGCGCTCACGTACCTAGCTAGCCAGTGCTTTCAAGCCTACCTATCTTCTGACTCTTTTTTTAACTTGTCTTCCAAGCCTACATTTTTTTTGAATTATCCTAGTCTTTCTGGTGATGTTTGTTTAGTTGGACACAATGTTCCCCTCGACTACGAGACGCCTATGATTACATCGTCACTCTTAAGATTTAGAGGCCCAATCTCTTAGAGGTGCTTATAGGGGTCGAATGTGCAGTCTTAGATGTAAGTGTTCGTGCATGTATCGAAGGATATGCTTTCGTGTTGTGTTTCTCAAAAAACAAAATCACATGTTTCAACCACCCCATCGGTTATAAGATCATGGCGAGGTTTATCCCCGGGTGCTCTTGCTCCGATGCTCACACTCCTCTTTTCTTGCTTCAATAATCATCTCAGAGATCTGAGTGAGCGAGATCCATTGCCTCATATGCTAGATCTCTTGATCTGGTGAAGGTCAAAGGGAACATCATCATCGACGTGGACACTGTCGAATTTGACAATTGGTGGCCTAGGTATGTCTCACTGTGAATTCTTCTCTTCAACTAATCTGAAGCCGCTAGTGTTTTCTTTTCCTCCTGGCCATGACTAAACCATATGGGGGCTAGGATTACGTAGTTGTTGTAACTTTAACACCTCACACAATCTGCATCACCGGGAGGCAGTTGTATTGCAGCTCCGTGGAAACCCTCTTCTACAACAATGGCGTTATGGCCGGCGATGGCGAGGTGGAAGTGGGGTGTTTTCCATCAACTGATGATTGGTGGCCATGTGCCCTCTTCCCTTGTGGGAGCAGTCATGTAATAGTCACATAATGTGCTTGTATAATTCCTTATAAGCATTGGGTTATTTTTCTCGAAAAGATCATGTACAAAGTCTTGAGAGCATCTCTAGTAGATCCCCTCACCTTAATCCGTCAAACATTCTCCCTATTAGAAAAATCATTTTTTTTACGGATTAAACTTTTCTTCAGCTAGCGGAGCCCCTAAACTTAATCCCGTACAAAATTCAAACACAAATTTTTTTGTACACAAACTCGTTTCAAACACTAATTTATAAACTACCTAATTGTACAACTCAACAATACCACACATTAGCACCATACATACCGTAATTAAAGAGTATATTCCATAGTACAGTAACACTACATCAAACACTACATATATAGCATAAACCATATTTATACTACATACTAGATAGCTCTACTCGTCGTCGCATAAACTAAAAACATCATCAGTGTAATGACTCCCACAAGGAGAATTGTATCTGCTCGAGAGAGTATGAACCAAATCATTATAGTAGTAATAAGTGCAATGCAAAGTTTCTGAAATTTCCTTCTTTGGGCTTGCATCTCGTTGATTGGACAATTCCGGCACGAGCGGCCAGTGTGGGCTCGCATGTAGGCCCCCATCCGGTTCCCCAACCTCAAGGGGCTCCATTCCCGACCACATCGGGGCTTAGAAACTGTCGAGTATCATGATTATTAGGAAATCTAGGATAGCGTAGGATATTATTCTATCTTGCCTTGTATTCCAAGATGATCATGTACTCATATATATAGGGTCGCGCTATTCGTCATCCTGGGTGAGGAAAGTTATTCTTCACCACCTCTCTATTTTGACATCAATTCACTATATTTTTACGTTTCGTAAGTTTTTGTCTTATTTCATACATAAAAAGAGAAGTAAGAAAAAGAGAAGTAAGAAAATATGTTCTCGCCATAAACAATATTTTATGTCACATAAAATTACGAATGTAAAAACATAGTGCAAAACATACATAAAATATGATTTTTCTGGTCTTATAACCTATATTTTATTTATTTATACCAAATTTTACATATTGAATCAATATGCATGTAACTATTTATATTCTAAGAAGTGATCATAAGATTACCTCGGGTGAAGAATAACTTATTCTGCATCCTAGGTGGGTGAATAGTAACACTATATATATACGGTCAAGCTCTGTGTATCCGTGCCATCCCTGGATCAGTATGCTAGCACATACAGTATGTCAATGTATATATCAAAGTGCAATTACATGTATAAATAACGTAAAACTGATATATACCTCATAAGTCTCAGCGGGAACAAACAATCGGGTGCGGAGTCCCATCAACGCCATCGGCAGGTTGAGTGTAGACCGTAACCCTATATCGCAACTTTTACTCGTCGAAGAAAAAAAATCTGCAACATGATACGTTGCAGCCGTGTAGGTCAGAAATTGAATGTACTGGCAAGATCACAATATGAGAAAAACAGATGATAAAACTATACTTATATGCCAATGAGGCTCAAGCAATACAACGAACAATTCCACCAATCCCTCTCTCCCTTTTAACATAGTATCAGCCTAACCGATCAACCCTAGCCGTCGCCCACCGCTTCCGCCCTGCGCGCCGCCTCCGGGACGGTCGGTCTCCTCCATGACCGCCACCTGGGGCCGCGCCGCACGTACCTAGAATTTGACCGTCAGTTATGTTGACCGGCTGCCCTAAAGAGTCCTTTTTGCCGGTCGCTTGATCCGGATTTTTCTTTCTCCCGCCGGTCGTCTTGATCGGCGGTTCTTTTTGGTTTTCCGATTTAAGATTGGCTTGCGTCGCCCGCCGCCGTTCGTCATCTCCACCGTGCCTGTACTCCGGTCATCTTCAACGGTGCAGTCTGGTGCAGCACGCGGCGCTCGACAAAACGCCTGTCGTCCACGCGCATCCATCCGCGCGTTGCACTACATCGCCATGGACTCTCCACCGACCCGTCTGCACCGGCTGCCTCGCGACGCTTCGTGTACGGAGGCACCCCCAGTGCGTACAGTGCCCCACGCTGGCTTGCACCTGGTTGGGTGGCACAACATGTGCACCCCATCTGTGTTGGGCTCCACGCAACGCACATCAAGTCGACAACCGATCTACGCGTCGATGGCTGTATGCCACTGCGTTCGTATTGGTTATTCGTGTCCCGCTCGGTCTCTCCACCTAATGCGTTTGCAAGGAGTCTCGTCGCACGAGTCTGTCATGTCCGCCCGCACACCGTATTGTGAAGATCGACCCTAAGTACAGCACCCTCTCCAATCGAGCGCCGCCGTTCCGTCGTTTTTCCCGTGGCTGCACCGATCTGCGCCGCCGCTGCGTCGTCCCTACGGACCGTAATGCCGTGGCACATGATCCCCGTCGCCGCCCTAAGGCCGTTCCCATGGTTGCACCACCTCGCGCGTTGCTGCTGCGCCGCCCATTCAGGCCGTAGTGCTGCGGCCCGCGGTCAACCGCCGCATCGAGGCCGTACACTCCAGGCCATCCCCGAGGCTGCATCGACCCTCGCCTTACCGCTGCGTCGGGCCGTAGCAAGCGTGGCACGTGATCCCTGCAACCGCCCCGAGGTCTTCCCCGCCATCGCCACGACCTGCCCGCCGCCGTTGCGTCGCCCCTTCGGGCCGTAATGCTGCGGCCCGCGGTCCACTGACGGTCCACGCGCGTTGACTTCCACGTGATATGCGCCGCGCCGCCTTCCTTGGCACGGCAAGGTCACCGTCCGCGCCGGTCTTCGTCACAATGTCGGGTTCATTATCGCCTACTTTGAGCACCGCCGCCACACTCCTTCTCTAGCCGCCGCCGCACCCTCCTTAGGCCGCCGCTGCTGCTCTTCTTCCGCGGCTCCACGACGACTACCTCGATACTGGCGAGCCCCGACTCGACAACGACCACGGCGTTCTTCGCACGGATGCCCCGACTACAGCTACACCACCTACGCTCTCGGGTACCTCGACAAACGGCACAAAGGGTTACCGCCTTGCTTGAGCAACCTAGTCGGTTTCCACTCCGACCACGACTCCGTGATGCATCGTCCGTTACGACTGTGGGGGGCTGTCCGTTGGCTTCCCTTCGGATTATTCTCTAGTCTCACCGTCTGCATCGCTACCGTTGTGACTGCGGGAGGATGTTGAGTATCGTGATTATTAGGAAAGCTAGGATAGTGTAGGATATTATTCTACCTTGCCTTGTACTCCAAGATGATCATGTACACATATATATCACACACAAGCAATACAGCGAACAATTCCACCAATCTCTCTCTCCCTTCTAACAGAAGCAACGGAAAGCTTTGCAATGGTGTTAGCGGCAGCGATGGATCTGGTCGAATCTTCACTCTTTGGTTTAAATTTACTCCAAATGATAGCTTTTTTTGAGGGATACAAATTCATACTTTTTGGAGTTGTGTGTTTGGTGATCTGCCTCCTAGGGCTTATAATTCTCTAATCAGAAAATTTTCACTCTCAAATTTACTCCTCTTAGGGGGCATCTCTAGCGGACCCCTTAAAATCGCAAACTGCAAAACTGGGATACGGGTTGGAAAAAATGCATTTTAAGAGTTTATTTTAGCTGCAGCTGAACAGATACTATAAAACAAATTGTAAAACTGGAATAAAGAGCTCCTTCCTCCGGTCCGGCTGTTGCCCCCCCCCCCCCTTCCCCCAGCCGGCCGCGCCGGCCATGCCGGTCGCATCCAACCCCGTCGGCCACACCCCATCG
>NC_041385.1:849344612-849372658 GCF_002162155.2 Triticum dicoccoides | reverse complement strand
GTCGCCCGTCGGTCGCGCCTCGTCGCCCGTCGGCCGCGCCCCGCCCCTGTCGGTCGCGCCCCATCACCGCGCCGGCCGCGCCTAGCCTCGCCCAGTCGCCTCCGTCGTCCGCGTCCAGCCTTGCCGGCCACGCCTTGCCGCCTCGGCCGTCCGTGCCTTGCTCTATTGCCAGCCGAGTCGTGCCCCTTTGTCTGCCGCGCCGGGAGGATTCCGGCGGCCAGGCTGAGGTCATTGGAGGCCACGACTATGACGAGCTCGTCCAATTCGGACTGGCGGCGATCGATTGCGGGGCCTAGTGGCCTTTTCCGGTGAGCGGTGGTGAATTCCGGCGAGTTTAGGGCGGATTCCGGCAAACTCCGCGGCGGCGTGTTTGCTCCGACGAGGTTTGACCGGTATACGGGCCCCCCTAGATTCGGCCTTCCAACCTCCAAAGATAAGGGTTTCGGGTGTGCATTTGCGGCGGCCCTTAAAAATTTTACGGGTTGGACCACTTTTACGGTTTTTGTTCTGGACACTTTTTTCGCCCAAAACTGTAAAACGCAATTTTTTTACTGGTTTAACCACTTATGCGGAGTCTGCTAGAGATGCTCTTAGATGCAGCTTTACCTTTTGGATTGCAAGGAGATCTAACTGTCCGAGTTTATGAGGTCGATCCCATCCAGCCATCTATTCATCACGTACGCAGATGCATGCTCCAAGGGAGACAAGTTATTTTACGGACGGTCAGTTCTTTTGGCCGATATTCATGGAATCAGACCCTTCTCAGCTTCTCTCATAATCTGTAACCACCATTCGTTTGACATACCTAGCTAATTAGACTCAAACTAGCTACAATTCACGGCAGATTACAATGTTTCTTTCAAAACTCACGGCCGCCTTCACAGTTGAGTCAATTACACCATTGATGCTAGAACTTGGCACAAATAATCACTTTAGTGTTAGAACTTGTGGTGTATATATAGGTGGTTCAAGAATTTGGTTTGATGGTGCAAATACAGTATTGCATACGCCCGCGGCGCTGACAAAGCGTGCTTGCATGGCGAGACCCGCTGTCAGTGACAGAAAGGGAAGGCAGGGCGTGCGGCTTGTTTTTATTTTGCTAAAATCCCCTCAATAATTTTTTTCTCTTACAAAAAAGTACAAAAAATAAATTGGTTCGTCGGAGATTCAAACCAGCGACCTGCAGATTGCCAGCCCCCCTAGACGGCCTTGTTGTCACGTGAGGATACACATCCTTTATATATTTCAACTGAATAATTTTAATCTCAAAAATCAGTGCATGCTCGGTAATTCAAACCAGGAACCTTAGGGTAAATAAGTGCCTAGGTATACCACCACAACAGACAACGTCACTTATTTGTGATGTCTAATTGCACTTTATGAATATAACATAACGCGGTCGTGTGAGTAAACTGAATTGCAGTCAGTGATACCATTTTCAACATTTTAGTTTTCTGCATCTTTAAATTGGGTAAAAAATGTAAATTATAATTATGTGCTATCAATAATATACATATAAATAATACAAATACATTAAAAATGTTGATATAACAACAAAACAAATCCACCTACTAATTTAACAAAAATCCATATAATTAAATTAGTGCCCAGGGGTACAACTTCAACCGAAGAGGTAACATATTTCTGCAGTATAATTACACTTTATGACTATAACAGAAAACGATCCAGTGGTTGAACTTAATTACAGTCAGCGCGGACAATTTCAACATTTTATTCTTGGGGATTTTAAAATTCTTTTAAATTATAATAATGCATTATAAATAAAATAAATTACATTAAAAAATGTTCATACAACATCAAGACATATCCACGTATTAATTTAACAAAACCCATATAATTAACTTATGAATTTTTTAAAAACTATGATTTTACAAACTGTTCACATTTTAAGAAAATATTTTAGTTACTTTTAGAATTTAGTATATATTAAATAAATTATTATATGTTGAATTTTTCCTGATTTTTAATATCATATTCATGTAGTATATAAAATTGAATGCTTTAAGAAAATTTTAGGTTGTTTAATAAGAGTTCATGTGTTTTAATATTTTTTTCTTTTCTGAAAACATTATTTATGTATTTTTAATTAAATGTAAAATGTCTATGAAAAATAAATATGAGTCTAGTGTGCCATCAGATTGCAGATTCTGAAATTTGTACTTTTTAAATCTTATAAACAGATTTTATAATTCATGGATATTTTAAATTGTATGAATATGTTTTAAAATAACACATGAACTTTTTTAAATTATGCAAACCGTAATTATACTTTGGACGTCTTGTGTTGGGATGGTATGCTTGGCTATTTAACTTGCTGTATTTTGTTTTTGGGACTAAAATTCTTAAATTATATGGTTACGCCTAAAGTATATATAAAACCTATGTATCTATACTTGACATCGATTCCAAATTGTTGTGCTGGCAAGCCACCAGCGCAGGTGACCTGTAGGTCGTGAGTTCTAATTAACGACTCGCTTTCTTTCTTTTTTATGTACAGTTTCTCTCGAGGGACTTTTTCATGAGTAAAAAAAATTAAGAGGCATTTCGCAAAAGACAAGCCACACGCCCTGCCCTCCCCTTCCTCCCTACGGCAAGCTGGTGCCCCGCAAGTGTGTACAACACCGTATTTGCACCGATCAAGCCAAGTTTTTGAACCACTTATATGTATACCACAAGTTATGACGCTAAAGTGAACTTTTGTGCCAAGTTCTAGCACTAGTGGTGTAATTGACTCTTTTTTTTGCGAGAAAATTTCTGATCTATTCATCTTCAATCATGACAGTACAACGAATACCAGAAATAATAGAAATTACATCTAGATCCGTAGACCACCTAGCGACAACTACCAGCACTGAAGCGAGCCTTCACAATGGCATGCCATCAGACAATCATATTCCACCACTTTAATCACACGTGCATACTCCTATATAGTTTAAAAAAAAAACTACCTCTCGTGAGCCGCCCAAGCGACTCACGAGGCGATCCCCCCCCGCCGCCGCCGCTAGTCATCCAGTCCGCCTCCTCCTCCGGCCGGCCGGCCGGTGGCGGCGGGACCTACAGGCCATCTCCTCCTCTACTCTTTCTCTGCTCCTTGTGATCGATCTCAGCGATGAGCACTGCTGCAGTCTCCCGTAACAAGGTTCTGATGGATTTTGGGGTGGCTTTGACGAGATGCGTTCACTGCCTTGGCTCCCAGCAATAAGGTCTACACTCATGGTCACTGCCCACGCAACTATGCCCGGATGCCACGCCATGAGGTCTGCGCTAATGATGGTTGATCTCGTGGCGGCGGTCGACTCCTGCGCGGAGTCTAGGCACGTGTATGCAGACATTGCGCCGCCAGCGTGTTCTGCTCCTCGCGCCGAAGTGGCCTTGGCCAGTTGTGCACTGTTTGGATCTTCGGCCTACAGCGTCGGCCTCGGCCTCGTTGGGGTTGTGATGCTACGGAAATGTCTTCATGAGGGTTCCTCCCTTCAGATCTGATGGTTTAGTTTGGTGGTGAGATGCAAACTATGGACATCAGCCTGACGGAGAGGGATGGTTGTGCAGCGACGGCGGTCCACATCGCATGTAGCTGCTTGGATTGCGGAAAAGTGGTGGCGACAACACATGTGTGGCATTCATGGTGGTGCTATTTGAGCACCCGGTCTCGAACTCGGGGGTGAAAACCTAGGTCCATCCTGAGTTGGTTATACCTGGCAATGACGATGGTTTTACGTCGTTACCTTGTTGAAGGCATTGCTCAAATATGCTCGGACTGGTTTTTTAGGATGAAAATCTAGATTCTGGCTTTGAATGGTTGGATCCAGCGACGGCGGCGCTTAAGCGTCACTCCCTTCTTGAAGGCGTCGCTGTTGAAGGACCTCATCGTCCGTGTGGTGCCATGAGGTAGTTGGTGCGAATATGGTCATTGTTGTAGTTTGGCGGATCCGATCACTTTCTCTTTTTTTACCATTGCCTACGCATAGCTTTGGTCTCGTATGACTTTGCTATTTGCTGGCATGTTTTTGGTGTGTGTGCGTAGTGTTGGCTGTGTGCATCGTAGTTATGTAGAGGTCGGGTGTGTACTCATTGTGTTTGTATTCTATTGATGCTTCATTTTGAGTCAGTAAAATCCATCCTTTATCGAAAAAAAGGGCTGAACACAATTTGCTGTATATAATGACGATGATAACAGATTAATACTCACACAGATGCAATGGAGACAATGAAGTGGTCTCAATCAGAAACCGTAGTCGTCCACCACGAGAAGCCACCAGGGACGAGACCGGACAGAAAGATGGCTGCCATGGCGAGTAACATGGCGCCAACAAAGGCTACATATCCAGCCAGTGTGATGTCGTGATAGATGTCGGCGACGCCCAGGTAGACACATCCCACTAGTACGCAATAGATGACAATGGCGATGGTGGCGACAACGCCGACCTTGGGTGAGGCATCAGAGTCCATGCCGCCGCCGTGTTTGCCTTGGCCGTCCTCGAGATCCACATACTCCCATGCCGCTGCGGCCGCGGACGATTCTTCCTCCTCTGGCGGCTCGGGTTGCTTCGACCGGTTGAAGCTGCACCTGCAAAGGAAGGAGGAGAGCATGAGGGGAAAAAAAGGGTTGGATTGGGTTAATCATCAACGGTGCCGAGACTTACGATCGACGACTCGATCGATCACGTTATTTTTGTTCTTCTTTTGGTGTATGATGAAGAAAGAAAGAAGAAGAGGTGAGAGGATTGTTTCGATCCGTACCTGAAAATCTTCGTCATCGAGTTGATTGAGCAATTGCTTATGCACCGGGAAATTAAGAGGGGTCGATCGGGTCTGTTGTTGCTTCCGCACGCACGGGGGTTTAATCTGGAGATGGATCGATTATCTGTCGTGGGTAATCTTAACACCGATGTCGATTTGGTTGCCGGTCGTGGCGCAAATCGTAGTCCGATTCGACTTGTCTTGTTCGTACCAGTATGCATCTCGTACGTTTTTTTTATGGTAATACGTGTCTCATTCATATCATAAAGATTAAAGTACAAATCACGTAAGGATCGACATAATAAAACTGAAAAAATAACAGAACATCTCTGAACTTGACACCAACGCCCATCACCTGCCTCCGGCACCACGACAACAACCACCGAAGAAAAGAATGATGGATCACCTCCTCACCCGAGCTCGACGCGGCTCCATCGCTGATATGCAGCTTTGCGGACCTCCAAGGTGGCTCACCAAAAGTGAAGCCCTTACCGTTGAACGAATCAGACCGGGGCAACACCCCGGACACGCCATCGAACTCCAGATCTGGCACCCCACCGCGACTAAGACGTCGCGGAAGGAAACCATACCTGCCATCCACGAACCACGAACCCAGCACATGTTCCGTCTTTCAGATGTCGTCGATGCAGACCACAATCTGCATCCACTCCTGGACTACATCCCAAGCTCCGCGCCGACGCTGGAGCAAACGCCGTCGCAACGGCGGAGCCCGAGGACACATGTCCACCACGAAGATGCCGCCGCCGCCACGCCATCCTTACTTGAACAGACTGGTTTCCAAATTCATCCCCAACCATAGGACCAATGACCTTGTCAAGGAAGGATCCGAAGAATCTTTATTCAGCGCTGACATTGTCGCCGCCGAAACAAAGACGATGAACAACCTAAAAATCTAAACCACTAGGGAGTAAAAACGATCCACACGCGTGGATCCGGCGACCCTGTATGCATCTCGTACGTACCACGCACCATGTCATGTCTCTTATTGACATCTTACCTGCCACGGAGATATTTTGTACTCTTGTATAGTTACGTTTGGAAATTAAGAGGTACAGGCTATTTATCAGTCGTCTTATAAAAACAAAAGCAGCGTCAGTAGATTTCTTCCCTTCGTCTGTCTCCCGCCTGACCCGCCTTCCCGCACAGCCAAGCCACCAAGCCCTACTATCGGGGCTGGTGGTGCTGCCACGCATGCCTCGCCGCCCTGCCCTGTTCAATCCGCTTCTTCTGTCAGTTGCCATCGCCTCCAGCTTTCCTTCTAAGCCCCGCCCTCTTCGCCAGTTCAATGACCCCTGCGTTGGAATCGACTCACCATTTTCAGGTGACCTAAGTAACAAACGCGTTGCAAATATTGATGCCTTTAGTTTTTTTTCATGGTAATACGTGTCTCTTTATATCATAAGGATTATAGTACAAGGCATATATAAACCGACCTGGCAAAACTGAAAAGGCAGCAAATTACTAGCCTTTGCACAAAGGAACAACAGCCAAGAAGTAAACTTACAATCAAGACCGAAGAAACCTCTGAACTTGACACCAACGTTCGTCACATGCCTCTGGAACCACCATAGAAGCCACCAAGGGAAAAAATGACGAATCACCTTCACACCCGAGCTCGAAGCGGCTCCATCACTGATATGCAGCTTTGCGGACCTCCAAGGTGGCTCACCAAAAATGAAACCATTACCGTTGAACGAATCAGACCGGGGCAACACCTCGGGCACACCATCGAACTCTAGATCTGGCACCCCCACACGACTAAGACGCCGGAGGAGAAAACCACACCTGCCATCCACAAACCACGAACCTAGCACACGATCCACCATCTTCCAGATGCCGTCGATGCAGACCACAATCTGCATCCACTCCTGAACTTCCTCCCAAGCTCCACGCCGGCGCTGGAGCAAACACCGTTGGAAGGACGGAGCCCGAGGACACAGGTCCACCACGAGGATGTCGCCGCCGCCACGCCATCCTTGCTTGAACAGACTGATTTCCGAATCCATCCCCAACCATAGGACCGATCGCCTCGGCGGAGTAGGATCTGAAGAAACTTTATTCAGCGCCGCCATCGCCGCCGCCGAAGCAAAGAGATGAACAACCTAAAAATCTAAACTACTAGAGTAAAAAACGATCCACACGCGTGGATCCGGCGACCCCCCTCACCACCGACGATCGAGGCCGCCAGCGGAGGGGAGCCACCGGAGGGCGGCTGCGTGGGAGACTCCTGGCGGCAAGGTCGCCTTTTCTTTCTTCGAGCGGAAGAAAGAAAAGCGATCCGTTGCCTCCGACCCGTTTTATTAATGCCTCTAGTTTGAAAAGATGGCAATCATGCTATATAGCATATGTATGGTAGAAAACCATTCTCCAGATATAATGCCATATGTGTTATGTATGCGGTATTGTGGTAGCGAATTGTCTGAGCTCGATTATTAATGATAGAAAACAATTCTCCAGATATAATGCCATATGTGTTATGTATGCACTTATTGTGGTAGCGAATTGTCTGAGCTCGATTATTAATGATATCACAATGTTCTAGTTCAATAAAAAGGAGATTCCCTCGGGGAGTTCACTCCATCTAGCCACCTAGCCCTTTCTAAAAGATTTGACTCCATATTTTTGGGTTAACTCCTCAAAACTTCTATGTTCTGTTCAAATTTGAAAAGGATAAGATAACTCCCCAAATCTCTCTAAACTAAGAAAAAGTCCCACCACCACCAAAGTCTCCATGGGGATCTCTCTTTCCATGCCGTCCCCTTTGGTGTACCGCGCTGCCCATTTCTCCGCTCATTCTCAGCCACACCTATGCCTGTGGGAGCCTTTCGAATCTCCTCCCGCACGTAGCCCACGTCGACATGCTGGCAGAGCTCTTCGGTGTCGCGCCCGACCACTCCCTGCTACCATGTTACAGTGCAACTTTCCCGAGGTTGCGGCCACCTCCTGCACATGTTGTGCCGGCCACCGCCGCCAGCTAAGTCAAGCCACGATCTCGAGCTTTGGTGAGGTCAGGAATCAAGCCATAGCACCAACCACCAATGAGGATGTAGAGGTGAGCGACCACACATGCAACCCAAAAAAGGTGGGCCGCGAAATCGCAATAATCTTGCGCTAATTATATGGCATATTACACACGATCTTGAGTCCCTATAGTTTCTTTCATTTTCTATGCACGTGTTCCCCTTACTTGTATCATTATATAGGGTATTTCCACCTAGTTGCATTTAGGAGAACTCCATTTATCCAAATCTTCCAACAAAAAAAAGCTAAAAAAATTTAGAGACCTATTTGCCCATCCGTCTAGTTCATCATCTCAACCTTCAACGACGCCTCATACGCTCCACTCCGCTCTTCCCAAACACCGCTGCTCGCTGCCATGACCCGCTGCCACAGTCAAACGAGTTGTGTCACAAACCATCTTTCTGAGGTCGTCGGCTCGTCGCCTCCTTGTAAAATCAAGCCTTGTTAGTCCGCGGTCTACCGATGTGATCCTCACCGTTGCCAGCCAAGGATCTATGCAAGGGAGGCCCACAACACACCAGAGGTATAGATTTCCCCTTTGACACCATCAGAGATGGCAAGGGTGAGAGGGAAGAAGGGGAGAGCACCCGGCCGGCAAATCTTGGGTCCCTGATGCAGCCCGCTGCACATAACTACGTATAGTTTTCATAATAAATAGACATGTTGTTGAGTCAATTAACTCTTGGTTTATACTGAGCAAACTTTTGTACGATGTAACTACTACTATGTAGTTAATAAAATTAGCCATGATGACCTTCCTACCTAAAATGGTTAGCACTTTATAAAAGTACAAAAATTGAAAGCTCCCATGCCTTCCCCTCGATACAGAAAGCCCATCAAAGGGCGACTGTCACAGGCACTGGTTGTGAATTGGCCATTTCAGAATTGTGAGTTCCTGTAGGAGAACCTTCTTCAGTATAGACCATCTACAACGGGTTTTTATGAGTGATCGTCCTCATTTTGAAACAGAAGAAGAATACTTCCTATTGACAATAGTCTGAAATTCTGAGTGAAATGGCCTGTACCAGCTAGCTACAAAGACGATAATAACAGATCCTTAATAGTACTGTGAGAAATGGAGATAATGACCTATGCAAAGAATGAAAACGATGTGATCTGAATATATATCTGATCATTCTTTAGAATTAGTGCAATATTGCAGGCAGCAATTAGCTAGCCCTAATTAACGAGCTAACCACATAACATCAGCGCGCCGTGGATCCTCTCACCCCAACTGGACCGCCAGCAGCAGCAGCAGAAGCGGAGCGCCAGGCCGACCCATATGCCGCACCCGACGGCCGTGAACACACCGCCGGCGACGACCGCAAGGAGTTCTCGTTGGCACTGGCAGCCTCTGATAGCCGCGTCCTGGTGAACGCAGCAGAACCACAGCGCCAGCAGCACCCCGGTGATCACCCACACGGAGCCGATACAGGCCACCATCAAGCCCTTGCCGGGGCTGAAGGTACTGCCGCGGTCTGCCGCCGTTACCACGCCGCCGTCCTCCAGATCCATGCACGCACTGGTCGGTGCGGTTCCTACGTACCCGCATATAACGTACCTACAGTTAACAAGCTAACTACTCCGACGGAAAAGCTGTAACAACTCATTTGTGAAGTTATCCGATCCTAGTATCTAAAGTGACTTTCTCAAAATCAGTATTTAATCTTTTTATGGGAAACTAATCTTTTCTATGCGGAGGTAATAGGAACCTTAGGGCATCTCCAACACCGACCCGTAAATTCCTATGGTATATGTCTGTTTTTGTACCCGGACGTGGTCCATGGACATGATACGGGAAGGAGCCATCCAACACTAATTACAAAGTATCCGGCTGGGAGGAGAAAAAGTAGATGCGGACCATGCATGTGGTTGCTATTTGCGGTATGGTGTCCGGTTAAGAGGAGAGAGAGAGAGGAGAGGGGGATCATGCACGTGAAGAGAGAGAGAAAAAGAGAGGAGGACCACGTGAGGCTTTTGGTTGGTTAAGTGAACGTCCGGACTCCAGTATATCTCCCTCAATTTTGTCTCCACTTTGCTTAAAAACGGACGTCCGGACTGCTTTGCAGACCGATACAGGTCCCCTGGTCCCCATTGAATTGCAAAAAGTAAACAAATATGTTCGATCAAACATATACCAAAGTTTTGCGGGTCTCCCTTGATGACGCCCTCACCTCACAGTGGTTCATACGGTGTCATCTATATTTCAAATCGCTGCGTGGCCCATTGCACATAGGTATAATTTTTATTTATTTTCTTTCAAAATTCGCTCAAAAATATATAAATTTCGCAAAATATGTTTGTTTCATTTATTTCAGGTTAACAGCTTGAACAAATAAAGTAAAAAGATGTCCGGATGTTGCAAAAAGAAATGTTCATGGCGCCACAGACCGCTCCGACTTTCTTGATGGCCTTTTTTTTTTGAGAAATAACCACATTTCATTAAACAACAAGATTACAACGAGTACACATGTGGAGACCATACGAGACATCCAGCCAGAGAGGTGTCATGAAGATTTGCCAAAAAAACTCCAAAACGACTGTACTAACACTAAGATCCTCGGAGTCCCTTACGCCTTGCCCAACTATTGTCCACCGTCGGTTACCGCCGCCGCCGCCGCGCCACCGGAACAGAAGGGAGCATCCATCATGCCCAGAACTTAAGGGACACCTTCGCAGGCAACGCTGCTTAATGAGCCCATGAACTGGTCTGTTGCACATGGCAGAACCAAAGATTTGTGGCATGTTGGCCGGGGAACGACCCCATGCATGCCCTCCGGATCTCGGCGTCGTCGTCTTCACTCAAACTGATCGGAGCCAATGCATTCCTTCCTATCTATATCTTCCAACGGTAAAGATGTAAGAGCATCTCCAGCGCGCCCCCAAGAGGCCCTCCCCAGGCGTTTTCTCTGCGCAACACCAAAAAAATGTTCCAGTCGTGCCCCCAGGACGCCGAATTCCGCCGGCTCGATCCGTTTTTTCGCCCGGCGATCGTAGGACGAACCCGGCACACTGCGGGGCGCTTGGGGGCTCTGGTGCAAGGGAAAAGCGCATCTGTGGCCACATTGTCAAGCGAAAGTCAAGCCACCCGTCAAGATTCGCCTCCGACCCCTCCTCCCCCCCGCGCTCGGCCGCCACCCTGCGCCACCCTGCCGATCCCGGCACCATCCACCGCCCAGCGCAGCTAGATAGATCATTCCCCGCCGGGAAAAAGAAGAGGTTTCGCCGAGGCAGCCTCTCCGCCGCCGTCCGGGCAACTTTTCAGGTGTTCCGGCCGCGCAGGGCCTGTACACCGGCGGGTTTGCGCCCACCTCGCCCGCAAGGTGTTCGGTGATTGGCCCGGCCCGGCGATGGACTCCGAAGATGAGGAGGCGCTCACGGCGTTGCTGGAGGAGGAAGCCGAAGTAGACATCCAAGGGCAGGAGCATCTCATGGTGCTCGCCGCCCTCGCCGGCCTGCTCGCGAGCAGTGAAAAGCCGCGACGAGGTGGCTCGGCGCCTGGGCGGGTGAAAGAAAAGAACCGGCATCGTCTGGAAGGCTACTGCATGCTCTACTCGGACTACTTCGCCGACGCTCCATTGCACGGTGAGAAAACATTTCGGCGCCGTTATCGGATGAGCCGAAAGCTTTTCCTCAGAATTGTGAATTCCATGCGGGAGTTCGACAGCTACTTGAAGTGCAAGATGGATTGCACCGGCACACTTGGATTCACCTCAATCCAGAAGTGCACGACAGCTATGAGGGTGCTTGCGTACGGAGCTCCTGGTGATTCACTCGACGACTATGGGCGCATGGCCGAGTCCACCGCCATTGAGTATTTCTACAAGTTCTGCAGGGCAGTGGTGGCAGTGTTTGGACCGCAATACTTGCGAACACCCAATGCGGAAGACACTGCTCCGATCTTAGCACATAATGCAGCAAGAGGATTTTCCGGGATGCTTGGAAGCATCGACTGCATGCATTGAAAATGGAAGAACTGTTCATTTGCTTGGCAGGGGTTGTACAAAGGCGCCAAAGGCGGTTGCAGTGTGGTACTTGAAGCAGTGGCCACACAGGACCTCTGGATTTGACACTCTTTCTTTGGGATGCCAGGAATTCACAATGACATCAACATCCTGCAGTGCTCCCCTGTCTTTGCCATGCTTGTTGAAGGTCATTCTCCTCCAGTGAACTTCGAGGTCAATGAGCGGCACTACAACAAGGGGTACTATCTAGCTGATGGCATCTATCTGAGATGGTCAACATTTGTGAAGACTATCTCAAACCCCGTGCCAGGAGGTGAGAATGCCTTCTTTGCGAAGGTTCAGGAGGCTTGCAGGAAGGATGTCGAGCGGGCATTTGGTGTGCTACAATCTCGATTTGCTGTTGTCCGGTACCCTGCTCAGACCTGGTCGAAAGATCAAATGTGGGAGATCATGACTTGATGTGTCATCTTGCACAACATGATCATTGGAAGCGAGTAGGAAGAGCCAGTGTTTGACACTGAACCATATTACAGGCAGGGTCCTCTTGCCCAAGTTGATCACCAGCTACCGGCAACCTGGACTGACTACCTCAATATGCCTCAGGAGATTCGTGACCCACAGGTGCATCAAGAACTGCAACACGATCTGGTGGAGCACCTATGGAGGCTCAAGGGCGAGGCCGGGGCGACGCGGGGAATGACGTGTGATGAAACTTGAGTTTTTATTTATTGAACTATATAATTTGTATTGAACTATTTGTTGAACTATTTGATTTATATTGATTTTCTGTGATGAACTATGGAGGCAAAAACACGCTGAAACACGCCGAACCATGCCGAACTATGTGATGAACTAATTGATTTCTATTTGTATGCGAAAATTCACGCCGAAACATGCCGAACCGCACCGAATATGGGCCGATTCACGTAGATATCGAGCCATTTTTGAACAAAATTGGGCCAAATAATGGGCCGAAATCGGCGCCTGAGGGCGACGGCTGGGTGCCCAACCGCCCCCAGCGCCGAGTATGCCGCCGGCTCACCCCCAGGCGGTGATTTTTATGCCTCCTGGGGGGCCAACGGCTGGAGATGTTGTGACGACTCTATTTTGGATCGATTCGATCCTAGTATTTAGTTCCAAATTAACTAACTTTACCGTGACCACTATTTAAACTTTCTTAGGGCTCTTTTCTTGCGAGGATAAAAGGAGCTTACATCATGGAGGTTATTATTGGGCACATCTATATCTCGGTCGCTGCATGGCCCATTGCACATAGGTATATTTTATTTTTGAAAACTCAGAAAGAAATGCTCGGTGCACAATCCGATGCAACACTGACAACAAATAGCTCAAACTTTGATGAGAAGCTACGTAGGAGAAGCGACCCACAAGGAACATCCTTTGTGTGTCATCCTCACCACTTAGACCTATGTAGCAGCTCCGACTTAACAACGATCGATAAACGAAAGGATCAGAGGGAGTAATAACTAACGAAATAGCTCTATTTAACGAACTAACTAAACATCCAGGACACCGTCGTCGCGCCTGTCACACCAGCGGGACCGCCAGCAGCAGCAGCAGAAGCGGAGGGCCAGGCACATCCAGAAGGCGCACCCGACGGCCACGAGCACGCCGAGCACCACGAAGGCGCCCCACGGGACCCCTTGGCACCGGCAGCTAGTACCACCGGCCTGGCGGCAGCAGAAAAGCAGCGCAAGCATCACGCTGCCCACAACGAAGATGGCGCCGATGAAGACCACCAGCCAGCCGTCGCCCTGGCGGAAGGTAGCGCCGCGGTCTGGCTCCGTCGCCACGCCGCCGCCGTCCTCCAGCTCCATGCACGCGCGTGCTTGATCGGTCATCGCAGGGTGTAATAAGGTGCTTGCGTAACAAGCTAGCTACTGATCCCCTGCCTATCTATCTTCCGACGGAAAAGCTACGTATTAACCTAATTTTGAAGTGATTCGATCGATCGTATCTATACTAACTTTCTCGTTTGGTTTGACATCTATCTTGTGTTAAGGGCGTCTCTAAGGGGGACTCTCAAATCGACAAATGTCCGGAAGCAGTTTGTTATCTAACGCGGTCTCGTACGCCTGCGGACTTGCCTGGCTTGTTAGTTAATCTAGTTGTTCAATTAGCTGGTTCTTTTCTTCAGCACTATTTTGGTTTTTCTTTCCTAAACCGGATTAGTCGATGCTAGCCACGATGTGTGTGTGGCCGCAGTACGTATGGAAGACCAGCCCTGGATCGGTGATGGCACGGTCGCGTCCGTGGGGTGGGCTAGCCATGATCTGTTTTCTGTTACTCCCTCCGTTCCAAATTACTTGACCCATATTTATTTAGACACAGATGTATCTAGACACTAAACAAGTATAGATACATCCGTATTTTGACAAATTTAAATCAACTAATTTGGAACGGAGGGAGTAGATATAAAAGAGCAGCAGCTCGATCAAAATGCTGCAAGTTTCTAGCGGCACAAACTCTCTCACGTTTGCGTGCGTGCGTGCGTGCGTGTGACCCTCGCTGGAATTTGGCATCAGAGTGGGTTCCTCCAGGGACCATGGCCGGTCCACTGGACTCCGCCCCGCGTCCATGGCGGACGCACGGATGACCGCTCCCTCACTCCTCCAGCGTCGTGGAGCGGCAGGAGTCTGACGTGGTGCAGCAGGCGCGAGATCATCGTGCATGAGCGGGTCATCCAAGAGCGTTTCGTGCGCAAGCCCGACAGCACAGGGCCGGCTCCCATGCTTAAAACCATTAATTATGGACAGTCGGCGCAGGTCATGCAGGCGCAGATGCTAGCACCGACACTCTTGGACGTCGTCGAGGGGAAGGACACGGTCACCTTCCGTGTTGATAATTAAGGACACCATGGCAGTGATCCTCATGGGCTTGCCGCCGGACATGATTGACGCGATCATCGTCAAGAAGACGGCCAAGGAAGCCCGAGAGCTCATCCGCACCATGCGGGTGGGCGCAACATGCACGAGTCCACGGCTCAGAGGCTCCGGAAAGGGTTCGGGGACCTCTCTTTCACAAACAGTGGGTCGATCGACGCGTTTGGCATGTGTGTCACCGGACTCGTCAACAACTTGCGTACCCTTGGCGACACGATCGACGACAAGAGGATTGACAAGAAAGTCTTGCGCCTTGTCCCAAAGAGGTACTCTGAGGTGGCCATCGACATAGAAACCCTCCTCGACCTCAACACTTTTTCTCTCAAGGAGCTCACCTGCCGTCTTCTCATCGTCTAGGATCGTCTCGTTGAAGTTGAAAACGCTGGTGGCACATGGTTCCTCCTCACCAAGGCGTAGTGGTGTTCCCACCGGAAACAATTGCAGCACGTCGAGGGTTCAACCATTCAAGCTTCGGCACTCGCCAGCAACCCCGTAAACCCGAGGGAAAACGATGACAGAGGCATCGATGGTTGTGGCGACGCGGGTGCCAGAAGTGCAGGGCAGCGGTGCACCCTGCAAAGGCGTGTGCGCTGCTTCTTGCAACGACAAGTGGCATTACTGCAATAAGAACGGGCACTGGGCACGGGACTGCCGTATGAGGATTCACGATGAGGCAAACATGGTGTGCATGGATGAAGAGGAGTAACCGGGCCTCCTGATGGCACACATTGTCTCTCCCAGTGTTGATCATAGCCACGAGAAGGTGATGCCCAAAGCGCGCGGCGCGATGACCCATGGTACATTGACACATGTGCGTCAAACCACATGACCGGCGACCATGAGGCCTTCTCTAAGCTGTACCCAGGGAGCATGAGCCATGTATGGTTCGGCGATGGCTCCACCGTCTGGATCCAAGGGCGCCACACCGTGCTCTTTGTCGCTCAGGAGGGGCATTACCGCATCCTCATATTCGTCTACTTCATCCCGAGGCTGCAGACGAACTCATCTCTGTAGGTCAGCTAGATGAGGTTGGGTGCGAGCTTTCGATCCATGGTGGCCTCCCTCGTGTACGGGACAAACGCATCAAGCTCATCGCGCATGTGGCTCGGAGTGGAAACCATCTCTACAAGCTGCCGGTGAAGCTCGCCAAGACGGTATGCATGCCCTTGTGACAAAGGTTATGAAAAAGCCCACTTTGAATACGTTTTGACAGATTTGTAAAACTTTATCGAGCTTCAATACTAAAACTTGAAGGAACAAATATTAAATTCAGCAAGTTCCAAGAACTAAAACTTAAACCCTAAACCCTAAGCCCCTAAATCCTATGCCCTGACCTCGAAGCCCTAAGCCCTAAACCATAAATCCTAAAAGTAAAGAGATGAGACATTTTAATATTTGAATTTATAACTATCACGTTTTAATATTTGAATTTTGGTAAAATTTTAAGAAATTGTCAAAATGTATTCAAAATTGGCCTTTTATTTGAGATTACACGTTGCGACAAACATGAATAGGCAAAAGAAACATAATTTAGAATTTGGGTTCAAAAGATACAAAATTTGAAGATGAAATAGGCGTGAGAGGTGAGAGGATGATATGCATGGACCCGAGTACACTAATTAAAGGCTAATGGCATAAACGAATGCACAAATCTTGAAGTAACTAGGTGGCCACATGCGTGGACACCCCCCGCCCGTGCATGCCCCCAAAAAAATTAAAAGCCTCTCATAATGAACAACAATTTGCATGTTATTGTCACCACCTAGACATCTATTGCAGCCCCGACTCCACAATGATTGGAAAAACAAAAAGACCCATGGTACCAGTGGCATAGCCATGATTTTAAGTCTAGGGTCGTCCAAGTAAAAATCATATCCCATAAACATAGCATGCCACTAAAAAAGTATTACATTAAAATTCAGTGGTATGATATGTCGTGAACTACGAGGCACTTGCGACAACTTCGTCAATCATAAGATTTGCCGGCTCAGCCTCTCGAAGGTGCTTATAGGGATAGATGTGCATGCGTATATTCGTCAGGGTGAGTATGCATGCGTGTATATGAACATTTGCATTTGTACTATGTTTCAATAAAATATAAACAGTCAAGTCTGGAAATTTCGCATACAAAAACAAGCGCCCCTTATTTCTCTAGATAATGCCTTCTCATGACCGCGGAAGTATCAATTATGGATCCCGCTACAAATCAAACGTCGGATGTCTTTAGCATGGCAAAACCAACGTCCAAGATAGCAAAGTATGTTATCGTGAGGTTGACAATATCAGTTAACAAGTATGGCAATTCCTGGTCAAAAGTCGGGCATCCTCACGACAACATAATTTTCCACAAAAAAGTTTGATTTGCCATGCTCCCGACCAATTATATGTTCTTTCGCAGGCCCTGAGCGCAGGGAAAGGAGATGAAAAATGGCGCATCAACTTTCTTTCATTCATCTTTTAGAAAAAGAGATGCAAAATGACCGATCCTCTAGTCTCTCCATGTTACAACAATTGTAGAATAAAAATGTAAATTCTCAATTGGGCGAGCCCACAATAAAAGATCAGTATGACTGCCACTTATAAGCTTTGGAAAAATGGAACTAACTTACCGCGGCTTCAATTGACGGAGCGTCGGAGCCTGCCGCATGCTTCTACCTCCATGGCTCCGATTCCTTGAAGAATGACTGGGCACGCCTGTTGCACGGTGCAATCTGCTCGCGTCATTCAGTTGATGAGCTCTTGTTTGATCGCTCGGGAATGGCAAAAGGATCCCACGAGAAACGCCGATCGACCACTGCATGGTAAGTGGAAACGATAGCTCTATGTGACCAGTTCGACCGGTCAAAGGATAGGGAACAACTCGGGATGTGGTCATAAGGCTGACCCGTGGGTTTACCTGGAGCAGTTCCAATCTCAAACGGACATCGGCTACAATATCATTTGGAAATTTGAGGCGGATTGAGAGTACTCAACGTCCTCAACTTAAAGGGTTCAATTCTTAGGTCCCACATCGACCACCGTGAATAAGACCACCTGGAAGGTTTGGACACCACCCAAAGTCAAATTCTTCTCTTGGCTTGCAATACGAAACAAGATTTGGAGACGATGGGTAAACTGCCCTCAATTGAAGCATGTAGGGTGTGGGCTACAAAATCCCAGGGTGGTCCAACCACTATGCTGGTTAATACATGCCGGCAAAAGCAACTATCGAAACTCTTTTGTTGTGACCCTAATGAACTCAGCACCATATTTGCCCCCAAACAAGTTGCCATGCAAAATAAAAAAAATGATCCAATGCCACTATGGC
This sequence comes from Triticum dicoccoides, assembly GCF_002162155.2. Classification (NCBI taxonomy): domain Eukaryota; kingdom Viridiplantae; phylum Streptophyta; class Magnoliopsida; order Poales; family Poaceae; genus Triticum; species Triticum dicoccoides. Next base: position 849,354,680 of record NC_041385.1, on the reverse strand, counting down.
ATCACCACCACGGACCCTAACTGTCGAGCCGGCTCCAAGAAAATGCATTCAAGGAGGTTTAACTATGAGAGAAGATCTCTCAGGACGTAATTCTAGTAAAATTTGTTTCGAATCAATCGTGAACACGAAATAAATGATGAAAGTATATCATAACTAGAGCGACTGTTTGAGCTGTAAAATATTTGTCTATGAGATTTCGATATGCAATAAATATATAATTCACGTGATTACGCACACAATAATGTATAATAATAGCTCTAATTAACGAACTAACTAAATATCATCATCTACAAAAAAAACCTAAACAGCATCCATCACGCCGTCGGGCCGCTCGTCGAGGCAGCCGGACCGCCAGCAGCAGCAGCAGAAGCGGAGCGCGAGGCAGGCCCAGATGGCGAACCCGATGACCAGGAACGACCCAAGCTCCACGGCGACAACCCATGGGAACCCTTCACACCGACAGCTATTATGCCGCTGGTGGGTGCAGCAGGCGAGCAGCGCGCCCCCGACGGCGACAACCACAGACGTGGCGCCGGTGAAGGCCATTAGCCAGCCCACGCTGCGGCTGAATGTATTGCCGCGGTCTGGCTCCGTCGCCACGCCGCGGCCGTCCTCCAGCTCCATGCTTGATCGATAGCAGGGCGGTGATGACGTGCTTGCGTTACGTAGCTTTACCCCTACCTAATAAGCTAGTGCTTCACGGCCTATCTATTCAACTTACAACGGAAAATCTGTAATTACAACTTAATTTTGAAGTGATTCCGTGGGTCGTATCTAACCTGACCTCCTATCACCTTGCATCATGTAGTAATTTATGAAACCAACTAGTTAACGAGCGCTCCTTCGGGAGCCTCGCAACGATCAGCGCCACTTGTCGCGCTCTCAGGCGTTTGCCACGTGTCGCACTCTGGGTGCTTCCTTCGGATTTTATTATTTTTATTTTTCCGCATGCGTTTTCGGCCTTGTATTTTCCTGTTTTTTTTGACGTTTTGGTTTTCCACCGGTCTTCCTTAGCTTTTCGATAAATTTTTTTTAAAAAAAATTTACGTCAAAAATGCGTTTTTTTCCTTTCGCGAGAGTCACGGTTTTGCTTCCGCGAGAGGCACGGGTGTGCTTTAGCGAGAGTCACGGTCGTACCTCTCGGAAACGAAGAAAACACGTTTTCTATTTTTTTCCTTTCGCGAGAGTCACGATTTTGCTTTCGCGAGAGGCATGATTGTGCTTTAGCGAGAGTCACGGCCGTGCCTCTCGGAAATGAAAAAACATGTTTTTTTTAACGTGCTTGCGTTACCTAGCTTTACCCCTACCTTTTTTTTTTACGGGAGCTTTACCCCTACCCTTTTTTTTTCAGAATCTCGCAAAGCTTTATTACTGAATCATAATGTTCATAGGTACAAAAAGAAGATCGCCGGGTTGTCCTAGCCAAGTGTGTCGGCCAAACCCTAAAGATAACGCATGCTTTGCGAGATTATGGGCCTCCGTATTGAAGGACCTATACTCATGAGTAAACGAACATGAAATAAAGATAGTTGCTCTAGTCTTGATTTCTTCGACAATGGCTCCAAAGTCTGCTGAGCTTCCCTGCCTGATTGCATCTACCACCACCTTACAATCGGAGGCCATCTGTAAATGGTTGATATAGAGATCTTCTGAAAGTGCTAATGCCTCCCGAACAGCTAGTGCTTCTAGCACCTGGGGTTTGTGCAGTCCTCTGAAGACGAGAGCTGACGCTCCCATGAACAAACCCCTCTCATCCCTGCAAACCACACCAACTGCGCCAAACATGCCCTGGCGTGACACGGCCACCACTACTGGCACCGTCCAATAAACTTCTTTTTTTTAATCTTTTACAGGACTTACAAAATATATTTTTTATCTTTTCTTAACATAGTACACACGCAAAGGCTCATACACATGCACATACACTCATCTGTATAAATTATCGTCATAGTGACTTTTTTTTGGAAAGTTGTTTGATTCAGTAGATTGTTGTGCCCCCTTGGGGCCCACACACCGCTTTTTCATCCCTACCGTTATCCCCTCACCTTAAAATATCTTGATTGAAGTTGTTTTCTCTGTTAATCTATCCTTATGCTCTCATGTCTCTTACACATTGTCCGTCCTTCGACACACATCTTTAGGGAGCCTCCTCATGTTCTCTCGCTTCTCTCCAATCATAGGTCCTCAAAGCTCGCCACCCCACTGCTGCAAGGATGAAGGTGGCCCATGCAAGTCAGCCAGCATTGTAGGCCGGCCTGCCATCCATGTGTTGTTCCTTGCTGCATACCTCGACGACAGTGCTACATGTTGTGTGCTCTTTTCTCTTTGTTGCAAGATGTTGTGCTGGTGCTGCTACCAGTTTCTCGGTGCTGCAACACCGGGTGGGCTATTGAGAATGGTGTGTGATGTTGCTGTATCATCGCTGGAACCAATGTTTTGGTTTGGACAAATTTTATTTTGCTATCACTGTTTTTAGGTTTGTTGTAACCAACACAAATTTTTGCTATCACCGCCGTTTGGATTTTGCTGGAACAACAGGAGATTTTTTGCAATTTTGCTACCACCAGCGTTTTGGTTTGCTGGAGCCAGCTGCATTTTATGCTACAACGGGCGTTTTGGTTTTTGCCTTACTAACGCCCAATTTTTGTAGTTTATGCTACCAATGACGTTTTTGTTTGCTGGAACGAACTTCAATTTTTGCTATGACCGGTGTTTTCAGTTTGCTAGAACATCGCCCACTTTAGCATTTTTTGCTTCCATGAACTTTGGTTTTGTCGGAACCAACGCAAAATTTTGCTGCAACGGTTGTTGGCTGAGAACTAGGTGTCGTCTCCATTAATTTTGTAGGGGCAAGGGGCGAGCGCCGGCGGCGACAGTCGACGGCGATGGATGAATGCGCTGTCCGACGCGGAGGAGGTGCAACTGGCCTAATATTTAACGGTAAGAGAAAAGTGAGATTTAGTATTGAATCAATCGTCAACACGAAGTCAATTGTGAGAATATATCATACCTAGAGTAACGGTTCGAGCTGCAAAATATTTCCAACAAGAAATTGAAGTGCGATAGATTTATACAGGTCACGTACGTGATCACGTACACAATGATGTAACTAACGAATATGCGCATGGATGCAACACAATTAAGCTCTAATGAACGAACCAACTAAGCATGGACTGGAGCACACCGTCGTGGCGCCTCTCGAGGCAGCCGGACCGCCATCAACCGCAGCACAAGCGGAGGGCGAGGATGGCCCAGATGCCGCACCCGGCGGCCACGGCCGCGCCGCACACCACGATGACGAACCACGGGACCCCTTGGCACCGGCAGCTACTGCTGCAGCAGAAAACCAGCCCATACATCACGCCCATGACCACACACACGGCGCCGGTGAAGGCGGCCAGCCAGACAACGCCGCTGCTGATGGTACCGCCGTGGTCTGGCTCCCTCGCCACGTCGCTGCCGTCCTCCATCTCCATCTCCATGCGCGCCGGTGCTCGATCGCTTGCCCGCGGGGTCGGGCTTTATCTATCTTCCAACGAAAAATCTGGTGATAAACATCAACTCAATTTTGAAGTGACTCGACGGATCCTATCTAAACAGACTTTGTCGTCCGGTTTGATCTTCCTACCTATGATGCTATCTGTAGCATACATGTTCGAACGAGTCCTCCTATCAAGCGCCTTAAGCCAAGGATTGTCGGCAAACGTCTGAAAGGGCCCTGTATGAGCCGGCCAATGGCACCGTCCAATAAACTTCACTTTTTTACTTTTAATAGTAGAAAAAATATTTTACTCCCTCTATCCATATAAACATATTTTTTAATGGCCTATTGTCGACAAACGTCTGAAAGGGTTATTTTTTCTCTGTTGCAAGCTGTTGTGCCAGTGTTGGAATGCTGGGTGGTTGCCGACTCTTTTCTGTTGCTACAGATGGCGTGACATGTTGCAAATTCCAATGGACCTACTGTAGGAGAGGACATATAGGGTGGAGATGGCGATCTACCTGCTCCTGGGACCGAGTCGACCGCGCGTGGGGCTGGGCGGATGTCACGGGGTTGTGTCCCCCCTATCCACCGGGACTAGCTAGGGACGTAGGTGTGGATCCCCCCTACTATGGGGCATCGACACAGATCACGTGACTGATTTCGTGCTAGGACCGAAAGGAGACCCCTTTCTTTCCTCCTTCTGAGTTTGTTTCTCCGTGATGTGGACGGATGGTGGTGGCTTGGACGTGGATACCGGAGCGGCGGCTTCAGATGGCGGTCCACATGGTTGGCTCTTCAGAGGGCACCGTGTCGGTGGTGGTGGCTCTCCCTCTTTTTTTTGAAAAGGAAGAACACCCCCGGCTTCTGCATCAGAATGATGCATGCAGCCACCCTCTTGGCCGTTCGGGTGACAGGAGGGTAGCGGTGGGTGCATCGGCGCTCTCCCTGTCTTTGGCAGTGGCGTCGCCCTGATCCGAACCTGGGGAGCTGAACACGTTGCGCATGTCCTGAAGACCTTGTGGGCGCCGCTATCTTAATAAACACGTCGTCGTGGTGCTCCACTTCGTGCCAGGGTTCCCTTGTCCCTTCTGGACTCTGCAACGGCAACGCTTTGTGTCGTTTTCCCTCCTGGGGGCATTGTGTGGCGTTGTACCCGGTTTTCCAAATGCTTTCTTCTAGCGTAGTTCTGCGTGATTTGGTTATCTTGGCTTCGGCTTTGTATGAGGGTTATCTCACCATCTTATATCATTCAGTTGTGTACTAGGTCCAGTGATTGCTTTATATATAAAACGGGACAAACGTCTGTTTCAAGAATTAACTAAGAAAAATGATCACTACACTAGTAGAAAAAGAGCCTAATGTGAAGCACATTAGTCCCGGTTTGTAACAGAACCAGCACTAATGTGACCATTAGTGCCGGTTCCAACGGCTAGGGGGGCGGAGCTCATTAGTACCAGTTCATGGTGAACCTTTATCACCGGTTCGTGCCAAGAACCGGTACTAAAGAGAGTGGTGGCAGGATGTTGTCAGACTGGGGCCGCTCCAGCACCTTTAGTACCGGTTCGTGCCACGAACCGGTGCTAAAGGACATCCTACATATAAACCCTTCGTCCAGCTCGCTCTGTTCTTCCCCCTTTCCCCTCTCCTCTCTGTTCTTCCTCTCTTCCCCTCAAGCTCATCACACATTTTACCAACATTTTTTTAAGATTTGAAGCCCCCATCCATTCAAGTGATCACAAAGGTTACCAACTTTGCCCTTTCATCTCTCATCGCTAGATTAGCTCTTGCAATGCTTTATATAGTGATTAATTTGTGGGTTTTAGTAGTTTGGGAGGAATTATATGTGGTAGTTTATTTGATTTATATGCAACCTGAGCTTAAAATAACTCTTAGTTTGCATTGTAGGTGTGATTTACTTAGTGCCTTCCCGTCTCCGTCGTAACCACCGTCGATCGTCCGCACCGACCCGTCGCCGGCACCACCTTGTGGTGAGCCTCTTGTTCTTACCTTTTTTTATATAAAAAAAAATCATGTTTGTGTGATTTAGATATATAGTTACTTGTATAATTATGTTACCCGTACGTTGTTTGTTATACATAGTGCCATGGTTTTGATATCCGTCCCGGTCAGCCCTCGTCCGTGTTATGATCCGGATGTGGTACATTCTCTGTTAAAACTATTTGTTTCATTTCGTGTTTATGACGAATTATGCCCATCAAGTTGACATAGATATTTTTATCTAGGAGGTATGTGAACCAGAAATTCCAACCGACCCTATTGTCGAGAGGTTAAATTTAGTTGAAAGAGAAAACGAGTATTGAAAGAAAAATTGAAAAGAATTGAGGGGGAGAAGATGGAATTGTAGTTGCATGTTGCCGATGTCGTCGATGATCACAAGATCAAGATGTAGAAAATGCGGTTGAAGATTAGAAAGATTAGAAAGTATGCCATTGATAGTGAGGCTTGGTATCATTATGTTGTTGGGTCAATTGTTACCTTAGTTGCGATCTTGATCGCATTTGTTGTTGCATTTAAATGCTTTATCTAGAGATTTATTTGTATGTTGTATTTAAGTGTTGTATGAACTTTATGTATGAACTTGTATTAATTTGGTCTATTCGGTGGTGTGTAATGAAGATGCGCTGGCAATGGATGTACGATGACCGATGCTCTCCCCAGTTCTTTGATGGCATGCATACTTTTCTTATTGCGGCTCAGGCAAACAAGCGGGCGGATGGTTTTATGCCTTGTCCATGTGCTGGCTATAAGAATGATTACAATTACTCTAACTCAAGAACCATTCACGTCCACCTATTTGAGTCCGGTTTCATGCCCCACTATAATGTTTGGACCAAGCACGGAGAAAGAGGGGTTATGATGGAAGACAATCAAGAAGAAGAGGACGACGATAGCTATCCTGGCCATGGGTTCCCTGGATACGATGATACAACAATGGGAGAAGAAGCTGAGCCGGGAATGCGGGAAGAAGCTGAAGAAGAGGCATCAGATGAGCCCGCTGACGATCTAGGTCGGGCCATTGCCGATGCAAAGAGAAACCGCGCAAGTGAAAAGGAGAAGAATAAGTTGTTGTACCCGAATTGCGAAGGTGACAAGAAAAAGCTGGGCACCACACTGGAATTGCTGCAATGGAAGGCAGAGAATGGTGTATCTGACAACGGATTTGGAAAGTTGCTGGTAATGATAAATAATATGCTTCCAAAGGACAACGAATTGCCCAAGAGTACGTACGAAGCAAAGAAAGTTGTTTTCCCTCTAGGATTAGAGGTGCAGAAGATACATGCATGCCCTAATGACGGCATCCTCTATCGCGGTGAGTACGAGGATTTGAACGTGTGCCCGGTATGTGGTGCATTGCACTATAAGATCAGCCGCGATGACCCTGGTGATGTCAAGGGCGAGCGCCCCAGGAAGAAGATTCCTGCCAAGGTGATGTGGTATGCTCCTATAATACCACAGTTCAAACGTTTTTTTCCAAAACAAAAAGCATGCCAAGGCGATGTGATGGACGGAGAAGACCGTAAGAAAGACGGAAAGTTAAGAGTACCCGCTGATGGGTCGCAGTGGAGAAAAATCGAGAGAAAGTACAGGGAGGAGTTTGCAGGTGACCCAAGGAACGTATGTTTTGTTCTAAGCGCAAATGGCATTAATCCTTTTGCGGAGCAGAGCAGCAACCATAGCACGTGGCCTGTGACTCTATGTTTGTATAACCTTCCTCCTTGGTTGTGCATGAAGCGGAAGTTCATTATGATGCCAGTGCTCATCCAAGACCCTAAGCAACCCGGCAACGACATTGATGTGTACCTAAGGCCATTAGTTGAAGAACTATTATAGTTGTGGCATGGAAAAGGTGTACGTGCGTGGGATGAGCATAAACAGGAAGAATTTGACCTAAAGGCGTTGCTGTTCGTGACCATCAATGATTGACCTGCTCTCAGTAAACTTTCAGGACAGACAAACAAGGGATACCGCGGATGCACGCACTGTTTGGATGATACCAACAGTATATATTTGGATAGTTGTAGGAAGAATGTGTACCTGGGACATCGCGTCGATTTCTTCCGAGCAGGCATCCTGTAAGAAAGAAAGGCAAGCATTTCAAAGCTGAGGCGGATCACCGGACGAAGCCTCGCCACCGTACTGGTGCTGATGTACATGATATGGTCAAGGATTTGAAGGTAATCTTTGGAAAGGGTCCTGGCGGAAAACCTGTTCCGAAGGATGCTAACGGACGTGCACCCATGTGGAAGAAGAAATCTATATTTTGGGACATGCCCTATTGGAAAGACCTAGAGGTCCGCTTCGCAATCGATGTGATGCATGTGACAAAGAATCTTTGCGTGACCCTGCTTGGCTTCTTGGGCGTGTATGTGAAGACAAAAGATGCACCGGATGCACGGGAGGGCCAGCAACGTATCCAAGGAAAAGACGGCATACTTCAGGGTCATGCTAGCTATGCTCTTACCAAAGAAGAGAAGGAAATCTTCTTTGAATGCCTACTCAGTACGAAGGTACCATCTGGCTTCTCGTCGAATATAAAAGGAATAATAAATATGGCAGATAAAAAGTTCTAGAACCTAAAATCTCATGACTGCCACGTGATTATGACGCAATTGCTTCCGGTTACATTGAGGGGGCTTCTACCGAAAAACGTTTGATTAGCCATTGTGAAGCTATGTGCATTCGTCAATGCAATCTCTCATAAGGTAATCGATCCAGAAATCATACCAATGTTACACAATGATTTGGTGCAATGTCTTGTCAGTTTCGAGTTGGTGTTCCCATCATCCTTCTTCAACATCATGACACACGTCCTAGTTCACCTATGTGAAGAGATTGACGTTTTGGGTCATGTATTTCGACACAATACGTTCCCCTTTGAGAGGTTCATGGGAGTCTTGAAGAAATATGTTCATAAACGTGCTAGGCCAGAAGGAAGCATCTCGAAGGGCCATGAAAACGAGGTGGTCATTGAGTTTTGTATTGACTTTATTCCTGACCTTAAACCGATTGGTGTTCCTGAATCGCGGCATAAGGACAGACTGGATGGAAAAAGCACGCTAGCAGGGGATCAAATAATATGTGTGGACGGGCATTCTCTCACTGAAGCACACTACACACGTCTATAGAATTCTGCCTTGGTGGATTCGTATATGGAGGAACACAAGAATTTTCTACACTCCAAACACCCGGAGCAGTCTGACGACTGGATTACACGTGAACAAACGGGGACTTTCGCCGGTTGGTTGCAGACACGTGCCAGCATGATGGCGATATTGAAGATGACCTGTACTTGCTGTCCCAGTTACCATCTTCAAATATAATGACTTTCAAAGGGTACGAGATAAATGGGAATACATTTTACACGATCGCCCAAGATAAGAAGAGCACCAACCAAAACAGTGGTGTCCGCTTTGATGCAACAACCAACACGGGAAAGGAAACATAATATGGTTACATAGAGGACATATGGGAACTTAACTATGGAGGTGGTTTGAAGGTCCCGTTGTTTCGGTGCAAATGGGTCAATATGACACGAGGCGGGGTAACGGAAGACCCGAAGTACGGAATGACCACAGTGGATCTCAACAATCTTGCGTATGCAGACGAACCATTCATCCTAGGCAATGATGTGGTGCAGGTTTTCTATGTGAAAGACATATCTACCAGGCCGAGAAAAAGAAATGATAAGAACGGGAATGCATCATACGATGCGCCAAAGCGCCACATAGTTCTTTCAGGGAAAAGAAACATCATGAGAGTGGATGACAAGACAGACATGTCAGAAGATTATGAAAAGTTTGATGAAATTGATCCATTCACAGTGAATATTGATCCGAGCATCCATTTAAATGATGAAGATTGTCCATGGTTACGGCGCAAAGGGACACACGCGAAGAAAAAGTTTCACACCCGAAGATCCCACTATGGGATGTGATAGGCTTCACCGTCATCACTTTCTTCTGTAGTGACTTTCCGGACTTATATATCTGGAAAGTGCCGCTTCGAACAAACCGGAGGGAATCTTTATAATAGTTAGGGTTAGGGTACTTATGTGTTTTGGCATTTGAAACGCAAAGAAATTTTATGTGCAAAAACTGAATGCACTTCGTCTACAAATTAGTTCGTCAAATAATTCAAATTTAAACTATTCAAATTTGAAAACTACTGGCACTAACAGAAAGTTTGTAATTTTTTGTACCTAAAGAAAAAATATTCAAAAATAAATAAATGAAAATAAATAAAGTAGAACAAAATTGAGACAGAAACTAAATAAAAAACCCACCTACTGGGCCACAGCGGCCTGCATATGAGTAGTAACCCAACCTGTCGTTGGGCCAGGATGCAGGCCTGCAAGGCCCAGTAGGCCCACAGGGCAGAGCGGTAGAGTTAGGCCTAGAAGCCTGCTATAGAGAGGAGTTGGAGAGAGCAGCCACGCCGGGGCTTTTAAACAGGTGCGGGCGTCCCTCAGCTAGCGAGGTGGGACTAAACTTGCCCGCACCGCACCTGCGCCAGCGCACCCCTTTTAGTACCGGGTGGTGGCTCCAACCGGTACTAAAGGGGGG
>NC_041385.1:849339127-849344196 GCF_002162155.2 Triticum dicoccoides | reverse complement strand
AACCAGTAATAAAGGGTGTTCTATATAAGAAAACACTTCAAAAAAAATTCAGTTTCTCATCTCTCCCTCTGCTTCTTCTCCTATGCCCAGTTGCCGCCGCCCCTCGTCGCCTCCCCCGTCGCCTTCCCCGTCGCCGTCTGTCGCCGTCGCCGCCGCCCCTCGTTGCCGCCCCCGTCACCGTCCCCGTCGCCGTCGCCGTCCCCGTCGCCGTCCGTCGCCATCCCCTCTGCCTCGCCTTCCCCTCGCCTCGCCGTTGCCATCGCCATCACCGTCACCTCGACCTCGCCCGCACTGTGAGCCCCTCTCCATGGCCCCTCTCCTCCCTCCAATCAAAGCCGTCGCGCCGCCGGCACCGTAGTTGCACCCGCGCACACGCGCGCGCGCGCACACACACACAATCCTGTTTGTAGTTTTTAGTTTTTAGTTTCTTCTGTTTTTTCTGTTTTTATACAAATGTTTTAGATGAATTAATTAATTAGATTAGATTAATGTCAAATAGTATATAGAAATGTTAGAAATTTTAGAAATGTTAGTTTTAGCTAGATGAATTAGATTAATTTCAAATTGTTATAGAAATGTTACAAATGTTATAGAAATGTTAGTTTTTAGTTTTTTATAATTTTAGTTATAGAGATTTAGAATTTGCATATAAGAAATCACAATCTAATCATTTAAAAATTATTACTTTTGCGCCGTATAGTATTTGTTCTCAACGATGCCTGGCCCGCATCCTCGCCGTCGACCCGTTCGCGACAACGTCCTGCTTCAGAGGACCCATGTCCGGGACTGGGCTTCGCCGGCCTGGCAGTGGGAGGTGCTACCTTCAGGGGCTCACCGCTTGGTGAGGAACCCGGATCCCGTCGTCGACCCTGAGCTCCTTTGGTGGCGTTCCGGTGGGCCACTTTCGGTGCGGAGGGAGCCGGCCCCGCCGGAGGTGGTGCATCGCCGTGTCAGGGAGGAGGACGAGCACGTCCGTCGCTACATGGTTGCTATGGACATCAGGTTCTCCAATAACTGGCAGAGTCTTTGGGGAGATCACCGGAGCTATGATCCTGTGATGGTTCCTTCTCTTTGGGTATCCACCGCCCGCACCTCAGGAACCGCGAGTGGCCTAGATTATTCTATAGTATTCGATCTTTATTAGCTAGCTAGCTAGTGATGTATTTGATAAATAATATACGAGACGATATATTCGAGATTATATATTATTCGAGATGATGCATATTATGTATTATGATTCAGGATTTCCTTATTGATTGCATGCACGCATTGTAATTTGAATACTAAATTGTTTTATATTTCTTCTGGATTAGTTAAATAAAAGTTATGGCGGACAATACCGGCAGAGAGGGAGAAGAGGCCCTGTTCGAGATCATACACTCCCCTCGCGGGCCAGATGATCGAAATGAAGAAGATGAGGGCTCCCAATATTTGAACAATACCGAGCGGATATTCGATCGCGACGACCGAATTGATGAAGTCATGGACGACGACTATGATTATGATGGTGAAGAAAATATTGATCTTGAAATTGGCGAAGAAAATGTTGATCTTGAAATAACAGAGACCGGCGAGGTATATTTATATAAGCAGACATCTGGTGATCTCGCATGTTTTAAATGATTTGAAGATATATTAACGAATCGATCTTTCTTCTTCAGCCCTCCGGATCGAGCAAATCTTCTACTGGCAGAGTGCAAGGCCGGGGAAAAGAGTTGATGGAGGGCGTAAAGTACAACATCGATGTCATCAAAACTAATGGCAAACCAATAGTGCCTAAGAACATTGCAAAAAAGTTCGTTCGTCAGTGCGGATTTCTTGTGAAGGACAAACTCCCGATCTCCCTTCAAGAATGGAAAGAGACATCAAAGCCTCGTCCAGATCTTACTTTTGTCGACGACAGAGCAAAAACTTTGCTTTGGGAAAATGTCATGGAACATTTCACCCTAACAGATCATTTCACAGCTGCAGATGTGGAGAAAGTCAAGGACGCTGCTCTTAGGTAGATGGCAATTGCATTCAACAACCACAAGAAAACTATATGGAATATCTACGTCAAAGCAGGAAAGAAGACTCCATAATTCAAGGGAACACTAGAGAACCAAAAAGAGTACTGGCCCATTTTCATGAAATCCAAGGAATCAAAATTATCTAAGGAACGGTCCTAAAAAAACAAGGCCAATGCCGCAAAAAAGGAGCAATTCCATAGGCTAGGCCTAGGTGGCTATGCGGTGGCAATGCCTAAGTGGGATAAGTCTGAGCAAGAGATGTTGGCTGCATAGGTCACTCCAGTTACATTGAGCTGGCCCCCTAGGTGCAGAAATTGGTTCTATGCGCATGGGGCGCGTTGGACCCGAAGAGAGGCCAGGTTTCGAAAAAGGCATGTCTTAAAGGAGCCGATGTTAAGTTAGATCAAGAAATAGAAGAAGCTCGAAAGGGGTTGTTCACGCCCAATAGAGAGAACGACGAGCTTACGCGCGCCTTGGGAAATCCTGAACACCCAGGAAGAACACGAGGCAAGGGCGTTGTTCCGTGGTTTGAGGGCTTTTCTGACTGGAACGCAGACTACAGAAGTCGTGCGAGAAGGAAGATGAAGGAGGAGAATAAGAAGAAGCTGGAGGACGAGCAGAGGAAGTAGGAAGCAGAATGCCTTCAAGGCCTAGAATCAGCGCACGCGGACTTGGCACTCAAATTGCAGCGGCAGCAGCAGCAGATCGACTCACTTAGCCAGGAAAGGGGGTCTCAGTAGTGGCAGCAACTAGCAGATGATCCAGCATTGGATAGCACCATCCCATCCATGCCGAGAAGCAGCGTGGGTTCCGCCCCGGGCGACGCACTGCTGGATAGATGCCCTGTGGATGACATCATGGAGAACACTAACTGTGAGCTACACTTCAAAATAAAGAACATATCCGTGAAGGTGACGGACGCCGTTGCTTATACAAATCCCCCCAGAGCAACCTTCCATTGCAGAATGATTCCAGTCGGCTATGCTCGTGTCGTGGTTGATGAGGTGGTGTACCAATATTCGGGGCTACAACTTGACATTCCTGGAGGTGACGAGGATCACACACTGGGAGAGGCCATACATCGTATCATCCTATGGAGAAAGAATTGCATCATCTTTTGAAGGCCACCGACACCGCGTCAGCTAGAGCTTGACATCCGAAGAGGTGACAAGGAGCAGAAAACTCCCGCTCCTCCTAGTCCGGCACAGCTTCAGGCCACTCCTCCTGCTTCAACTCAGCCAACGCGTGAGGCCACTCCTCCTGCTTTAACTCAGCCAACGTGTGAGACCACTCCTCCTGCTTCAACTCAGCCAACGCATGAGGCTACTCCCCCTCCTCCGAGTCCACTAACGTGTGTGACTCCTCCTCCAAGTCCGACATTGCGTCAGCCGTCTTCGCTGCCTCAGCAATCGCGGAAGAGAGCCACTGCAACTATGGTGCGTAGTGCTACAAGTCGAGGTAGTACAGGAGGTACAGGAGGAGGCAAGCGATTTCAATATGGTCCAAGCCTAGCACCTCTTCCGCTGAGGCCTTACGACATGACCAAGGAGCAAAACAAAGCCATAGTGAAGGCCCAAGTGGACGGCCATTTTGGACCAAACCGCCACTGCCGCCAAGGGAGAAAGTGCTTGAGGATAAGATTGACCACTTTATTCGTATGGCTAAAGCACCAGCTCCCAAGCCTGTTGACTCTGACTATGAGTGCCAAATCAGGAAGGCACATCAAGCACGACAGTCGAGCTCGAGCTCGAGCCAAGTGAGGGAGTCCTGGATAAGGGGGTATCCGGATAGCCGGACTATATACTTTGGCCGGACTGTTGGACTATGAAGATACAAGATTGAAGACTTCGTCCCGTGTTCGGATGGGACTCTCCTTGGCATGGAAGGCAAGCTTGGCGATTTGGATGTAGATCTCCTTCTCTGTAACCGACTCTGTGTAACCCTAGCCTCCTCCGGTGTCTACATAAACCAGAGGGTTTAGTCCGTAGGACAACAACAATCATACCATAGGCTAGCTTCTAGGGTTTAGCCTCTACGATCTCGTGGTAGATCAACTCTTGTAATACTCATATCATCAAGATCAATCAAGCAGGAAGTAGGGTATTACCTCCATCGAGAGGGCCCGAACCCGCGTAAACATCGTGTCCCTAGTCTCCTGTTACCATTAGCCTTAGACGCACAGTTCGGGACCCCCTACCCGAGATCCGCCGGTTTTGACACCGACATTGGTGCTTTCATTGAGAGTTCCTCTGTGTCGTCACTGTAAGGCTCGATGGCTCCTCAAACCTTCAACAACGCCGTCCTAGGTGAGACTTTCCTCCCCGGACAGATCTTCGTGTTCGGCGGCTTCGCACAGCGGGCCAACTCGCTTGGCCATCTGGAGCAGATCGACAGCTATGCCCCTGGCCGTCAGGTCAGGTTTGGAAACCTAAACTACACTGTCGACATCCACGGAGACTTGATCTTCGACGGATTCGGGCCCATGTCAGGAACAACGAACGATCACGATGTGCATGACCTAGATCTGCCGTCGGACAGTATTCGGAACATCGCGCCTGCTACAGCTCCGGACTTCATTCCAGAGAAGATCGTGCCTTCCGAGGACGGCTGGATGGACCCCACCCCGGAGGCCGCACACTCATCGGCGTTGGAGCCGAACACAGACTCCGCCTCTAGGGAAATCTGTGTCTCCGGACCCCCAGACTTAGCTTCGGTTGCAGGTCCCAGACCATGTGCATCCATGCCCATCGAATCTGATTGGGCTTCGGTCATGGAATTCGCCGCCGTGGATATCTTCCAGCACTCCTCCTTTGGCAATGTGCTAAATTCATTAAGGTCTCTCTCTCTGTCAGGAGATTCCTGGCTGAACTATGTTCGTCTCGAATGGGAAGCAGGCAACGAGGAAATTCGTCACCCACCCACCACTCACTTCATAGCCACGGTAGATGATTTGACTGTCATGCTTAACTTCGACTGCGAAGACATCGACGGTATAGACGACGATGCGGGAGAAGAACAGGAACCACCACCCACAGGGCGCTGGACTGCCACCTCTTCATA
>NC_041385.1:849319848-849338732 GCF_002162155.2 Triticum dicoccoides | reverse complement strand
ATGGTGGATACTCTCAATGAAGACAATGGCGATGAGGCAACATGAGATAACCCCTCAGGGAAGAAATCAAAGCATGGGCGTCATCGGCGCCGCTCCAAGCCCAGCCACATCAACACCGGTACTGGAGAAGAAAATAATCCAAATGGCGCCGAAGAGGGATACAACCCTGATCAGCCTGCCTTCGAACAGGACGAACAGGAGCACGGGCAGGTCAGCCAAGAGGAACAGGCAACGGACGGATATGCGGAAGACGACAACTATATGCCTCCCTCCGAAGAGGAGATTTTCCTAGGCGATGACGAATTCGGCGTGCCTGAGGATCCCATAGAGCAGGAGCATTTCAAACGCCGGCTTATAGCCACTGCAAGAAGCCTGAAAAAGAAGCGGCAGCAGCTTCAAGCTGATCAAGATCTGCTCGCAGACAGACAGACTAAGGCCCGGGCAGCCGAGGAATACGGACTCGAGCGCCGAACAAAATATTACCCAAAGCGCAGGCTACTGCCTCAATTCGAGGAGGCGGCACTAAAAACCAAACGCAGGCCTACACCCCGCCGACAACACACTGCGGCAAGGGGCTACGTGCAAGACCAGCATTTCATACTAAACAACAACATGGCAAGCACCCTGGGCACATCAGCAGCCAGGAACAGAGTCCGCAAACCTTGGTGCAACAAATATAAGCGTCCCAAGGCAAAGAATGACGCCCAGGACACGACAGTCCACACAGGAGCATGTAGTCCTCAACCCATTCAGCGGGAGAAGAGACTTCAAAATCATATTCGGGCCCCTCCAGCCTGAACCGCATACTTGACTGCCCATGTCAAATTCATGGTACCCCAGGAGCGGCAGCCAATCATACCAATAGAGAATGCTGGGTCTTTAAACAGATCGGCAGGCCGACACCGGAAACAGCATGAAGGGGTCCCAGGGCAAGAAGCCCAGATTATCAAGCAACACAGGGCAAAAGGAATTTCTTCAGTCAACCAAAACAGTGAACATGACAAGCACCATCCACATGGGAGCGGACGTACACTCTTCGGGACGTCAACTCAACAAATCAAGTTGCCCCGCCGTACAAAAATACGACCGATCATCTGCGATTGACAAAACTGTCTGGCCAATATCAACCAGAGGTATTCCCCTACTGGCGGAGACAATAGTCCAAACTTGCTACACCAGGTCGCGGTGCGCCGGATAGGGATCGATCACTCGAGGATCAGACCCACTAAAAAACTCATTTTAGAGTGTCATAACCAGGCGCGAAGGCCACTTAGGCCCCGCCACTCTGGAGATGGTCTTCGGATCGCCAAAAAATTGCCAGACCAAAGAACTAACCTTTGACATTACACTTCTAGGCAGTAGCTATTCACCACCGCCAGGATACACTGCGACTAAACGCATTATCACCCAATGCCCACGACAGTCTTAAAAAGCCAGACCCACGTGATGTAGTCACAATTGCGGGCAAGACCGAGCTTCGCCTCGGCGCCGAAGAGTATTCGACCACTTTAGTAACAGAAGCAGCGAGTCACGGTTTTTTCAATCGAACCTTGATTCGACAGCTGAACTCCCGGACACCGATAAGGGAGTCCGAACTACTTCATGATATCCCAGCCTGATCATGGCTCAAACAGATCCTCCGGCATAAGCTGGACGGGCCACATCCCACGGCTCACCCGTTGCTAACACACGCCTTTAGCATTATTTGCAGGTTCACCTTTGTGCATAACTGGACCGGCGACTTGGAATCAGCTCGGACGCACAAAGGGGGAATCTTCACCCCACCCGAATACAATTCGGATATTACTCCAGACCCGCGCACAGCTCCCTACCGCCCGGTCCCAACAGGTTCTGCCGTCATGCCTCTCTTTTATAACATGCACTGTACTCATACGCATAGACGTATTACTTAAATACAACATGTAGAGTCATTTGACGCTTATCTGCTATTATTTCCATTGTTGAGGAAATCGTTAATTGGCAACTGCTCGGTTGGCTAGCGAGTAGGGGATTAATAGGCTAATCGGCAATTTAATCAAACATTTAATCAATTAATCGGACGATTTATTGGTTTATAAGCTACTCGGTGACCCTAGGAGTAGGGGTTAATCGGCAAGTTAACTGGTCAATCGGATGAATTCTTGAACAGGGATTATTTCGCGACGACATTTTGTCATAACGGCATCCGAACATCGTGTTATGCCTTATAACGCCAGAGGCTTCATTGCACCCGCATGGCAACAAAGTCCGACCACCTTCTCGGTCGTTCGGCACCCCGAACTTATAGCATTATATGCATCAGCTCTGAATCATGTCTTGGGTCATTGGTTGGGTTTGCCCGGCTCCCATGTTTTGGTACCTTACGTTCCGCAATATCGGCTAAGGTAGCGCTGGGAGAACTACTGCGATTGTGTCCCGGTTCTTCTAGACGAACACCTCAGTAGAGAAAGCCGAAAACTGACTGTCATGATAAGGCGAGAGCTGGTCAGCTGTTCGAGAGGTTGTAAAATCTTTAAGGATTTATTCCGCATAATGCCATAATAAAATGCAGAGTGCGAGGGATCGGTCCACCGTTCAGGCGCTATTAGAGCCCCTCGTGCAGTCTTCCGAACACCAGGGGCTGCGCCTCCCATACTGGAATTCCTATGGCTAAGTGAAAGTAATAAAGCCCTATAGTCCGATTGCGTGGTTTGCTGTGCTGAACACCTCCTTTATGGACCCAAGAATGGGGAAAAGAGTGTTCAGGTGTATCCCGAACACCCCCGTGCTTCCTACATGGGGGCAGAAGCCGACGACTGGCCAACTCTCAAGACTAATATATAAAACGGCCGTCCAGGAAGAAAACTTTCATATAACAGGCAAAGACATAAAAGTGACTTTGTTCCGCCTTACAAAGGACAGCATGACTGCCTTTAGGGGAAAATAATGTCTTTCGCACATTGCTCTGCCACAAGGCGGGCCCCTTTCAGGACTCCATCATAATACAATTCGGGCTTGCGATGCTCCTTCCCCTTCGGCGGCCCCTCGGTCATCAGCTTCTCAGCTTCTAGCTTCCCCCAATGCACTTTTGCACGGGCAAATGCCATTCGCGCACCTTCTATACAAACCGACTGCTTAATGACGTCAAGCCGAGGGCAGGCACTCACAATTCGCTTCACGAGCCCAAAGAAACTGCTCAGAATGGGCTCAGCGGGCCATAGCCGGATAACCAAATCCTTCATGGCTAGTTCGGCCGCCTGGTGCAGTTCGACCAGCTGCTTCACCTGGTCGACAAACGGCACCGGATAATTCGGCGCCAAATACTGCGACCAGAAGAGCTTCTCCGCAGTCTCCTTCTCCTCAGCTCGGTAGAATTGGGCGGCATCAGATATGCTGCACGGCAGATCCGCAAACGCCCCTGGAGAAATCAGGATTCAATGGGTCAACCTGAATCTTTCCTGCTACCGCATATAAATCGCTTTTGAATAAGAAAAAGCCTTACCAGCCGCAATCTTCTGCGCCTCCTGAATGTCCTTCAGAGCATCCTGGGGTTCCTCTCGAGCATCATTAGCGGCTTGGAGAGCTTGGGCGAGTTTGGATTCTTTCAATGATAGATCCTGCTCGAAAGTCTCGCTTTTCTTCACGGCCTCCTGAAGCTCTCGTTCAACATCAATGACCCGGGCCTCGTGCTTCTCGCGGAGAGCCTGCTCCGCGGTTGCCTTCTTTTCGGCCAAGGCAACAGCCTTCTTGAGCGCCTCAATTTTGGCATTCGCCCCTAGAGTGCGTGATATAAATGCTTTAATTAGACACAACTACTTACTTGTGCTAAAAACTTACTAAAATATTTAACATACCTTGTTTATCCTCCGACTGCTTCTTTACTCGGCCGAGTTTCTCTTCGGCCGCTCCAGACTCTTCTTGAGTCCGGACACCTCCGCAGTATGAGAGGAGGCAGTCGCTGCAGACGCCTGATTCATAGAGAAATAGATATATGTCATTAGCTGAGTCTCCTGCGGACGGAAATTTGATCCCCTATCCGGTTCCTGTCCTCACCGAACAATGTATCAGGGGCTACTATCTATACTATGACAGTCTTCTAACAACTCTTAAAAACATACCTCCAAGCCTTTTATAAGGCTTAGGCAGGATTCATTCAGTCCGCTCTCGGCGGCCTGAATCCTTTCTATCACCACGCCCAAAAGGGCGCGATGTTTATCAATGATGGAAGCACTCTCCAGCGCTATCGATAGGCCACCCGGCACCTTTGGTTGGACAGAGGTCGCAGGTGGAGCAGGATCGCCTCCTCCAGTCAGGATGGGCTGCCTGCCTGATCTCGGAGCCTCAAGGGTCTCCGGGACTGTGTCCGGCTGTGGGCCGGATCCAAGATCGCCCCCGCCATCGATGTTCATGGGAACCGCCGCTCCCGCATGTCCGACCCTCGAGGTACGCCCCCCTGGTTCAGGTCCTTTTGGGACGACACTTCGGTGTCATAACCAGGCTTTGGGGAGGGGGCCCTTGGAGGTGTCTGGCTCTCCAAGGCATTGGAACTCAACGAATCCTCCGATGAGGACTGTTTGGCAGGAGACCTCGCCGGACTGTCAAGAGTACGGTGCAAATTGAAATATTACACTTTAGTAATCCCGGATGCATGGACATGTTTGGGTTTTATGCACTTACGAGTTTACCAGGGGCTGGACCCTGGGATCCCACTCCGGGCTGCTGTCGGTAGCTGTGGTAGACGCCTCTGGGATGAGTGTTCTTCCCCTCTTAGGTGAATCTGCCTCTAAGGAGGAGGAGGCTACCCTTTTCTTCCCTCCCCCCGCGGGGGGCTCGTCCTCTTCCTCCTCCTCGCCCTCTTCGGAGGAGGGATGGTCACTGGAGTCTTCGGACTTCGTGTCCGAGGCACCGCGACGACGGAGGCCGCTCCTGGTCTCCTTGGCCTTTTTGTTGGCCTCTTTCTTTGGCGCCTCGTAAGGCGCCAGGACCAGCATCTTCGTTAGAAGAGGTCCCGCCGGTTCTTCCGGCAGCGGGGCCGGACAATGAATCTGCTCCGCCTTGTTCGTCCATCCCTGAGGTAATCGTGGAAAAGCACGTTAAAAACATCTCCCTCGGGACATACCAATGAAACATATGGATGGCCAAGACATAATGACGACTTACCGGACTTGTGCGGTGGACAATTGGTACCCGCGGTCCGCGGCGGAGTCCGGCCATGGTTTGCCGGACTTAAAGAGCACCTTCCATATGTCCTTGTGCAAGGAGTTGAAAAGCTCCCGCAGGGTCTGGTGCTCGGCCGGGTCATACTCCCACAAATTGCATCTTCTGTGCTGACATGGAAGGATCAGGCGTACCGGCATCACCTAGACTACGTCAACAAGCTTGACGGCCCTATCCTCCATACCTTTGATGCGCGCCTGGATTACCGACAGTTCGTCGGACGACGACCAGTTCAAGTCCTTCTTCGGCCAGGACGTAAGCCGCAAAGGGGCTCCAAATCAAAACTCAGGAGCAGCAGCCCATTTTTTGCCGCGTGGCTCAGTGATGTAGAACCACTGCTGCTGCCACTCCTTGACGGAGTCAATTAAAGTGCCCGTCGGCCATGTGACCTTGGGCATTCTGCTCACCATGGCGCCTCCGCACTCGGCGTGTTCACCGTTCACTACCTTGGGCTTCACATTGAAGATCTTCAGCCATAGCCTAAAGTGTGGCGAGATGCGGAGAAAGGCCTAGCACACGATGATAGACGTCGAGATGTTGAGGAAAGAATTGGGGGATAGATCGTGAAAATCGATCCCGTAGTAGTACATGATGCCGCGAACCAAAGGGTGAAGGGGAAACCCAAGCCCACAGATGAAATGGGGGAGGAAAACGACCCTCTCATGGAGCTCCAGAGTAGGAACAATCTGTCCCGCCGTCGGAAGACGGTGGCCGATTTTCTTGGCCAGATACCCGGCCGCCCGCAGTTTTTTAACATCCTTCTCCTGGACGGAGGAGGCCATCCACTTGCCTCCTGCTCCAGATCCGGACATTTTCGGAGAACCTTTGTTGGTGGGGAAGATGAATGCTTGGGTGCTAGGGATCGGGCGAAAAGAAAGGGACTAGCAGAAGGATAAAGGCGCGGGTGGGAAGGAGGGGGATTTTCCTCTTTATAAAGGCGATGAAACTTTGCGGCTCCCCGCTTGTCTAATAAAACCGTCTTGTTCCCCACTCACCGCATTTGATGGCACGGTTGGGTTACCCATACCCGTAATGATGAGAATCCCGCGATGATAGGGACATGATCTCTGCTTCGACAAGACGTGCCGAAGAAACCGCCTCGCGATGCGTGCGGTAGCTGGTTGTAAAAACGGTTCGAATAAGAGACGAGGAGTGGCATGATGTCGTGCTACGAAGAGCTGTCAGCAGATTAGATTCGTGAATTATTGTTCTCTCTACGGCGGTATGAGAAGTTTGTCTTGAAGAGCCGGACACGATCCTGAGGGAATCCCGGACTAGGGGGTGTCCGGATAGCCGGACTATCGTCACGGCCAGACTATGAAGATACAAGATTGAAGACTTCATCCCGTGTCCGGATGGGACTTTCCTTGGCGTGGAAGGCAAGCTTGGCGATACGGATATGTAGATCTCCTACCATTGTAACCGACTCTGTGTAACCCTAACCTATCCGGTGTCTATATAAACCGGAGGGTTTTAGTCCGTAGGACAACAACTTCATCATCAACAATCATACCATAGGCTAGCTTCTAGGGTTTAGCCTCCTTGATCTCGTGGTAGATCTACTCTTGTACTACCCATATCATCAATATTAATCAAGCAGGAGTAGGGTTTTACCTCCATCGAGAGGGCATGAACCTGGGTAAAAACATTGTGTCCCTTGTCTCCTGTTACCATCCGCCTAGACGCACAGTTCGGGACCCCCTACCCGAGATCCGCCGGTTTTGACACCGACATTGGTGCTTTCATTGAGAGTTCCTTTGTGTCGTCACCGATAGGCCCGATGGCTCCTTTTATCATCAACAACGACGCGGTCCAGGGTGAGACTTTTCTCCCCGGACAGATTTTCGTGTTCGGCGGCTTTGCACTGCGGGCCAATTCGCTTGGCCATCTGGAGCAGATCGAAATCTACGCCCCTGGCCATCAGGTCAGATTTGGAGGTTTAAACTATACGGCGGATATCCGCGGGGACCTGATCTTCGACGCATTCGAGCCGCAGCCAAGCGTGCCGCACTCTCTCGATGGGCATGATCTCGCTCTGCAGCCAAACAGTGCCCTAGAAGCCGCACCAGTATCCGCTCCGACCCTTAATCCGGAGCCGGATTCCTCGACCGAGGACGAGTGGTTGGACACCGCCTCGGGGGCTACAATCTCTACGGCGATCGAGCCGAACTCCATCCCTGTCCTTGGCGAAGACCTCGACTCCAGGGTGCCGGACTCCTCTCCGGACTCCGAACCCTCCGCACCCCGGCCAATCGAATCCGATTGGGCGCCTGTCATGGAGTTCACGGCCGCGGACATCTTTCAGCACTCGCCCTTTGGCGACATCCTGAATTCAATAAAGTCTCTCTCCTTACCCGGAGAGCCCTGGCCGGACTACGGTCAGGAAGGTTGGGATACGGATGGCGAAGAAATTCAACTCCCACCCACCACCCACTTCGTAGCCACTATCGAAAGTTTACACAACGTGCTCGACTTCGACTCCGGAGACATCGACGGTATGGACGATGATGTAGGAGACAACAATGAGCCAGCACCTCTAGGATGCTGGACAACCACCTCATCTCATGATGTATACACGGTGGATACACCCAAAGGAAATGAAGACGAGGAACAACAGGACGCTACGAAGGATAAATCCCTCGAAAGTCAGTCAAAATGGCAACGTAAACGCCGAACAAAGTCCCGCCTCAACAAAGACCCAGCCATAAAGCAGGGCGAACCGGTGGACAACGAACAAGCTATTGAGCAATTGTCTGAACAAGACAACGTGGATAAACAATCTGTCCCCGGCGAAGACAACAATCCGGACGATCTGACGCCGGACAAACTATTGGAGCAAGACGACCTCCATAAAAGGCTCGTCACCACTGCGCGTAGCCTGAAAAAGCAGAAGCGGAAGCTCAAAACAGTGGAAGATGCACTCAGGATCAGATGGAGCAAAGTATTCGGCACCGCAGAGAAGTATGGCGACAGTCGCCGAACAAAGAGCTACCCAAAAAGAAAGCTACTGCCCAAATTCGACGAGGAGGCCTTAGAGCCCCCACAATCAAAAAGCAAGAAAGCCACCCGGTCGGATGGACGACCTCACGGCAAGAAGAGAGCGGCGAATGGCACCGCACACAAGTCAATATGCGATCCGCATAAGGATTCACATCAACAGGATGGCCCAGTTAGGTCCATCTATGGGCCAAGAAAGCATGCTCGTCAAAGCAATGCAACACGCCAAAATTCCGAAGATCACGGCACACCCAAATACAGTGGCGCCGCACACCCCCTATGTTTCACTGATGAGGTGCTGGATCATGAATTTCCTGCGGGATTCAAACCCGTAAACATAGAGGCATATGACGGAACAACAGACCCTGGTGTCTGGATTGAGGATTACATCCTCCACATACACATGGCTAGAGGAGATGATCTCCACGCCATGAAATACTTACCCCTTAAACTCAAAGGGCCAGCTCGGCATTGGCTTAAGAGCCTCCCTGAAAATACCATTGGAAGCTGGGAAGGGCTCGAGGATGCATTTCAAGCAAACTTCCAGGGGACTTATGTCCGCCCTCCGGACGCAGACGATCTAAGTCACATAACTCAACAGCCCAGAGAGTCAGCCCGGAAATTCTGGAACAGGTCCCTCACTAAAAAGAACCAAATAGTCGACTGTCCGGACGCCGAAGCCTTAGCAGCTTTCAAACACAACGTCCGAGACGAATGCCTCGCCAGACACCTCGGCCAAGAAAAGCCAAGAACAATGGCCGCACTAACAAGCCTCATGACCCGCTTTTGCGCGGGAAAGGATAGCTGGCTAGCAAGATGCAGCACCAGCGACCCAAGTACATCCGAAATCAGGGATGAAAATGGGAAACCACGGCGCAACAAGGACCAGCGCCGGATTAAAAGGAACAATTCAAAAAGCACGGCAGTCAACGCCGGATTCAAAAGCTCACGGCAGAACAACAAAAGACTGCGCCTTAAGGACAATAGCAATGAGCTATCCAACTTCAAGAAAATCCTGGACAAGGTACGTCAAATACACAGTACTCCTGGGAGGCCTGCTAACCATACCCACCGAAATTGTTGGGTCTTCAAACAGTCCGGCAGACTGAACGCCGAACACAAGGGGCTCGACACACCAAGTGAAGATGACGACGAGCACCACAAGCAGAGCCTCGGAAAACAAAAGACTTTCCCACAAGAGGTCAAAATCGTAAACTCACTTCACGTGATCAAAGGGAAAAACAGAGCGGCGCCCACTAAAAGGCGCGCCGCACACTGGTTGTCAAAACCAATCACCTTCGACCATCAGGACTATTCCGGAAATATCCGGAATGCAGGATGGACTGCCCTGATATTGGATCCTATAATCAACGGATTCCAATTTACACGAGTCCTCATGGATGGCGGTAGTGACATAAATCTGATATATCAGGACACAATCCGCAGGATGGGGATAAACCCAACCAAAATTCGCCGTAGCAACACCTCCTTTAAAGGAGTAATGCCAGGCCCATATGCCCATTGTACGGGCTCCATACTGCTAGAAGTTGTGTTCGGTTCATCTGGCAACTTCCGTCGCGAAAGGTTACTCTTCCATATCGCCCCGTTTAAAAGTAACCATCAAGCACTATTGGGGCGCGAAGCTTTCGCCCGCTTTAACGCAATACCACATTATGCATCTCTAACACTTAAAATGCCCGATCCACGCGGCATCATCTCGTTAAAAGGAAGTATTAAGTGTTACTCGAGCACGGAAAAACGGGAGACTGCCTTAACAGCCCCACAGCTATCCGGCTCTACTAGGCGAAGAACCTGAATTGGTCATTCACTCTCCGGACACGGCTAGATGAGTCCGGCGCCTACTCGCAGCACACCCCCATACGACGGGCTGCATGCATGTATAATAAGAGACAATAAAGCTCAACTTTATTCACTTCTTTGAGCAATACTTTGTTTATTTACTATTAAGTACATATTTTGCACGATCCTTTTTCTAAGTTCCTCTCTTTTACAGATGAACAACGTGCTACACCCGTCCAGGATACGGCACAACGGAGACACAGGCGCAGACGTGCAGTAGGGACCCGTTGCAAGGATTCTTTTTAGATTAAGACCCTGCGTAAATCTTTTGTACTGTCTCTTGTTGATATACATCCCCCGGTTGCTTACTATAACCGAGGAGGAGGCTGGTGTTTTGGCATTGACCGCATCAGAATTTTCGCGCGTACCTGGACATCAGGGGCTTAGGGCATTATTCTGCCCATTTTCATAAAGACCGAATACCTTAGGGAGTATTCGGCGTCTCGAGTTAGGACTTATATGCATCAGCTCCGAATCATGTCTTTGGTCAAATGTTGAGTTGCCCGGCTCCTGTGTTTTGCTGCCTTACGTTCCATTTTCACGGCTAACGCGACACCAGGAGAACCACTGCGATTGTGCCCCGGTTCGGCCGGGCGAGCACCTTTGTGGAGAAAGCCGAAAACTGACTGTCATGATATAGCGAGAGACTGGTCGACCACTCGATGACTTACAGGAATGTTTAGGATTCCTCCGCATTTACGAAGGACCGGTTTTCGGTCAGGCACATAGGCACCCCGAATGCAGGCGAGTGCGGTGCCCCCAGGGGCTATATCGTAGCCCCACCCTCGAACTCCTATGGCTAAGTGAAAGTGATAAAGCATTATAGTCCGGTTGCCTGGTTTGCTACGCTATCACCTCCTTAACAGGACCAAGACGTTGGATTAAGTGTGAAAAAGCGCTTTTGCAAACACCCCCGCACTATGTGCGTGGGGGCTGAAGCCAAGGACTGCCATCTTTCAGGTTATATACACATATACATAAACGGCCGCACAGGCAGTAGTTTACTACTTGAATGCACAAGTATAAAAAGCTCTCATATTATATTGAAACATTGTTTTCACAGATCATACATGTCATCTAAAACAAAATATCCTTCGAGCACTGCGTCTCTATTAAACGAGCGCCCGGTAGGACTTCTTCAAAGTAGTGCTCGACAGGTACTCGGCTTCTGTCCGAATCTGGGGATGCAACATCGGTGGCCTTCATCTCTGCCCAGTATGTCTTGACACGGGCAAGAGCCATCCGCGCTCCCTCAATACACGCCGACCACCTCATTTCGTCGATACGCGGCACCGCACCAAGGAACTGCTGCACTAAACCAAAATAGCTCTTCGGCTGGGGTCCGCCCGGCCACAAGTGGGTCAGGACATGCTTCATGGCAAAGCCGGACAACCGATTCAGTTCGGCCCATTCGGCCAACCGATCGGTCAGCGACAGAGGACGATCCGGACTATGGAATTGAGACCAATATAGCTCTTCCCATCTGTGCCCCTTCTGGCCCTGGAAATGCTCAACCGCGTTCGCAGCGCTCGCCGCCAAGTCCAGATAAGCATCCTCCGAACTCCACAACTTATCCAATTGAGCATACATCGGATCTTTGTATTTTCTCCACAGTAGAAACGGTTTTCTAGCCGCAATTGCCTCGGCCTGAATCAGCTCCTCCTTGGCAGCTCTCAACGCCGCTTGGGCACTCTTGGATTCGGCGGCGGCCTTTTTTAGGCCCTCTTGTTCCGCTAGACGTTCTTTTTCTAGAACCTCGCAGCGATCAGTAGTATTCCTTAACTTTTTGGCCATATCGGCCATTTCCTCCTTGCTTCGGCAGTGAGTAGCCCGTTCGGCTTCTAGCTCTTCGGCTGCCTTTAAAGCAGCCGCATTACTGATTCGGGCCTGCTCTTTTGCTCGGGCGAGTTCCGCCCGCAGCTCCTCCACGGCAGCGACACCATCTGCATTAAGCATACGAATGGTGAGAGATGGGCGTCAGGTCCCCTTACCAGGTGTCCGCATAGAAGTCGCATACCTTGTGACTCGTCGAACCGTTTATTGACCAGCGTGATGTCCGCATCCGCCTCGTCAAGTCGCCGCATTAGTTCGGCATATTCATCAGTCCGGCTGGCCTCCAGACGCCCCGCCACCTGTTTAGGAGCGGCGATATGTTATAACTGAGAATTTGATCCTCGGCACGTCGTCAATTTTGACAACATACCGAGTCTCAGGGGCTACTATCTATACAGGGCGCATTATATATTCATAACGGTCAGAAGGTACATCATTTTTACGTACCTCAAACCCCGTTAGTAAGCTTCTGACGGCTTCATGCAATCCGCTCTCCGCGGATGCAATTCTTTCAATCACCGTACCCATTAGAGCACGGTGACCCTCTGAAATAGCCGCTCGCCCGAGCAGATCCTTTAGCTCCTCCGACCGCACACCACCTGGCGCCGGACCTTCCGGCCCCGCCGGACTTGGGGGAACCCTCCGCGACGACACCTCTGGCTCGTCTGCTTCACATGAGGGTGCGGCAAGAGGAGGCGTTTCGCTCTCCATCATCTCCGGAAGAAGATCCCCCGAAGACGAGCTCTGCTGAGAAGGGCTAAGGTCCGAACTACAAGGTACAATTTCGGTTATCTTCATAAATAAATACAGGGATGTTCCTTATTTACAAGACCCCTTCTTTTTAACTTACGGCTCGCTGGAGGGCTGATCCCCTTTGGGAAATAATCCGGCTGGGTTACTTCCCGACGCCGGACTCTTTGCCGAAGATCCCTTTCCCCTCTTTGAGGCCTTGACCACCGGATCTTCCGAAGCGGTCCTCTTCTCTCCTCGAGAGGCAGGACTCTTAATCCCTCCTTCCTTGATGGCCTCCTTCATAAAGGCAGTTGCTTCCCCACTCCCCCCTTCGCCTTCTTTAAAGGGCGCGACCTTCAACATCTTGGTCAGCATGGGATCCGGCGTGGTCTCTGGGAGGGGAGCCGGACACCTTATCAACTTTGCCTTGGCTATCCATTCCTGTTCAAAAAACAGCTCCTTTAAAGGGCACATATATAAAATAAATGAAGGAACAGCTTGTCCGGTTACCGGACTACTTACTTCAGTATCCGGGCGATTGCAGCTTAGTCCTGCGTCCTCGATCAAATCCGGACACTTCTCTTGTGATCCGAAGAACAGTTTATACATCTCCATGGGCGTCATGCCCATAAAATTTTGGAGAGCTCGTGGTCCCTCCGGATTAAATTCCCATAGGCAGAGGGGGCGACGTTTGCAGGGCAGAAGACGTCGGATCACCATAACCTGCGCCACTGCAACCAGATTGATTCCTCTTTCCTGGAGGTCTCGAATACGGCCCTGCAGCAAGGGAACGTCCTTGGACGGCCCCCAGTCGAGCCCCTTGTTGACCCATGATGCCAGCCGCTGTGGTGGACCTGAGCGGAAGGCGGGGAGTGCCGCCCATTTGGTGCCCCTGGGAGCGGTGATATAAAACCACCCCCGTTGCCACAAATCAAGCTCCTCCTGAAAAGAGCCCTCGGGCCACGGAGCATCAGCACATTTGCTTATGACCGCCCCTCCGCACTCTATTTGTTGCCCCTCGATCATCTTTGGCTCCACCTTGAAGGCCTTGAGCCACAATCCAAAATGGGGGGTAATATGGAGGAAGGCCTCACATACAACAATGAATGATGAGATATGGAGGATGGACTCCGGATTCAAGTCATGGAAATCAAGCCCATAATAAAACATGAGCCCCCGCACAAAGGGATCCGTCGGGAAGCCTAAACCCCAAAGGAAGTGGGACATGAACACCATGTTCTCGCCGGGCTCGGGAGTGGGAATGACCTGCCCTGGAACAGGCAGCCTACGTGAGATCTCACTGGTTAGGTACCTGGCGTTGCGCAACTTTAGCACATCTTCCTCTGTGACAGAGGAAGACATCCATCGGTCGTGTTGGTCGGATCCGGACATCGTTGAA
Source organism: Triticum dicoccoides (assembly GCF_002162155.2). Classification (NCBI taxonomy): domain Eukaryota; kingdom Viridiplantae; phylum Streptophyta; class Magnoliopsida; order Poales; family Poaceae; genus Triticum; species Triticum dicoccoides. The sequence goes on along the minus strand of NC_041385.1, from coordinate 849,324,715 downwards.
AGTCCGAAGCGCCTGAATCTGAAGCTTTGGGTGTTGGAACTCGAAGCGCGAGGCGAACTCGATGGAGGGTGTAAAAAAGAAGAGGGCCTTGGTCTCATTATAAAGAGGTTGAATACCAAGAGCCCACCCCGTGGTCGATTAGGACTCGCCTTCGATAGAGGAGGCAGGCCAGCGGGCCCGGTTGGGTTACCCACGTCCGTATTGATGAGAATCCCGGAATAAGGGGGCACGATCTATGCTTTGATAAGACGTGCCAAGGAAACCGCCTCGCTAAACACGTTGAGGTGGAACAGTAAAAAACGATTCATATACAGGCCTGGCCGTGGTGTGATGTCACGCCGCAGAATACGTCAGCAGATCTGCGCAAAAGTTATTCTCTCTACGGTGTTATGTGGAACTTATTTTGCAGAGCTGGACACTATCCTTGTGTTCAAAACCTTCTATGAAGTATTCGGAGGAGGAACCCGCCTTGCAATGCCGAAGACAATATGCACGACTCATCGTCACTGAAGCCAGGTTCAGGGGCTACTGAGGGAGTCCCAGACTAGGGGGTGTCCGGATAGCCGGACTATCGTCACAGCCGGACTCCAAGACTATGAAGATACAAGATTGAAGACTTCGTCCCGTGTCCGGATGGGACTTTCCTTGGCGTGGAAGGCAAGCTTGGCGATACGGATATGTAGATCTCCTATCATTGTAACCGACTCTGTGTAACCCTAACCTATCCGTGTCTATATAAACCGAAGGGTTTTAGTCCGTAGGACAACAACTTCATCATCAACAATCATACCATAGGCTAGCTTCTAGGGTTTAGCCTCCTTGATCTCGTGGTAGATCTACTCTTGTACTACCCATATCATCAATATTAATCAAGCAGGAGTAGGGTTTTACCTCCATCGAGAGGGCCCGAACCTGGGTAAAAACATTGTGTCCCTTGTCTCCTGTTACCATCCGCCTGGACGCACAGTTTGGGACCCCCTACCCGAGATCCGCCGGTTTTGACACCGACACTTGTGTTCGGAATTTATCTTGGAGTATTCGGAGAAGAACCCGCCTCGCAATGCCGAAGACAATCTACGCGCCGGACTCATCGTCATTGAAGCCTGGTTCAGGGGCTACTGAGGGAGTCCTGGATAAGGGGGTATCTGGACAGCCGGACTATATACTTTGGCCGGACTGTTGGACTATGAAGATACAAGATTGAAGACTTCGTCCCGTGTCCGGATGGGACTCTCCTTGGCGTGGAAGGCAAGCTTGGCGATTCGAATGTAGATATTCTTCTCTGTAACCGACTCTGTGTAATCCTAGCCCCCTCCGGTGTCTATATAAACCGGAGGGTTTAGTCCGTAGGACAAAAACAATCATACCATAGGCTAGCTTCTGGGGTTTAGCCTCTACGATCTCGTGGTAGATCAACTCTTGTAATACTCATATCATCAAGATCAATCAAGTAGGAAGTAGGGTATTACCTCCATCGAGAGGGCCCGAACCTGGGTAAACATCGTGTCCCCAGTCTCCCGTTACCATTAGCCTTAGACACACAGTTCGGGACCCCCTACCCGAGATCCGCCGGTTTTGACACCGACACCAAGCAGCTGGCCAAAAATGCTGGAAAACCGTTCCCCAGCTAGGAGAACAGGCTGCACAATCGATCCCCCCGCTTGTTGTACCAACACATGAGAGTACCGGCGCCGGTCAGCTGGTAATAACCGACGAACATAGAAGGCAGGCTGAAATGCTCGGTATCACTGTTGGACAATTCCTCAAGATTGAGCTCATGCCTCTGCTTAGAGAGGAGAACATAAAACGGAAATATGTCCGTGGCCAACATTTGGTCAAGCCTGAGGAGGTCAAGAACCTTCCTACGAGAATGTATGAATTGCATGATTGGTACATGAAAATTACCAAGAGTTCCAATCGAGAGTCCCTCATGGTGAAAGTCAAGGAAGAGTATTACTTCCATAAGCTAACTCTGACCGTTGAGTATTCAGAACTATTTTAGTTATTCAATCAAGACGCACTCGACAAATCTCTTGTCAGTTGCTATTGTATGTAAGTGATTTCTTTTTGTAATTTAAGTCTCAAGCTAGCTGTAGTGCTCATTCATCGATCATTACCTGTAATTATCCTCACCATATTCTTTTTTGTGGTATTATGCAGGATTAAGATGTATGAAATGAAAAAGGGTGGACGCTATGGCATTGGGTTCATTGACCCAAATACCGTTAATGAACAAACATGGACATATCCATGGTATCAACCAGAAGTAGAGAAAAACATGCCAGAGTTCTTAAAGCGCCTCAATACCAATGAAGATATACTACTTCCTTACAACTTCATGTGAGTCACACCGTCTTGTACTACAAATTCTGTTTTTATTTAATTACTAGCTAGTTAGCTAGATGTTAATAATTAAGTGTATAGGGTTTAGGGTAGTTGATGAGTGTTATGCACATGCCCGCTTAATTAAGACATGCAAACGTGTGCGCATGCAATTACCATTGGATCTTGTTAATCATTAAAGTTGACGAATGAATAGTTGAAGTACTGGACTCACTACTTAAAAAAATGACTACTCAATCGTGAAGGGGATAGTCGACAGGTAATTTCAATCATTATTAACTATATGTCGGCCTCTTTAGTTCGTCATTTCCTGATATCAACTATTTAATAACTCGGTTATCCATTTTCTTTGTCGGCGGGCAGGGCTTGGGCAAAGTTCAGGAATGAGGTTCCAGACAAATGGAAAGGGAAGTTGTATTGGTTTCGACCCAAGGTATAATTAATTAAGTAGTACTAGCTAGCTACCATGCATCTCTTTAATTCTAGTTTCAATACCATTAATTATCATGCTTTATTAATTATTATCTGATTAAATTCTATTCTCGTAAAGGCCCTGAAGCAGGCAAAGGGGACTGATGTGTGTGCATACTACGTTTGCGAGAACATTCATATGATGGCGTCCGAAAGGACCAAATCTGATAGACAGCTATGGGTACGTTTGACAGAACAATATTCACAATTTTTACACCATTATCGATATCTAGTCACATAACTAATACACATGCATATTGATCTCCTTCTTAACAGTTCGAGTCGGTGCGGGAGAAGCTCCTACCAGAGAAGCGCGTACGAGCACTTCAAGAAAAAATAGCGGGATTTTTGCTCGACCAGGTCATAGATCCCAAAGGGGAATTCTATTACCAGCTACCGCGTCCATGAATCACTCCCAATTGTCATCGTGCTCCGAAAGGCACCAAGGCAAATGCCATTGGCTCTGAAGGCAACATGTAGGAGAAATTATATATATATACCTAATTGTATATATACATGTGTATGTGTGTGAATAATGATGGTTGTGAGACATTCGATGATATATATATATATATATATATGATTGGTTCTACGAGAAATTCTATTTATATATATATGCATAACGTGTACAATATGTAGTATTGTAAAATACCAGCAAACGAAAAGAATTAAATGAACACAAAATTAAAGGAAAAATAAATAATAAAATCAAAACCCTCCAAAAAAATTGGTACCGGTTGGTGTTACCAACCGGTACTAAAGGGCTCCCTGTACCGGGCCTTGGCTCGTGCCACGTGGTGGCCCTTTAGTGGCGGTCCCCCCCTTTAGTACCGGTTACAGAACCGGCACTAAAGACCCTTATGAACCGGAGCTATAGCCCGGTTCTGCACTAGTGCTACAGTCTCCAATGATTATAACAATCTCAGGTACACATGCTTAATTAATCTCAAGTTGCTCTTATCATGAGATTTGGGTTAGTGATGTTAAGCCCTAAATTTCATTCCAACATTCACAACCATCAATGTCACGAAACAAGGGATCCAGGACCGTTAATGAATCCCCGCCAGCGGCCCCAATTGTTGAGCCGACTTCAAGGCGATGCATCCAGGAAGGTTTAACGGTGTGGGAAAAGATTATCAGAATGTAACCATGTGAGATTAACTTTTGAATCAATCATCGACACAAAGTAAATAGTAAAAATATATCATGACAGAAGTGAAGGTTTGAGCTGCGATATGAATATGTGGTGGACTCGCCATCATCGACACACGTGCGGTGATCCCTTCTTGAAGGCGTAGTCTACGAGTTGTGTATTTTTTTCGTTTATGTTGTGTCTTGTATCGTAGAGATTAGTGGCTATCTGGGGAAGGTACTGTCGTGAGGTATACGGCCTCAAGGTCTGTTTTCCGCTTTATTTCCGGGTGGATGATGTTTGACTGCTGGATTTTGCACTATTAATAATATATGGCTGCATGCATCGTCCTGATGAGGCATGGATTATCCTTCTTTTAAAAAGAATGAATACATAGGTCACATGATAGCATACAAAATAATGTCATAAAAACAACTAAATAGCCTCCCATGAAAAATCTAAGCGAAACGCTTTGCGCCGGCAGACCGGCCGAAGCTTCGGCCGGCCGTGCGCGCGCCGTGTGATAGTTTCGATCGTATGCCTTGCATCCCCACGGGTCCCGTCACACATGCCCTGGGGCCACACACTGCTCCACATTTTCTCTTCAGGAGCGCAGCCGTTCACTCAATATGTCCAACCTTCACTAGTAGAAAACAGGGCTTTCGTTCGGCCAGAAAAGATAGCATTAATCCCGGTTCAAGCGGCTAGGGCATTGTACAGGCATTAGTCCCGGTTCAAATGGGACCTTTAGTCTCGATTGGTGCCACAAACCGGGACTAAAGGGTGCGATGCCCATTAGTACCGGTTCGTGGCACCAAACGGTACTAAAGGTTAGACCTTTAGTCCCGGTTCGAGCCACCAACCGGTACTAATGGGGTTTGAGGCATTAGTACCGGTTCATGGCACGAACCGATACTAAAG
>NC_041385.1:849306510-849319539 GCF_002162155.2 Triticum dicoccoides | reverse complement strand
CCCCCCCTGTGGATCGCCTTTTCAGTTTTGTAAAAAGCAAAAGAAAATGATAAAAACTTCAAAAATTAAAATCCTTTGAGATGTAGTTATGTTACTACATCTACTAGTTAGGAAAATTTAAAAACTTAAATTTGGACATGTTTTGCAAAAAGTGTAGGAAAAATGTAAAACGACTATAACTTTTGCATACTATGTCAGAAAAAAACGTATAATATATCAAAATGTTCAGCATGAAAATCCGCATCCGGTTTTGATCGCCTATGGCCTGTTTGCAAATTTTTAGAATCCTCAAATTCTAAAAGGAAAAAAAGTTATGCTCAAATTTCATTTTTTTTTATTTTTGTTAAATCTGGTCAAACTATGGTGAAACTACTTATTCAAGAAGTATTAGTGTTAGTAAATAATTATTCAAGAATATTAGTGTTACTAAATAATTATTTCAGTTTTTTTGAATTTTGGTCAAATCTGGTCAAACTATGGTCAAACAATGGTCAAACTACTTATTCAAGAAACATTACTGTTATTAAATAATTATTTCAGTTTTTTTGAATTTTGGTCAAATATGGTCAAACTACTTATTCAAGAAATATTAGTGTTACTAAATAATTATTGTTTTTTAAAACAATAGTTTCAAACTCAAACAATGAAATGTGTGACTTCATGCTCAAGCTAAATTCCTGAGGGTTAATAGGATTGACATCTTACTATTGTCAGGAAAACAACAAGTGCAGACTTGGAAACGAGGGAGAATAGAACCCGAAAGTTAAGCGTGCTCAGGCTGGAGTAGTGAGAGGATGGGTGACCGTCCGGGAAGTTAGATGTTATGGAATGATGAGGGGTGATTAGAGATTAGTGGTTAAATTGAGCAGTGATGAGGAGTGATTAGAGATTAGAGGTTAAAATAATTCAGAAATTTGAAAATCAAAAAAAAAATTCAAGAACAATTTCAAAAAAATTGAAAAAAAAAATCATAAAATTTCTTTTAGTACCGGTTGGTGTTACCAACTGGAACTAAAGGTGGACCTCCAGGCAGCGGCCAGGTGGACGGCCTTTAGTCCCGGTTCGTGTAAGAACCGGTTCGTGTAAGAACCGGGACTAAAGGGGGAGGCTTTAGTAACGACACTTTAGTCCCAGTTCCAGAACCGGGACTAAAGGCCCTTATAAACCGGGACAATAGGCCCTTTTTCTACTAGTGCTTGTCTCCACTGCGTGGCTGGTGCAAGCTCAGACCATGTGCGCTCCCGCGACCCTCCCACGACGGCTGTGACCGGCGGTGATGACATGGGTGCCAACGCCTTGGTTGCTGCTATCCCACGACGACGATGTAGTGTTGTGTTTTGTGGCGGCCGTGCGCTACTGGCGACCGGCAAGATAGCAGCCACCGCTCGAGGCCGATGCTGCTAAAGATTGATGCGTGAAGCTGCGACCGCCACACGCAGGAGCTGCAACCGTTGTGGGCGTTTGCTACAATCGACGGCGCAAAATGTTTGCGACGTGCATGCCGAGCTACAACCGGCGACGACGATGATGACTTCTGCTGCAACTGTCGTCAGTGTTTGCTACTACCGGCGATGCAAAATGTTTGCAACATGCACGGTGTGCTACAACCGGCGGTGACGACGACGACGACGACAACTTTTGATGCAACCGTAGTTGGCATTTGCTACATCCGACAATACAAATAGCTACGACGACAACTTTTTCTGTAGCCGTAGTCGGCATTTGCTACGACCTACGACGCAAAATGTTTACTAAATATACAGGGAGCTATAGCAGGCGTCGACTTCTGCTACAACCATAGTCGGCGTTTGCTACATCCGATAACGCAAATAGCTATGACGATGAAAACCTTTGCTGCAACAGTGGTCGGCATTTGCTACGACCTGCGACGTAAAATGTTTACCAACTGTCCGGCAAGCCCCAACCGGCAACGACGACGACGACTTTTGCTGCAACCGTTGTCGGCGTTTGCTACATCCGATAACGCAAATAGCTACGACGATGGCGACCATGTGTTCACGACGAACGAGGTTTCTTCCTCAATGGCGACGGAAGACAGCGAGCACGGCCGGCCGTGGGTGAGCTGCTCGCTGGGGCCCGTAAGGGATGGAACGCATGGCTGGTTGAGAGGGTTGAGAGAGCGTAGGCGGGCTAGACAAAAGAAATAATAGAGAACGGCGGCTGGATCGTACAGTCAAAGGTATTTGTATCATGTGATCGGGACGACCGGCGAATCTGGCCGGTCGACCGGCGCGTAGTAGTCGCCTAAATTTTTCTCAGGAAAAAGATTAAAACATATAATTATTTTTAAGTAAACTATGTAGAATGGTTATTTAACCTAAAACTTTAATGACAACACAAGTCCAAGTTTAGTTGAGACATTTAACAGAAATAACAACAAGAGGAGTTTTTTCAGCACTTCGAAAGAAATACCTTAGCGTAGAACGCATAAAGGGACTGGCCAGAAAATAACTTCCTATGCACTAAAGCTTCATCCTCTGCTCCTATGCATAAGCTTGCAACTCCAACTTGCTCAGTGGATACTATGATTCAGCTTCCTTTTTTGTTGTTTGGGAAACATGTTTTAATGTAATCCCACTCTTCAATGGTGTGTAAGTCATTGAGTACAATTAGATAACTCTGGTCATTCAAAAACCTCTTGAACTCAGAAACCAAGTTATCTTCCTCTGTCCTCTGCATCAAGAATCTCTTGAACACATGAGCCAAACTGTCTTCTTTCGTTGTCACCATCATCTTCAAAATTTGTGCTCCAATAGTTGTTCTTCCTTCTCCTGTCTCTTGAAGAGAATTAACATAGATTTGTGTAACAATGCTTTGAATGAAATCCGTCTGGTTGAAAGGATGCATCAATGTGATCCAAGCACAACAATAAAAATTCTTGTGTATCATGGGATCTTCATAGGCACTTTTGATGACGGATATCTCCCCCAGTTCACTAATACTTGTGCCCCACAACGCAGTCACTCGAAGCGCGTCATCCTTGCAATTGATCAATCGACCAGATCCAATTTTGCTTTCTGCCACCGCAACCTTGCATCCTCGGCAGCAGACATCGTCGCACTGGAGCTGATAGGCTGCCCGGGAATAGCTGAAAGTGCAATCATGCCCTTAATCATATTTTGATGTTGATGACAACATGCATATATGGGACTGATCATGTTTATCAAGTATATCTCAGGATTATGTCTCAAAGGCCGTGTGTGTGGATCATGAAAAGGGACAAATGCATATAACTCAAGATCGGAGATACAATACATTAGCCTTGGCTTTGTTTACGGTTTGTTGTTGAGTATAGGGATCCCACACTATTAAAAGGGGATCGTTGGATCTAGTGAAAGAATTGCTCAAACCCACCAACTCCAATTTTTCTCTCCAGACGTCCGATACTCTACGGACGTCCAATCCCTCTCAGCTGTCCGGATGTCCGGCTCTCTACGATCGTCCGGTGTTTCTCTCACAGAACAATATTCACGGATTTCCGAGCCTCTCTGGATGTCCGGTCTTCGGACGACCGGCACATCTCGGACGTCCGGTGTTTCTTCCGCAGAACATTTTTTACGGATTTCCGAGCCTCTCCGGACGTCCGGTCTCCGGACGACCAGCCCATCTCGGACGTCCGGTTGCTGTGTGCTGGTTCGTGGCTTATGAATTCCCAGCGGCCGGACGACTGATGTCTGTCGGACGTCCGGACATATTTGTGCCACCGGACGTCCGGTGCTGTCCGGACGTCCGACCTCTTCAGTGCACTTAAGTGGCTCAAACGGTTACTTTTTCCACACCCACTATATATAGGCTTCTCCCTTCCACGGGATGAGGTTGACCATTCACTTTGAGCTTGCCAAGAACATTTTTCACTCCCTCTCTCAATCCTCTACACCAAATCCTAGATCCCCAAGTGATTTGGGAACATTTGAGAGAAGTTCTCCAATCAAGTGATAGATCCACTCGTTCCCCTTCTGTGCACCAGAGCAATTCGTGATTTGAGCAAGTCTTGAGCTTTTGCCCATCGTTCTTGTTACTCTTGGAGGTTGGAGACTCCTAGGAAGTAGGAGTCTTTCGGAGAGGAATCGACCTTTGTGATTACCCTCGAAAAAGTTTGTGAGATTTGGAGACCACCCCAAGGTCTACCACTAGTGGTTGAGAAACGCCTCCGTGGTGTTGTCTCAAAGGGAGAATAGGGTGAGACTTCATGGTGTTGGTGTGCCTTCGTGGTAACATCCACCTCTCTAACGGTGACGTAGCTTCCCTCCAAGGAAGTGAACATCGACATACATCCTCGTCTCCTGGAGTTGTGGTTTTTCCTAACCTTAACTCTCTACTTGTGGTTACTTGTCTCTTAGCACTTATATTATTTTGTTCTTGCTCACTTACATACTCGTGTTACTTGCTTAGCACTTAGTACTACACTTGCGATTGTTAGGCTCACTTTCATATTCCGCATTATTGCCTAAAATTGCTAAGTAATAATTAAAATTTGTAATTGTACCTATTCACCCCCCTCTAGGTCCATCTCGATCCTTTCGATTGGTATCAGAGCCTCGTGCTCTATTGTTGTGGCTTAACCTCCCTAGAGCGAGATGAACCCCGATGGGACTTTCCTTGTTGCAGATATGAAGGATAAAGGCGAGGCTTCTTGTGAAGTCAAGTCCTTTACTTCTGAGGATCTGGAACGGGCCCTTACTAAGCAAAAAGAGGAGCATGATGCTTCTCTTGAGGCCTTGGTCCAAATGAGATTAGCCACATTGTCCACGGTGCTTGCACCACTTTCGGTGGTGCGGCTTCGAGGCCAACTGTGACTGCTCCGTCACTTGGTCAACAACCTCCTAGCAATGATCACTCCGGTGTTCCTTGGCTTTATGCAAGACCCCAAGTTGAGAAACCGAAATATAATCCTCAAGGAAAACCTCTTTTACTTGATGCCACTTCCAATTTTGCCTTGTGGAGAGTTGCTATGCAGGATCATCTTCGATATGGAAACGATGAGATGCTAGAGATCTTGGAGTATGGGTACCATGTGGTTGATCCAAAGAATCCTACACCAAGAGAAATTTATGACAAGAATCTCAATGACACTGCAACCATGTGTATAAGGAGAGGTATGGTTGAAAAGCAAAGGAGACCATTCATACACATCACAAGTGCCAAGGAACTATGGGAAAGCATTATAAGATCCAAGACGGGTACCTCCACCCTCCAGAGTGCTCAATATGAAATTGCCAAGGGGCAATGGCAAAACTTCTGTATGCAGAAAGGTGAAACTCCCAATCAACTCCTTGAGCGTCTCATGACTCTCACCGCTGACATTGAGTCGTGTGAGTGTGACAAGACACAAGATGGATTCAACATGACTAAGCGATTCCTTGTGGATAAGTTGCTCCATGCTCTTGCCCCATATCACCATCAAATGGTGTGGGACATAAGACAAGACCATGCCTTCAAGGAAATGACTACAGATGACATCATATCCACCTTCCAACTATTTGAAGAGTCAAAGGCAAATGCCACAAAACATCTTGCCATGCATGGTACTCCAACATCAAAGAGCAATCTTGCATTAAAGGCCAAGCATGTATGTGAAGATGAGAAAAAAGTGAAGAAGAAGAACAAGATGATGGTGATGAAGATGGTGATAAGATTGAATCCAATGAGGGCCCTTCATATGAAGACATGGCTCTCTTTGTCAAGAAGTTTAGCGCGGGAAAATTCAAGGGAAGATTTCAAAAGAAGAAAGTAAGAAAATGCTACAACTGTGAAGAAACCAACCACTTCTCGAACGAGTGCCCTTATGAGAAGAGAGAGGATAAACCAAGGTTTCCCAAGACCTTTCCCAAGAAGAAGTTGCTAAATCCTTTGAACTCCAAGCTCTAGAAGAGAGATGGGAAAGCAATGGTTAATCAAGAAGAATCCGATCAGGATGATGTTAGTGGTGTTGTCGGAGTTGCTCAAGACTCTCAAAACACTTCGAGGTTAGTGAACAAGAGTGGTGATGTGGTCACCTACAATTACATGAAAGACTACAAGGGCAACGCTCACAAGTGTCTCATGGCAAAGGCCGTGGTAGAAGATGGAGAGGACCAAAGCTCTCCTGACAAGGTCAAGGTAACCCCACGATCAAATCCTCCTCTTTTCACTCCTTCTACTCCTAGTCATGAGTATCTTGATGCGGAGGATAGTTATGAGGATGATGATCTAGATGATCCTATGCTTGCTAAACTTAATAAGTTCATGTGATCCCTCAAAGGTAAGAAGCTCACTATGTTTCGTATGCTTATGGAGATGGTGAGTAAGCATACCATCACCATTAAGGAACTTGAAACCCTCGTCACCGAGGAAAAGGAAAAATGTGAAATCCTTGAGCGGAAAGTCCAATATGAGGAAGCACGAAATGATGAACTATGCTTAAAAATTGGTGCAAACATTGATGTTCATACTAAAGATCTTGCCTCCTTGAAAAAGGCTATTGACTCTTGCGAAGAGTTGATGAATGATAAAAGTAAGTTTGTGAAGTCTCATGCTTATCTCTCTAAGGATTGTGGGCTTCTATCCGTGTCCCTCAAGACTAAGGAAGAAGATCTCACCCTTCTTACAAAGAGTTTTGAGATGCTCAAACTTACTTATCTTGAAACTCTAGCCAAGGATTACTCTTCTCCTATTATCAACGTTGATGCTTGTACTACTAACTCTAGTAGTGATCTAGCATCTATTCTTGAGGAAAATCGCTTCCTCAAGGCTCAAATCGAGAAAGGTCTCATGACATGTGCTCGAGGGCAAAAGAACATTAATGAGGTATTGAGCCAACACAATGAGGTGTTTGCCAAAGAGGGACTCGGGTTTGACCGAAGCACAAGCAAGAAGAAGAGACGTCCTCTCAAAAGTGCACAACCCCTCTAAAGGAAACATTTGTACGATAAGGGCACAAGGAGAAAGGCAAGGTTGTTAGTGGGAAGGCCACAAGGGGCATGCCTACTCTCAACAAGCCAAAAGAGTTCATGCCTCCATCCTATGTTCTTTGTAAGACTAAGGATGGAGAAGTTTATGCAAAATTTGTTAGTCCTCGAAATGCATTCCGATTCTATGCTATTTGGGTCCCTAAGACCCTTGTGACTAACTTGAGAGGTCCCATTGCAAAATGGGTGCCTCTAACCAAGTCATAATTGTGTGTAGGTTGCCTTCTCCGTTGGAGTAAAATGGATGATTGATAGTGGATGTACCAATCATATGACCGGAGATAGCAAATTGCTCTACGATTTCATGGAAGCTATTCAAAGCATTATGTTTGGTGGAGGTTCAAAAGGACAGGTACTCGGGTTGGGCAAGGTGGCTATCACAAATGACATGTCTCTTGCAAATGTCATGCTTGTCCAATCCCTTAAATACCATTTGCTTTCTGTTCGCCAATTGGCTTCTGTTGGTTATGATACACTCTTTGGACTAACGGATGTGAAAGTCTTTAAGAGAGATACTCTCAAAGTGGCCTTTGTTGGAGAGTTGGATGGCAACCTTTACACGGTTGATTTCTCGAAAGAGAGCACATTCCATGCAACTTGCGTAATGGCCAAGGACGACAAGGGGTGGCTATGGCATCGCCGGCTAGTCCATGTCGGCATGAGAAATCTTCAAGATCTCTTAAAGGGGAATCACATCCTTGGACTAACCAATGTCTCTTTTGAGAAAGATCGTGTGTGTAGTGCATGCATAGCCGGAAAGCAACATCAATATCAAAGCACCCACCCAAGAACATTGTGTCTACTTCAAGGCCCCTGGAGCTCCTTCATGTGGATCTTTTTGGGCCTCCTTCATGGGATAGTCTTGGTGGGAAAAAGTATGGACTTGTCATTGTTGATGATTACTCAAGATATACATGGGTGTTTTTCCTCAAGTCCAAGGATGAGACGAAGATCACCTTCATTGATTTTGCCAAGCAAGCACAACGCAAGTTTGACAAAGAAATCTTGGCAATAAGAAGTGACAATGACTCTGAGTTCAAGAACTATACCTTGGAAGAATTCCTTAGTGATGAAGTGATTGAGCATAAATATTCAGCTCCATACACTCCTCAACAAAATGGTGTAGCCGAAAGGAAGAACCGGACACTTGTGGAGATGGCAAGGCCCATGTTGGATGAATATAAGTCACCACATAGTTTTTAGGCCGAAGCTGTCAACATTGCATGCCATGCATCAAACCGGCTCTTCCTCCGTACTATATTGGAAAAGACTCCATATGAGCTCCTAACTGGGAACAAGCCAAATGTCAAGTACTTTCGTGTATTTGGATGCAAATGTTTCATCCTCAACAAAAGAGAACGGTTAGGAAAATTTCAATCCAAAACAATTGAGGCATATTTGTTGGCTATGGATCAAACTCTCACGCCTATAGAGTCTACAACAAATCCAATGGATGTGTTGTAGAAACTTGTGACGTGGTGTTTGATGAATTTAATGGCTCCCATGGGGAGCAAGTTGATCTAAGTGATGTAGGTGAAGAAGATTCCTCTCAAGATATTTTGACCATGGGTGTTGGTGCACTTCTTCCAATGGAAAAAGAACCTCATGATGATGAAGAAGAAGATGGAAGTTTCACACATCATCAAACTACTTCAACACCCATACCACCACAAACTCCTATTTTTCAACCGATGCCCTTAGTCAAAGTACAAGAAGATGATCAAGTTCCTCTTCATGATAATCTTCAAGAACAAGATCATCATCAAGGGCAAGAACAAGAAAGTCCAATCATTGATGATGAACCTCAACAAATGCAATATGAACAAGAAGATCTTCCACCACACATTAATGATCCATATGTTGAGGACGTGGATGATGGACAGGAAGTTGAAACTCGAGAAACCCTAACATCCATCATGCCTCGGGTTGCCGGTCGTGTTGACGTTGACAAAATTCTCACCGGCATATCAGAATTTAGAGTCACTCGTAAACATTTGACAAACTTTTGTGCTCACTCCTCGTTTGTGTCTAGTGTTGAGCCCCTCAAGGTACAAGATGCATTTGTGGACAACGATTGGCTCGTTGCTATGCAAAAAGAGTTGAACAGTTTTGAACGCAACCAAGTGTGGTCATTAGTCAAGAGGCCACCTACCGAGCACAACGTCATTGGAACAAAATGGATTTTCAAGAACAAGCAAGATGAGAATGGTGTAGTCATCCGTAACAAGGCAAGGTTAGTGGCACAAGGGTACTCACAAGTTGAAGGTTTGGACTTTGGTGAGACCTTTGCCCCCGTTGCCCGTCTTGAATCCATTCGCATCTTACTTGCTTATGCCGTTTTCAATGGTTTTACTTTACACCAAATGGATGTGAAGAGTGCTTTCCTTAACGGTCCTCTACAAGAAGAAGTATATGTGTCACAACCACCTGGGTTCGTTGATCCCGATCACAAAGACTGTGTGTATAAACTTTATAAGGCTTTGTATGGCCTCAAACAAGCACATCATGCTTGGTATGATCATTTTAAGAAGTTTTTACTCGATGATGGTTTTGTGAGAGGGGTGATCGATCCCACTCTTTTTACTAAGAGGGACAAGGGTGATTGATCTTATGCCGAATCTATGTAGATGATATCATTTTTGGTTCTCCTAACATTCATTTGTGCAAGAAGTTTGCGGCTTCAATGACCAAGAATTTTGAAATGTCACTCAATGCGGATTTGAAGTTCTTTCTCGGATTTCAAATTCAACAATTTCAAGAAGGAATTTTCTAGTCTCAAGCAAAATACCTCAAGGATATCCTAGAGAAGTTTGGCATGTCTGATGCTAGTCCATGCAAGACACCCATGCCAACCAAAATTGCACTCACTAAAGACACAAATGGTATTCCTTTCGACCCATCTATTTACCGCTCTATGATTGATTCATTGCTTTACCTTTGTGCATCTAGACCAGACATCATGTTCAGTGTATGCATGTGTGCTAGATGTCAAGCTTCCCCTAGGGAAAGTCATCATAAGGCGGTTAAGCATATTCTTAGATACCTTGTTCACACCCCAAAGTTGGGTTTATGGTACCCCAAGGATGCTAAGTTCGATCTTATTGGGTACACGGATGCGGATTGGGCTAGAGACAAAGTGGATCGTAAGTCCACCTTCGGCGCATGTTAGTTTCTTGGACGCTCCTTGGTAAGTTGGTCCTCGAAGAAACAAAATTGTATTGCCCTCTCTACCGCAGAAGCTGAATACATTGCAACCGCCAGTTGTGCAACTAAATTACTATGGACGAGGCAAACTTTGAAGGATTACGGTATCACCTATAGACATGTGCCTCTTCTATGTGATAATGAAAGTGCCATCAATATTGCTAAGAACCCCAAAGATCATACCCGCACCAAGCACATTGATATTAGGTATCACTTTTTGAGAGATCATGTGGAAAAGGGTGATATTCACATAGATCATGTTGGCACTGATTTGCAACTTGCGAATATTTTCACAAAACCATTGGATGAAGCAAGGTTCTGTGGCGTGAACTTGGTATCTTGGAGCTTGACGATATTATGTGAAATATAGTACCCATTCATGCATGAAATTAATGTCTTGTCTTGATGTAGGCATATATTTAGGGGGAGACACTCAACTCATGAGTACTCTCACCCTACGTAGTGCGCAAAAAGAACAACCACTCTCAAAGCTACCATGTTATTCTAACTATGGTGCTTTCCATGATGGATTAGTGATTATGCACCGAAAGTTCAAATCTTTGGGAAGTCATGTCAAGTACACTCATACATGGTGGCCTTGGCCACCGCTCTTGTCATTAAAATAGATGCTCATTGCTCATATATTGTGTCTTTACATCCTGCTATATATTGAACTCATCATCTTCCTATCATTGTCATTAGCACCAACTATGACCCCCTAGTCTCACAAATCCATAAGTGCTTCCAGACGTCTGCTAATTTTTCCCTTGGCCCAGGCACCGGACGTCCGTAGATCTCCGGTCGTCTGGACTTTTCCCAGGCACCGGATGTCCGTAGAACGCCGGTCATCCGTAAAAAGCCCTCTGTTGTCCTCAGGCCGGTCGTCCGGTCTATCCGGTCTTCCGGTAATTTTTTTCCTGGCCCAGGCCCCGGACGTCCGCAGTTCTCCGGTCGTCCGGAGTTTTCTCAGGCGCATATATATAGCACGGGGTGCAGTTTGGGTCAGTTTACCCTAATCCATTCACCCCCTCTCCTCCTTTTCCCCAATGCCGCCGCCCCTGTCTCGCGGCTCCTCGCCATGGCCGATCGCCGCCCGTGCCCCTCGGCGACGCCACCGCTCAGGTCGCCCCCTTTCCGGCGCGGCCCATTGCCGGATTCTCTCCGGTCGTCGTCTTCCTCCCCGTTCTTCACTCCGAGGTAGCACCCATCTCTTCTTCCCTCATCCATCGATTCATCGATCCATGGTGGTGGGTTGTTGATTTGGTTTTTCCCTCCCCTTCTAGGTCAGAATGGTGAAGGCCAAGCACAATGCTTGCAAGGACCCCCCCCCCATCTGGGTCCTCTCGTCCCTCCCATCGTGGTGACTCCGACGATACCCAAGAACGGGCTCGTCCTAGGAAGCGTGTTCCTCCACCTCGCCGCTCTCCAAGTGAAGACTCGTCAGAGGGCTCTGACTATGAAGATGAGCTGGTTCATATGGAGAGAGGAGAGCCTGTCCCTGTTCGCACCACTGCTCCCAAGCCCGGGACTCGGCGGCCCACCTTCCAGCCTGCTCCTCCTCTGGTCCAACCTCACGGTAATGCTCTTCATATCTCGCTTAAACCTCCTTTACCACACGGCCGTCATGTTAAGTGGTTCAACATGGTTCCCATTGCTTCCTATCTTAAGTTGCATCGTGATGTTGATCAATTTACGATTGCTCATGACTCTAAGGACAATCGTTTTCGCACTAATGTCCAAGCTGGCATTTTTACCACTATCATCATTCCTAAGGGTCTTTCTCTGCATCTGTGCATTGATTTGGAGCATATTCGTACTCATCCGGAGATGTATTCCGGGGCTATTGAGCTCATTGAGTCCTCCAATCTTGCTGCCCCCTTTACATTTCAACATGACTTTAACCAAGCCGCCATTCATCAATTTTATTCCACATGTTTCTTCGGTCCAAATAACACTGTTACTTGGATAACCTCCGACACAAAGCTCTCGGCTTCCTATTCTCAATTTGTTGCTGCCCTTGGTTATCCCAACACCGGGTTCAAAATTCACAATGATGACCCCGAACATAGACCCAAGGGCACTGATGCATGTGCTGATCTTATCAAACCCATAACACAACTGACTGATGATGAGAAACATAAGGGTTTTAACCAAGTCTCCATTTGGCGTGCTCCTTTCTTCATTATCTATCAATGTGTCATTCGCACCATTTATCCTAAGATGGGTGACAAGGGGTCCTGCAGTAGCTACTGCGTCGATCTCATGCATCACCTCTATGCGTCTCCAAAAGGGAAGATCAATGTGCCTCATTTTCTATGGCATGAGATTCGCCTCCCTTCTTTTTAGCACAAGCGGGCCTTTCCACATGCTCCCTTTCTTCAGGCATTCATCGAGAGTGTGGCTTTGCTTCCTATTGTCCACACTCATTTGCATGAGCGATGGGTCATTCCCCCACACATGGCTGATAACTATGTTCCCAAGGACTCTTCCTCTTTTGCTCATCCGCGCCGCACTGCTGCTAGCATCCCTCATTCTGCTCCCTCCGGATCTGCACCCTTTGGTCGCATTGCTCGTTTTCTAGGGAACGCCCACTCTGCCTTGATGAAGGCTGTTACGTTTAACTACTCCGAAAATCACGATGTTGTCACGCGCCTTATCACCTCCAAGAATGCTCTGAAGGCTCGTCTGAGAGACTCCGGAGTGTTTGATGTGAGTGATGATGACCGTTTTCCTAATGAGCCCCCTTCTGACTTTGGCTTTCCCTCGGGTCCTGAGTGCTCTGATTTCTTTGACGAGGCCGGTGGCAGTGGTGCACATGATGATGATGATGAGGCAGGGTTCTGATGATGATGATGTT
>NC_041385.1:849293320-849306216 GCF_002162155.2 Triticum dicoccoides | reverse complement strand
AGTTCTATGTAATATGGTGATATTAGTTTGTTAGTTTGTATCGTACCATGAACTATGTTAACTATGTTATGTATCATATCGTGCCATGAACCATGAACCATGTTCACTATGTTCTATGATCTATGATATGAGCGGTATTATGTTTCTTTTTGTGTAATTTGAGTGTTATGGCTGAGTTTTGGTTTTGGTATAAATCTGAGGGGGAGCTCCTCTCATGCTTATTTTTACTATGCACATGTTTAGGGGGAGCTCCACAACAAACTCCTTCGATATTCAAAGTTTTATTATTATTGCGAAGTGCATGTATGTTGTCATCAACTAACCAAAAAGGGGGAGATTGAAAGTGCAATCATGCCCTTAATATATTTTGATGTTGATGACAACATGCATATATGGGACTGATCATGTTTATCAAGTATATCTCAGGATTATGTCTCAAAGGCCGTGTATGTGGATCATGACAAGGGACAAATGCATATAACTCAAGATCGGAGATACAAGACATTAGCCTTGGCTTTGTTTACGGTTTTTTCTTGAGTATAGGGATCCCGCACTATTAATTAAGAGGGGATCGTTGCATCAAGTGAAAGACTTGCTCAAACCCACCAACTCTAGTTTTTCTCTCCGGACGTCCAGTACTCTACGGACGTCCGATCCCTCTCAGCTGTCCGGACGTCCGGCTCTCTACGTTCATCCGGTGTTTCTCTTATAGAACAATATTCACGTATTTCCGAGCCTCTACAGATGTCCGGTCTCCGGACGTCCGATGTTTCTTCCACTGAACATTTTTTATGGATTTCCGAGCCTCTCCGGACGTTCGGTCTCCGGACGACCGGCCCGTCTTGGACGTCCAGTTGCTGTGTGCTGGTTCGTGGCTTATGAATTCCCAGTGGCCGGGCGACAGTTGTCTATCGGATATCCGGACATATTTGTGCCACCGGACGTCCGGTGCTGTCCGGACGTCCGACCTCTTCAGTGCACTTAAGTGGCTCAAACGGTTACTTTTTCCACACCCACTATATATAGGCTTCTCCCTTCCATGGGATGAGGTTGACCATTCACTTTGAGATTGCCAAGAACACTTTTCACTCTCTGTCTCAATCCTCTACACCAAATCCTAGATCCCAAGTGATTTGGGAACAGTGGCGGAGCCAGGATTGAAGCAAAGCCCGTGCCCAAAAAAAATTCGGCAACATGGGAAAACTGTGGCACTTATAACTACCCAAAAACACATCACGACATTTTAAAAAAGACCATATGCGATAAGATACAAAATAAATCTCAATTGTTCAATAATTTTAGAATTTAATCTCAGTGCTTAACAATCCAACAAAAGAGATAAAATATGATAAAACTAGAAATTATAATACAGGGATACAAAAGAGTACCAGTTGTTTATTTCAGTTTGTGGTGTTTATTCGGTCCTCTCATCCTCTTGATTCATTCGAGTTGAAACCTCGGGTGTAGACCCTTCAATTGCCGACAGCGATATAAAATATCTCTCCGGCTTCTATTTCTACAACATGAAGTGAATTGACACCAAAATGCTTTAGTTTCAAAAAAATGAATTAACATTAATACATAGATATACAGGATATAACATACTCATTGACTGAAGAGTTGGTTCAAATTTCTGCTACAATTAGAATTAGTGGAATTGGAAAATAATTGGTTCTGGTTTCAATTAAACAAAGAAACACAAGGTACTAAACATCGTTTGCTCTCATAGAATTACCCAGTCGAGAGCGGACAGTGGCCGGAGTCCTGCAAGTAGCAGCCGGGGAGTTGGGCAGTCGACAGATTTGGGCAGTGCCCAGAGTAGACCGGCGGTGGCGCGCGGATAGTCGGCTAGAAGGAGCAGGGGACGGCCTCACCGGCTGGGGAACTTGGGGGCCCGGCTGCCTAGGTGAGGGCGGAGACGAACGGCAGGGATCGACAGAGTGGCAGGAGCGTGGTGGGCGGGTGCGGTCGCCGGCGGCTGGCGGCAGCGCACTTTTTCCTTCCTGACTCGCGTGCGTGAATGCGAACTTGCGGCTAGGTCGTCCGTCGCTCTCGCTCGCTCCTCCTCCACGCTCGTGTGGCTGAAGCTGGGCGCCTGGCAGCCTGGGCCTTGGCTATGTTTTGGGTTAGGCCCCGGGCCCATATAAAAAACACGGCATACTAATACCTAACAAGATAAGCCTCTATGTTTTCAAAGGGGGTCACGATTTCCCTCTAGTTAGGGTTTGCCTTTTTCTCCCGGAGGCGACCACGCCGCCGTCGAGTTCTATCTTCCCCTACCACGTACCCCTATCTCAGGCGATCGTTTACGACGCTGGGAGCGGCCGTGTGCCGCAGCCCTGCTTCTGCTTGGCTAGGGAACGGTGGAGTTAGGGTTCCCCAAACAAAAAACCCGATCTGTTGTCTCATCGGGTTAGGGTTCTTGATGGCTTCGAACGCGGCATCGGCCACGGCGGAAGCAGAGGATGTTGAGGCGATGATGCGAGAGCTGGGACTGACGGAGGAAGACCTAGATGATGTGATCTTTGATGAGAAGCAAGCTCCTGCGGAGGGGCCTAGATGGATCATGCTTGCCAGAGTCAACACCACCAAGACATACAGCCAGACCTGGTTCTATAGGAACATGCGTTCGGCGTGGGATGCTGCGCAGGAAGTGAAGTTCAAACCTCTTGAAGAGAATCTGTATACCGTCCAATTCTCGTGCTTGGGAGATTGGGAGAGGGTGATCAATGACGGGCCGTGGAACTTCAGAGGAGATGCGGTGGTAATGGCTCGCTATGATGGGATCTCAAAGCCGTCGACGGTCAAGTTAGAGACGATCGATATCTGGATTCAAATCCACGACCTGCCCGATCTGTATGCCCATCTGATTACCCCTCTGGCGGCCAAAGTAGGGGAAGTCTTGTTTACGGAGCCCTTGTCTCATGATTTCATTGGTAATTTCTACCGGGTCTGGGTGCGGATCAATGTATCCAAACCTTTGAAGAATGTTGTATCCATGGTCAGAGAGGGGAAGAGGCAGATCTACAGAGTCAAATACGAAAAGCTGCCTGACTGGTGTGCCGTCTGTGGTAGGCTTGGGCATCTTTACAAGGAGCATGGGAACGGGATCCACCCACCATCTGCCCTGGTGTTCAAGGACCTGCGAGCGAGCTGGGTAATGCGTACAGGAAGAGGCCCGGGGGGAGGCCGTGGCAATCGTGGAGGCAGGAGAGGAGGCCGTTCTGGTGGTAGGAACAACACCAGGTATGAAGAGGGCAATACTAGCTATGCTGGGACCAAGAACATGGGAAGAACAGGGACGGCTGCAGCGCCGGGGGCTGAGGACGTAGACATGGAAGACGCGACCAGGAAAAGGCTAGCGGCTGGACTGTTAGAAAGGACACAGAACGATACTGCAGGGCAGGGAAGGACTACAGCTGACAATAATCTAGCCTTGGTGCCTGTGGGCAGCTCTGTTGCCAGTCCACCACCGACGAGGGAGTTGAAGAGATCTAAGACTTTTGAAGAAGGGAATGAAGGATCAAACTCAGCAGTTAAGAACTTGGCGGGCTCCTTCGAGGAGCGCCGCCGGGCCCAATGAGTACCATGTGTTGGAACTGCCGTGGCGCGGGCAAAGCCGCGGCGGTTCGTGAGCTTCGTGATTTCGCGAGGCAATTTGCCCCTACCCTGTTGTGCATAGTTGAAACACAAATAGATGGTAATAGGGTAGAAGCTTTAGCTGGTACGTTGGGTTATGATAATGCATATGCTGTTAGTAGTCAGGGCCGAAGTGGTGGCATTGGTTTGTTTTGGAATAATTCAATAAATGTTGAGATTTTTGGTTACTCTGATTATCACTTGGATGTTTTGGTCGAGGAACAGAACCAGGATAGGTGGAGGCTGACATGTGTATATGGGGAAGCACAAACAAATTTGAGGCACCAAACCTGGACAGTTTTGAAGAATATCAGTACTTTGAGCTCCTTGCCGTGGTTGTGCGTGGGTGATTTCAACGAAGTGTTACGTCCGGAAGAGCATGCGGGGGTTGGGCAGCGGAGTAATGCTCAAATACAAGCATTCCGAGATACTATAGATATTTGTATGTTGCAAGATTTGGGCTACTCGGGGCACTTTTGGACCTTTGAGAAAAAAGTTGTTGGAGGAAGCTACACAAGATGCAGGTTGGACAGAGCATTAGCTAATGCGGGATGGATGAACAAGTTTCCTATGGCCTCGGTTTCACATCTCACATGCGCCACGTCGGATCACGCACCGATTTTGGTGGAGTTCGGAGATACAGATCGGTTGCAAGCACAGAAATCTTTTAAATACGAGGTGATGTGGGAATCACATGAAGGTTTTAAGGATGTGGTTCTAGCAGATTGGGAAGCTAGCCCTCCATGTCTGTCGGTGGAGGATTTGAAACAAAAACTGCAAACCATCTCACAGGGCCTAGTTAAATGGAGCAAAGACACTTTCGGCAGCGTCCGGAAGGAAATAAAGAGGCTTAAGAAGGAGTTGGAAGATCTGCGGGCCGATCCAGCAAGGATAGCTCCCTCACATAATGAGTTGAAAATAAACCAAAATTTGATCGAGGTGTATCATCGTGAGGAAGTTATGTGGAGGCAAAGATCCAGGATAGAATGGCTCACTGCGGGCGATCGCAACACGAAGTTTTTTCATCTACGAGCCAGTATCCGAAGGAAGAAAAACATGATAAAAGCCCTCCAAAATTCCCTCGGGGTAGTGGTTGATGATCCGGCTGAACTACGGGCGTTGGCCAATGAATTCTATCACAATCTGTACACTTCGGAGGGTGTTCAAAACATGGATGCAGTACTTGATCATGTTCCGAGGAAGGTGTCAGCAGAGATGAATGCCTCATTGTGTGCCCCTTATACGAATGAGGAGGTTAAGACCGCCCTCTTTCAGATGTTTCCAACAAAAGCGCCGGGGCCCGATGGTTTCCCGGCTCATTTTTACCAAAGACACTGGGATGTGTGTGGAGAGGAGGTAACAAAAATTATCTTGAGTATTGTCCGGAGGGAGGAGAGTCCGGAATGCATCAATGATACGGTTTTGGTGCTCATACCCAAGGTAACAAGCCCCACTGCTTTATCTCAGTATAGACCTATCAGTTTGTGCAATGTGTTATACAAGATAGCATCCAAGGTAATTGCAAATAGACTGAAACTCATTCTGCCAGACATTATCTCTGAGGAGCAGTCCGCTTTTGTCCCTGGAAGGTTAATTACTGACAATATAATTTCAGCTTATGAGTGTCTGCACTTTATGAAGCGGTCTAGATCAAAATCAAATAATTTTTGTGCACTGAAATTGGACATGATGAAGGCCTATGATCGGGTAGAGTGGACATATCTGAGGGCTATCATGACTAAACTTGGGTTTGCAGGACAGTGGATTGATACTATGATGAGCATGGTGTCTTCGGTATCTTTCTCGGTAATGTTCAACAGAGAGAAGCTCGAATCGTTCCAACCATCGAGAGGAATCCGACAAGGAGATCCAATCTCCCCCTACTTATTCTTGATTGCAGCAGAGGGCCTTTCGTGCCTCCTTAAATCAAGTTCTTCGTCATCGTTTGCAGGTATTCAAGTGGCCCCAACGGCTCCCACCGTTAACCACTTGTTGTTTGCAGATGATAGCCTGTTGCTATTCAAGGCCAACGTAGAGGGTGCAGGTGTGGCATCAAACTTGCTCGAGACCTACTGCGCAGCTTCGGGGCAGAGAATCAATCATGAGAAGTCTTCAATTTTCTTCAGTAAGTCGTGTCAGGCCACGTTGAAGGAATCAATAAAAAACACCTTGCATGTGCACAAGGAGACTTTGAATGAACGCTATCTAGGCATGCCAACCGATGTGGGACGTTCGAAAAATGGCACGTTCAAATACTTGAGAGACCGGGTGTGGGAGAAGATCAAAGGATGGATGGAGAAGTTGTTGTCCTCAGCAGGTAAAGAAGTGTTAATCAAGGCTGTGGCCCAAGCGATACCAGTCTATTCTATGTCCTGTTTCAGGTTGCCAAGAGGCCTTTGTGAAAATATAACCTCAATCATACGACAGTTTTGGTGGGGAAGCAAGCAGGGGAGAAGAAAGCCCGCATGGGTGGCTTGGGATATTATGACAAGCCCGAAAAGTTTGGGAGGGTTGGGATTTCGGGATATGGAGATCTTCAACTTAGCTCTACTAGCACGGCAAGCGTGGAGGCTGCTAACGGGGGAACTAAGCTTAAGTGCCAGGATTTTAAAAGCTGTTTATTTCCCGGAGGTTTCTATTCTTGAGGCGGAGCTTGGGTCACACCCTTCTCAGGTTTGGCGCTCGATCATTGACGGTCGGGATGTTTTGATACAGGGTACTGTGAAGAGGATTGGAGATGGCGAGTCCACTTATATCTGGAGACACAATTGGATATCGAGGGAGGGAGTAAGAAGACCTATCACATCGCTAACGCAAAACCCTCCGATCATGGTCTCCGAGCTTATAGATAGTACCACGGCATCGTGGAAAGAGGAGCTGATTCGAGCAACCTTTGCTCGGTTTGATGCCGACGATATTCTGAAGATACCACTGTGTACTCGCAAGGTTGCGGACTTTTGGGCTTGGCAGGAAGAACCAAGAGGAAATTTCAGTGTTCGGTCCTGTTACCGCATGATCCTCAGAACAAAGCATGAGCGGGAGGCCTGGCTGAGCGGAGAAGCGGGAACTTCTATTGTGCAGCAGGAGGCGGACAAGTGGAGTACTATTTGGCACATGCAGGTTCCATCGAAACTACGCATGTTCGTTTGGAGATTGGCGAGAAACTCCATGCCCACTATTGATTTACTCAAACACCGCAATATGGCCACCGAGGACAAATGCCCTTTGTGCGGGGCGGTTGACTCTTGGAGACATGCACTCTTTATGTGTCCGATGTCAAGCAGCGTTTGGGCCTTAGCTCCGGAGGAGTTGGTTCATCATCTCGTGGACAGAGTGGAAGAACACCCCAAGGATTGGCTTTTTGCTATGAGTGGAGTGTTGAACGGAGATATGTTTGCACACATGATTGTTATTATGTGGGCAATTTGGCGAGCACGAAGGAAAGCGATCTATGAGGACATCTTCCAATCACCGCAATCTACTTATGGATTTATCACAAGCTTTCTTGATGACTTGAGATATATTAAGGCAAGTGAACCTCGGAGGACCGTAGTCAAAGCTGCAAGACCAACCCAGTGGCAGGCTCCGGCCACGGGATGCGTGAAGATCAATGTGGACGCGGCCGCACCAAGGCAAGCCCGTTTCGGGGCTGTGGGTGCAATCTGCAGAAGTTCAGATGGTCTGTTTTTGGGAGCTTCGGCGCTGATCATAGAGCATATTGGGGACCCGGAAACGCTGGAGGCCATGGCGATCAGAGAAGGCCTTGCACTTGCGGAGGACTTGTACCAAAGGCGCATT
Organism: Triticum dicoccoides; assembly: GCF_002162155.2. Classification (NCBI taxonomy): domain Eukaryota; kingdom Viridiplantae; phylum Streptophyta; class Magnoliopsida; order Poales; family Poaceae; genus Triticum; species Triticum dicoccoides. Next base: position 849,298,779 of record NC_041385.1, on the reverse strand, counting down.
CATGTTGCATCGGATTGCAAGAAGGCAGTAGACTCTCTGAAAAAGGAGGACGCATCTCCATATGGTGCTATTGTGCATGAAATATTAAGCCATTCTGCAACTTTTGATATGTGTAGGTTTAGCCATGAGTTTAGGAGCTCAAATTATGAAGCTCACAACTTAGCAAAGCATGCTTTATCTCTCGGGGGTGGCCGCCGTGTATGGTTAGGCCATCCCGGAGATCTTTCTTTCGTCCCTGTAAACATTGTGACGAATCAATAAAAAGCTTCGTGTGTTGTCTCAAAAAAAAAAGATAAGCCACGCCCCCGGCCTGAGCCCTGGGGGCCTGGGGTGTAGATCCGCCCCTGTTTGGGAACATTTGAGAAAACTTCTCCAATCAAGTGATAGATCCACTCCTTCCCCTTCTGTGCACCAAAGGAATTCGTGATTTGAGCAAGTCTTGAGCTTTTCCCCATCGTTCTTGTTACTCTTGGAGGTTGGAGACTCCTAGGCGGTAGGAGTCTTTCGGAGAGGAATTGACCTTTGTGATTACCCCCGGAAAAGTTTGTGAGGATTTGGAGACCACCCCAAGGTCTACCACTAGTAGTTGAGGAACACCTCCATGGTGTTGTCTCAAAGGGAGAATAGGGTGATCCTTCGTGGCGTTGCTGTGCCTTCGTGGTAACATCCACCTCTCTAGCGGTGACGTAGCTTCTCTCCAAGGAAGTGAACATCGGCATGCATCCTCGTCTCCTAGAGTTACGGTTTTTCCTAACCCTAACTCTCTACTTGTGGTTACTTGTCTCTTAGCACTTACTTATATCATTTTGTGCTTGCTCACTTACATACTCATGTTACTTGCTTAGCACTTAGTACTACACTTGCAATTCACTACTAGGGAATACCCTATACACAGAATCTTAGCAGCAGCGCGGCTCAAAAAGGAGCGATGCTGCTAATTAGCAGTAGCGCGGGTGTGGAAAACCCGCTACTGACAAGTATTTAGCAGTAGCGCGCTCTGTGTAACCCGCGCTACTACAAATATCGACCGACAGTGCCCCCCCCCCCAACTCCATTTAGCAGGAGCACGGTACCGCTAGCCGCGCTACTGCTAAAGCTATAGTAGTAGCGCGGTTTTTCTGAGGTCGCTGCTGCTAATTTTCAAATTGGACACACTTTTTGTCCCGGTTAGCAGTAGCGCTTCTGCCGAAAGCGCGCTGCTGCTACTTTCTTATCAGCAGCGCGTTTTACGTCCCGCGCTACCACTAATGCGCACAAACCCACCACCTTTTCCCCACCGTCCCCCCTCCCCCTCCTCTCTTCCCTTTCCCCTACCTCCCACTCTCACTCTTCTTCTTCCTCAACACTTCTCCCCCATTACTCTCCCTCTTCTACCTACCTTTCTCTCTTCATTACTCCTACCTAACTACACCACCTCCATCAATGCATCTCCTTTCTCTTTTTCCTTCCCCCTCCACTAGTTGAAGTTGTCTCCTCCCAAATTAGGTAGCTAGGTAGATGTAGCATTTAGTTAAGTGACCTATTTGCCCCCTAACTAGATCTATCTTTGTCAAGAAGAGCTTTGTGCACTTTTGATCTCCCTACATGATCATCTCCACCGTGTGCTCGATCTCGAGATAGAGGTGATTAAAATTTCATGCTTTTGCAAAATGGAAATATGTTTATGTGTGTGTGATATGTTTATGGAAATTGTGTGTGTGGCATGAGTTGACGCCAAATTGTGCTTTTGAGTTGCCTATGTTTTGCCGAAATGTCGATTTATTTCCGTTTCAGCGAATTCCGGGCAAACTCTAGATCTATATATGTCCTATTTTTAAGGAAGGTCATGCCGAATTTTTGTATGACTTTGATGCATGCACGCATTTTTATAATCAATTTGTTTATTATTACCATGCAGAGTTGACGATGGTCAGTGGAACGATGGTAGACAGGTGGTTGCGGTCGGTGGTGCAGGACATGAAAGAAAATAACCAGACAGAGGTTATATGTCCGTGTCGAAAATGCAAAGGAATAGTTTGGCTCGACCCCCATGACGATGGTCGTGTCAAAGTGCACCTGCTCATGACTGGTTTCATGGATGGCTATACTCGATGGATAATTGAAGATGAGGATGACGATGTTGAGGATGTCGACGGGGCAGGCAATGATGACATGAGGCAAGACGAAGAGATGATCGATAATGGCGGCGGGGAAGAGGCCGGACATGGCGGCGGAGAAGGGACCGGACATGGCGGAGGAGAAGGGGCCGGGCATGGCGACGGAGAGAACGACATGGACTCCACGCAGCAGAGTTTGTCGGTATTAAGTTCAATCGTGCGGGACCCTCATGTTCAAGCATTGCTTCGCAAGGAGACGAGTACTGAGAGAGCTGCTTCTCGAGAGGAGACTAAGCTGGAGCAACTGGTGGTAGACTCGAACAATCCATTGTATGATGGTTGCAATCCTGAGGTGACCCGCTTGAGTTTCACGCTCCAACTCCTGAAGACGAAGGCTAAAAACAAATGGACCGACAGTAGCCTCGATGAGCATCTCAAGTACCTAAAGGATGTTCTTCCCGTGGGTAATCTATGTCCTAGTAGTGTTGATGAGGCCAAGAAGATCATGTGCCCTCTTGATCTGCCACACGTTAGATACCATGCATGCATCAATGATTGCATAATTTATCGGAAGGAGCACGCGGAAAAAATAGGTTGTCCGGTGTGCAATGCTCCTCAATACAAGAAGGTCGGGAAGAAATGTCCCCAGAAAGTTGTATGGTACTTACCGATCACTCCCCGTCTCCAGAGGTATTTTGTAGATCCCAAGGAAGCAAAGCTAATGCGCTGGCACGCGGAGAGGAAGAAGCCCGACGATGGAGATGATCCGAAGCTGAGACACATCAAGGATGGAAGCCAGTGGAGAGCGTTGAACAGCTTCTATCGGTATTTTGAATGTGATGCAAGGAACATCGTGCTCGGCGCGTGTACCGATGGCATAAATCCGTTTGGCAACCAGAACACCAACCATAGCACATGGCCCATGTTTGTATGGATGTACAACCTCCCCCCTAGTTGTGCATGAAATCGAAGTACATTCACATGAGCATGCTTATTCAAGGGCCGAAACAACCAGGAAATAATATTAATTTGTATCTGGGGCTACTTCAAGAGGAGTTAGAAACGTTATGGACAACACCGGCTAAGACATGGGACGCCAGCAAAGGCGAGTATTTCAACATGAGAGTTGCGCTGATCACGACAGTGCATACTATCTCGGTTACGGATATGTGGCAGGCCAGGTGTGCCATGGATATTGCGGATGCACGCGGTGCATGGATGATACGACGTCTCAGCAGGTAACGTCAAGGAAAGATGGCGGGTCTGGGAAAATCGTGTACATGGGGCATCGAAGATGGCTCGAACAGGATGACCCGTGGAGAAACCGTGGAGATCTATTCAATGGTCACACTAAGCATCGAGGACCTCAACGTAAGCGGAGCGGTGCCGAAATCGATGAGATGTTGAAAAACTGGAAGGAGTGCCCCGCGCCGGGAAAGACGATGAGAAAGGCGCCGGAGCTGCTGCTGAAGGTATGGAAGACGAGGTCTGTGTTCTGGGACTTGGGGTACTGGCACAAACTCGATACACCTCATTGCCTTGATCAAATGCATATCTGTAAGAATGTCCTTGAGAGCTTGCTCGCAACACTGATGAACATGCCGGATAAGACCAAGGATGGGCCGAAGGCAAGAAAAGACTTGCAGGATTTAGAAATCAGGGAAGATCTGCACATGTCGCCCCGTAAAATGTCAGGCGAGACAGAGACGGAGACAGAGGCACAGGAGAAGAAGGGCAAGAAAATAAAGAAAGAGGATTATTGCCCCCCTTCTTGCTTCACCTTAAGTCAGGCTGAGATCGATCAATTCTTTAAGTGCCTTACCGGAGTCAAATTTAGTTCCGGTTACTGTGGCAAGATAAGAAGATATCTAGGCACGGACAAGAAAAGGTTCAACAGGATGAAGTCCCATGACTGTCATGTGATGATGACGCAGATACTACCTGTTGCCCTTAGAGGGATAATGGACAAGCACGTCTGTGACACGCTTATTGGTCTCTGCAACTTTTTTGACGTCATCTCTCGAAAGTCGATCAGTGTGAAGCAGCTCCGAAAGCTACAGGAAAAGATCGTTGTGATACCGAATGAGCTTGAGATGTACTTCCCGCCCGCGTTCTTTGACGTGATGGTGCATCTGTGTGTCCATATTGTGGATGACATAATAGACCTGGGGCCGTCATTCCTGCACAACATGATGCCGTTTGAGAGGATGAATGGGATCATCAAAGGATTCGTTCGTAACATGTCCCATCCGGATGGAAGCATCGTCCAGGGCTATGTGACACAAGAGTGCATCTCTTTCTGTGAGAATTTTCTATATGGCGCAGACCAGCCGCCTGGTGTTAGTGTTGGTTTGCCTGTTAACAAGCACGATGGGAGGCTCAAAGGAGAAGGTCACTGCAATGGTCGTAGGGAACTGCAAGTGGCATACTCAGATCGATGCAGCGACTTTAACACAGCAAACTTGGTAGTGCTACAACAATTAGACGAGGTAGATCCTTTCGTGGCACTGCACAAAGAAATTATCGCAAACAAGTATCGTGACCGGGGGGTATGCAGGACGGACACCGAAGTTACTAAAGAGCACAACTCCACTTTCCTGCATTGGTTCAAAGAGCATATTATTGCTAATCCCCCGGAGGAGGGCTCTAAGGACGGATTGCTCATATACGCCTTAGCACATGGCCCCTCGCCCAACCTCGTAACCTATCAGGCATATGATATCAATGGATACACGTTCTACACGGAGGCCAAAGATATGGACAATGATGATCAGAACTCAGGGTGATGATGGAATGCATGACCGGCAGCGACAACGGCGCAACTGAACGATTTTATGGAAGGGTCGAGGAGATCTGGGAGCTTGACTACTCTGGACTGCACAACACGACGATGTTCCGTGTCAGATGGGCTAAGAATGTCGAAAGAGAAAATTGGATTTTCACTACCATGACTATACCCGACGCCAAGAGCGCTACCGTGAATGCTATCACAAAAAATGAGCCATGGGTACACGCTAAGCACGTGACACAATGCTTCTTCATAACCAACCCACGCAATCCCAGCCGTGTTGTCATGAGGAGAGGCAAAAGGAACATCATTGGAATGGATGGAGTCGCCAACGAGGAAGACTATGATCAGTACGGCAACCCAATGAGGGAAGATGACGATGATGATGAAGTATACGTCAAAAGAAGAATCAATACTACATTACCTAAGAAAAATCGTACTCCATGGAAAAGGCAAAGTCACAATGAGGGGCTCAATTATTCTTCGATGAACAAGAAGGAAAAGAAGCTGACTCAAAAACGAAAACGTCAACGCTGAGGAACCGTATGTTATCGGTCAAATGATGTAAATATATA
>NC_041385.1:849292391-849292938 GCF_002162155.2 Triticum dicoccoides | reverse complement strand
TATATATGTTCCTATTTTGTATACATACTTAGCCACCATTATGCATGGGTCTAATGATGTAATATATATGTTTCTATTTTGTATACATATTTAACCGTCAAGCTAGCAGTTATAGAAGTGGGAGAAAATAAGTGGGAGAAAATAAAGGAAAAGAAAAAGGAAAACTGGTTATAGTAGTAGCAGTTTACTGAAGAAAGAGCTACAGTCAAGCTAGCAGTAGTGATTTCCTTATAAAACCGCTACAGCTAGTGAAGGTAGTAGCAGTGTGTTTGTTCTAAACCGCTACAACTAGTGAAGGTAGTAGCAGCGCGTTTTGTCTAAATGCGCTACTGCTACGTCCACTTAACCCAAAATTCTCACTCTCCCTGCTTCATCCCGCCTCTTTCCCCCACATCCCCACTCTCTCTTTCCCCGTCGCACCGCGCGCCCCGGCGCTCGCCACTGACCCAGCCCTCACCCCCGACCCCGGCGCTCGCCCCCGACCCTGGCGCGCTCGCCACCGACCCCGGCCCTCGCCCCCGACCCCGGCGCGCTCGCCACCGACCCG
>NC_041385.1:849284909-849291984 GCF_002162155.2 Triticum dicoccoides | reverse complement strand
ACCCCGGCGCTCTCGCCACCAACCCAGCCCTCGCCCCCGACCCCGGCGCGCTCGCCCCTGACCCGTCGGCCCTCGCCTCCCTCCTCTTCTTCCTCCCCTCCTCGCCCCTGCACCCTCTATAAACTCCCCCTCCCCCTCTCTCTCTGCTAGCAAGGGTTCTTGGTTAATTTACTTAGGTTTTAGTTAGGGCAGTAGGTTAATTAGGTTATCTATTTAGTTATGAATTTAGCTAGGTTTTAAAATAGGACAGAAATTTAGGGTTAAGCAATTGTAGTTAAAAGAAAAGGCAGCATTTAAGCAGTTGTCCAAATCAACATCCCTTGTTAAAGCAAATTTAGGTAGGCTGAATTTATATGCAAATTTGAACTGGACATGTGATATGTGGATATGTCATGTTTTGGACATGTCATGTTTGGAATTTGAACATGTCATTTGGTAAATGATCCGAGCGGTCTATGTTACGCCGGAATGTTGATTCATTTCCGTTCCGGTGAATTTCAGGTGCTCGATATGTCCATTTTTTAGCAAAGGTCATGCCGAAATTTGCCGTGAATTTTGGCATGATTTGTGCTAGATAGTTGGCATATCGAGTGCTAGCACATAGATTTCTTTTTTATGTCATTTCTCTTTTTTTTCATACTTTTAGAAATAAATGAGGACACTTAATCATAGGAAACATGGCGAACAACGAAGAAACTGGGCCTTCTGACCAAGATGCAGACGAGATGGATTATGAGGGTGAACGAGACTACCTCGACTATTTGACTGCTAAGCAAGGTTTGCAGGTCGGCCTCGATGATGGTACTGACGCCGACATTGACACCGACGGCGCCGGCACCGATGGCGGCGCCGAGACCGGCGGGGAAGGTACCGGCGGGGAAGATACAGGTGGGGAAGGTACCGGCGCCGATGCCGCTACCGAAAAGAGGAAGCATAAGAAGCAGAGGATACAAAAATCTAACAAACTAGGGATTGGACGACTTGTGATCACAAAGATGGAACCTAGCAAGTTTAAGCCATTAGAGCCGGAAGAACCTCGCAAGTGCTATGGGAACCAAGTAGGATGCATCCTACGGAAATGCACGAGCATCAACGACGATGACTTAAGGAGTAAAGAACATTGACGCAGTTGCTCCTAACGAAGTTGCACAAGAGATTCAAGTTCCCCGATCGGGATGATAACATAGAACAACCGTGGGATGATCCGAAGATGAAAAAGATTAACAATCATGCCATGGGCATGTTCAGCAATGATTTGGCCTCCTGGAAAGGGAGGGTGAAACGAGCTATTGAGGCTGAGGAACCCCAGTCCAAAATTCTGGAGGAAAATCCGACACTTACGGAAGAGGAGTTCGAAAAGTTCAAGGACACTTGCGCTACCGAGGCAGCCAAGGCTAAGGCTGTGAAATTCAAGAGCCTTCGGCAAAGGAACACGGGGAAGCATCGCCTCGGAAGTCGTGGCTACCTCGGTAAAAGGACCATATGGGATAAGGAGGACGCGGAACGTGAAGCCGCGGTTCTCCCAGACCCCTTCACGAAGTTCACCAACCCCTTGGAGCGTGACTTCATCAGGGCCCGCTACAAGTGGGACAACGACAAAAAGGTTTTTTACACGGACCAGATCACGAGGAAATTGATTAGACTACTGGAGAAGCATCACCAGCTTGTAGTCGAAAGCCCTACTTCTCCGATGAGGCCCAAATGGGACACCCCTCTCAACCGGGCCTTGAATGAACTTAAGGGACTCCCTTTGGGCTAGCGGCCGCAATATGGTCGTGTGCACGGCGCTGGAGACGGCGCCACGTGGAAGGTGTTTTACAACGAGGACCCGGAGACCAAGAAGCAGAAAAAGAACTTTAGTCAGGCGGACATCGACGCGAAGGTGAAGCTTGTGGTCGAGAAAAAAGTAGTTGAGGACGCGGAAAAAACAGCCAAGGAGAAAAATGAGTTGCTACAGCAGGCAGTCAATGCAGCTGTAACTGCCTGTAGAAATGATTTTGCTACTAACTTGGTTCTAGCTATCATCAACTGGACGAAGGAAAATCCAGACAAGACGGTACATGATTTCCCGATGCCCTGTTTCGTCGGGAGCAACTCCATGAACAACAACAACACCGCACCAACACTTGCTCATGCAACCGGGCCTCCTCTCACGGTTGCTCCCGCTCATAGCAGCCCGTCCTTAGTCTCTGGCGTGCTAGGTGGGCCTTCGTCTTTGGCTGAGCTCGACGCCGTCACGGTAATTACATGTCGCACCAACATATATATATATATATATATATATATATATATATATATATATATATATATATATATATATATATATATATATATATAGAATATTCCATTTTCGTTGCCTTTCGTATGTTTTACGCCACAGACATATATGTTTGCAGGGCGAAGAAACCCCGTGCACCATACTCTACTTGATAAAAGGCCAGAAGGTCGATATGGGAAAGGGGTGATATTGAACCCCTTGAAACCCACGTTCCACAACTAGCCTATCCCCGCTGGGCACTTCAGGGTTAGCTTGTCCAGTGTGAAATTGGGGCATGAGGCGTTGCCTCCTCCAGTACAGCATGTGGGAGAGGTCGACGAGACCCCGCCGCGGATTGGAAGCTAAAAGGGTTGGGTACTGCTATGGCCGAAGAATCTTATTCGTCTGGAGCCAGCCGAGAGCACACCAATAACCACACATCAACAAGCATGTGCGGAGACCACCAACCCGCCTACGCAATTACCAGCTCCTGTAGTGCCGAGTGAGAGCGGCGGACGACGTGATGAAGGGGGTGCAATAGTACTAGCTGATGTAATCGGTCCTGTAGAACAGAGAATGGATGATGAGACGGAGGTCGACCCTATGGGTTTCCTCAATACAAACGCGTATGACTGTGACATAGATCTGATGAGTCAACCATATGACGAATCGGGCTATCAGCATGCTAATGAGGATATGGATGATATGCCCGGGCAGGAAGGTCGTTGGAAGGATTGCAAAAGGTCTCTCTTCATGAATTCCTCCCAGGACACACCTGAAGATGTCGCCTCAACACAGGCTCAACTAGCCGGGGGTTGTACAGTGCTTAGCCCGGGAACCCTGGGGCAGGGGTTAAGGAAGGGTCTGGAAGGTGTGCCCAAGAAAAAGGAGAGGAAGAGATCGGGGAAGATAACTGCCTCCAAACAAGCCAGAGCAAATAGCAACCAGACGATGCATTCTGAAGAGCGTGTACCCATGAAAGGTGCGGCCATGTTCCATCTCATGGGTGAACCGATGCTACCACCGAAACCGCTGGAGGCACTATCAGGGGATCTCAAGAGACTGCACGACCATGTGCTGTCGACTGAGAAAATCCTACTAGCCTCAAAGGATCCAGGATATCCGACATACGCGGCTAGTGTGCCTGAGAGGAAGTGCTACGTCGAGACATGGCCCGCGGAGGTGTTCTTCCTACGGTTTGACCATATCTTTGAGATGTTTCTGACAAGGCGGCTCGATTTTACAATCGTCCGCCTTTGTGCGCTACATATGAGCTCCGTCATGAAGAGTGAAGAAGTCTCGCAAATCTGTGTGGCGGATCCGTACTACATGCACGAGTCTTTCTTGAGTCTCGGCGACTTTGAGCGTGAAACTGCTAGGGACTACCTCAAAAACTTTATGGTACAGAATAAGGACCGGGAAATTGTCCTCGTGCCTTATCATACAAAGTAAGTCAGTTCCGGATAACCCTTTCGTACATTTCAATCATTCCTTCTCTCTCATATGGGGAATAATTTGAAGTGTCTTTTCCCCGCAGCAACGGGCGCGCCGTCCTTATCGTTCTTTACCCGCAAGTCTCACACGCCGTGTATTTTGACCCTTCCAGAGACTACGAGAAAAAAGACTACACCCACATAATGAATATTCTAGATGATGCTCTCCAAGGCTTCAGCATTAGAGGTGGCCACATGCAGACCAGGAAACAAAGGAACAAGAAAATGACTTTCGCGCATAAAACTAACTTCTCCTACATCCATGTCCCAAAACCAACCAAGAAGGATGGATTCTACATCGTCCATCTCATGATTCAGTTCAACACGGATCACCAAAAGCTTCGCATGAGAAGCAGAAATGATGATCATATCCACAAGTGGCTAGAATCTCATGGAGAAGCGGATTATAAACTTAGAGATGACTTCTTTCGCATCCAAAGGGACATTGCAACGATCATCATGAAAGAAGTCGTCGATGAGAAGGGGATGTTCCACCACGGCCCTATATCGCGAGCTGACGTCCGAACTCGCATAGGCATGCAATGTCTAGACCTCACGCCGTTCAAGAAGCTAGGGTCCATCCTCGATGATATGGAAGGATGAAACTTCTAGTGATTTATGATGCCGATGATGATGATATGTGTCGGCTGAACTTGTATACTTTTTGTAGCGATGAAACTTTGTGATGTCCACGGTCCCTGCCGAACTTGCATAACGCTACTTTGTTTGTTTGCAGACGATGACCTGCGTACCTCTAGTTAATTAGTTTGCGTACTGTATGTTGCATCTAGTTGCTAACCCTATCTTTTTTGGTGTTTCTCTAGTAAATTTTGTTGCATATATATGATTGTACATCCTCTTCATGAACATGCATCTCTAACAGGTACCTAGTTTCTTGATGGCGAGATGGAAGTGCTATGTCGTGTACAAAGGGAAGGTTCCGGGGGTGTACAACGAGTGGCCTGAGTGTCAGGCGCAAGTGAATGGGTTCTCGGGCGCCAGCCATAAAGGCTTCAAAAGCAGACAAGAAGGAGAAGCTAGTTACTTGAGGTTCACGCTAGCGCGAGAGAGGACTCGTAACCGCCGCCTCATGTACTGCATATAGTTCCTTCCTCACTCATAGTGATAGCTCTTCTCGCATATACCTTTGTTTAGATGGATGACGTTGTAGTTGCAAGTATTCGAGACTTCCATGTATCGCTATTTTCGAGATGATGACAAGATACCACTTTGTGTTGGATGATGATTATGATGAGACTATTTGTATGTATATGCTATGATTACATTTGTGGTCTCGCAGGCATTTGTATGTGTATCATGATGACATTTGTATGTGTATCATGATGACATTTGTATGTGCTAAAGATTCTTCTATGAAGCCTGTTCAAATATAAAACAAATATGCGGAAACAAATATATTAAAATTACCTGTAGCGAGTGGAGAAAAGTTAGCAGCAGCGCGGTAGTATCAGTAGCACGTACAGGGGAAGCGCGCTATAGCTATTAGTAGTAGCGAGCTCCACAGAAGAACGCTGCTGCTACACTTGTAAATCAGTAGTGCGGGTGCGCACTCGCTGCTGCTATGGTTTAGTTGTAGCGCCTTATTAGTAGCGCGGCCTCCCGCGCTACTGATGACCCTAAAACCCGCGCTGCTGCTAGGCTTTTCCCTAGTAGTGATTGTTAGTCTCACTTTCATATTCCGCATTATTGCCTAAAATTGCGAAGTAATAATTAAAATTTGTAATTGTACCTATTCACCTCCACTCTAGGTCCATCTCGATCCTATCAACAGCGGTCCTGCTCCGCAGACTGATGAGTCGCCGTTGGATGGCTTGTGGTGTCCGGATAGCTACGTCCGGATGGATACAAACGTTTGGGTCAGCGATGGAGATGCCCTTAGTGATTTAGATCATACAACTAAAAAATACAGTATCACCCAAGCAGAGTTAAGAAAAAAAGAAAAGCCTCCTCGCAGGCACCATGAATGATCTTATGAACACACATAGGCCACAACTAGCAGCCTTCTCCTTAGTCATTACTCCATGTTGTAGTCTGCAGACCTCCCTCCCCCATTCAATCAAAATCAATCCCCTTCCCCACTCACAATCCCCTGAAAAATTGGAGCTACCGGAGGCGCGAGGCGGCCGCCATATGAAAAGGAGCGCGGTGCAAGCCTCCTCGACTTCCTTCTCTCTAGGTCCAGCGCAAGGGCCTCCACGCTCGGCACTCACCTTAACCCTCGATTGAAGATCTCATTTCAAGGAATACGATTAAAGATCTCATTTCAAAGAATACTAGACCAACGTTGATTTTCAGTAGAACGTGCGGTTAGCTTATACTTTAGTATCCGGTTGCTGTTTTTTAGAATTAGTATTTGGGTGGGTCCATGCGTCAATGGCATAGAAGAAATGAGTGGAGGAATTTACCGCGGAAACAGTGCCGAGAGCTACAAAAGTACAGGCCCGGACATAGTTTTGGGTGGGTCTAGGGTGTTGGAGTCCTACGTGGTTGGTGTACCCACACTCTCGTAAAGCCCCTCCTAGTTTGGTTCAGCTTGGCGGGAACAACGGTCCTGCTCTGCAGACTAACGAGGTCGCCGTTGGATGGCTTGCGATGTCCGGATAGCTACGTCCGGATGGATACAAATGTTTGGGTCGGCGATGGAGATGCCCTTAGTGATTTAGGTGATACAACTAAAAAATACAGTATCACCCAAGCAACGTTAAGAAAAGAAGAAAAGACTCCTCGTAGGCACCAAATGATTTTATGAACACACATAGGCCACAGCTAGCAGCCTTCTCCTTAGTCATTACTCCATGTTGTAGTCTGCAGACCTCCCCCCCCCCCATTCAATCAAAATCAATCCCCTTCCCCACTCACAATCCCTCGGAAATCGGAGCTACCGGAGGCGCGAGGCGGCCGCCATATGAAGAGGAGCGCGGTGCAAGCCTCCTTGACTTCCTTCTCTCTAGGTCCAGCGCAAGGGCCCCCACGCTCGGCACTCACCTTAACCCTCGATTGAAGATCTCATTTCAAGGAATACGATTGAAGATCTCATTTCAAAGAATACTAGACCAATGTTGATTTTCGGTAGAACGTGCGGTTAGCTTATACTTTAGTATCCCATTACTGTTTTTTAGAATTAGTATTTGATATATGTGTAAATATTATACGAAATAAAATAGACTGAATTGTGTAATAAAGTGAGAGTATGCTTGCGTTATATTAGTTCTTTTGTTAAACGACTGTTTTTGTAATTTTGGCTCTGATTTTGATTTTTCTGCTCAGGGCCCCGAATTTCTGGAGAAACCATTGGGGGGGGGGG
>NC_041385.1:849282620-849284609 GCF_002162155.2 Triticum dicoccoides | reverse complement strand
GGGTTAGGTAACACATATGTGAGCGAGTGCTCCTTTGTCTCTATCTATTTTTCTGGCATCGATCACATAGTACCTGGCCAACCCCTCAAGCCCACGTGGACGGCGCTTGCGCGCGACCTGCATTCCGTGCTTACTGGATGTAATGGCACGAGTGATCACTAGTAGAAAAGGGGGCAAAGGTCCAGGCCGGGTCAGCCCATTAGTCCCGGTTCAGTCAAGAACCGGGACCCATGGGGGCATTTGACCCGGTTCGTGAGCCACGGGGGACGGCCGGGCCACGTGGGCCATTGGTCCCGGTTCGTCTGGACCTTTTGGTCCCGGTTGGTGGGACGAACCTGGACCAATGGGCCTCGCTCCTGGCCCACCACCATTGGTCCCGGTTAGTGGCTCGAACCGGGACCAACGGCTAAATAATGCAGAAAACAAAACAAAAAACTGGAAAAAAATAAAAATAGCAACAATAAGTACTTATTTATTTTCTTTTATGATAATTCTTTTTGCTATTAAAGTTTGTAACAAAATTCTAATTACTTATTTATTTTCTTTTATGATAATTCTTTTTGCTTTTAATGTTTTGAACAAAATTCTAATTACTTATTTATTTTCTTTATGATAATTCTTTTTGCTATTAAAGTTTGTAACAAAATTCTAATTACTTATTTATATTCTTTTATGATTCTTTTTGCTTTTAATGTTTTAAACTAAATTCTAATTACTTATTTATTTTATTTTATGATAATTCTTTTTGCTATTAAAGTTTGTAACAAAACTCTATATGATTTTAGTTTCAATAATACTAGAGGTATATAAAAGCTTTTTAGTTGATTCCTTTAGTACCACTTCTAAGGTTGTTACAAAGGCATTTTATTTGGTAAAGGTTTTAAGGCTGGGGCCCCACGAGCACCTTTTAGTACCGGTTCGTGGCATGAATCGGTAAAAGAGTTTTTTAGTTGATTCTTTCTGCAGCTGTTTTTTAGTCCCACCTCGCCAAGCGAGAGGCACTCGCAGCGGTTTATAAGCACTGAGTGTAGAGACGATGAGGGAGAAGCGCAGTGCTCACCTGCATGTTGGCCTGAAGCTAAGCAACGTGCAGGTGAGCATTGCGCCTCTCTTTTATTTGGCATGGTATCATCATAATAGTTGTGGAGAAAGTCTTCACTTTTTGTTGTAAGTAGAAACAAAATAAAATAAATAAAGCAAGAAAGAAAACAAAAAAACAAAAAAAGTGATTTCAAATTTAAAAACTAATGGCACTAACAGAAAGTTTATAATTTTTCTAAAACTAAAAGAAAAAAGAATTAAAAAATAAAGAAAAAACAAAAGAAAATAAATAATGCAGAAAACAAAACAAAAAAACTGGGAAAAAATAAAAATAGCAACAATAACTAAAGAAAACAAAAAAACAAGAAAAGTGCCTCCTACTGGGCCCCCACGGCCTGAATACGACTAGAAACCTTACCATGGGCCAGGATTCAGGCCGCAGAAGGCCCAGCAGGCCTACAGGCAAAGCAGTGTCAGATTAGGCCCATAGGCCTGCGGTTCAGAGGAGTTCGAGTGGGAAGAGGCAGCGGAGCTTATAAACAGGTGCGAGGCGTTCTCAACTAGCGAGGTGGGACCAAACTCCCACCACCACGCCGCTGTGCAAGGCCGTTGGTCCCGGTTGGAGGCACGAACCGGGACCAATGCCATCCTTTGGTCCCGGTTCGTGGCACCAACCGGGACAAATGGCACCCTTTAGTCCCGGTTCGTGCCACTATCCGGGACCAAAGGCGGCCGCTTCCCGCCCTTTGGGCTGCTGAAAAGAGGCCTTCGGTCCCGGTTGGCGGCTCCAACCGGGACTAAAGGGGGCATTGGTCCCGATTGGTCTCACGAACCGGGACCAATGCTTTGCCTATATAAGCAGCACTCCTGAAAATTTGGTTCAGTTCCTTCTTCCACGCGCCCGACGCCGCCAGGCTGCCCGTCTCCGGTTCGCCGTCGTCGTCGTCG
>NC_041385.1:849254486-849282426 GCF_002162155.2 Triticum dicoccoides | reverse complement strand
GACGCCGTCGCCGCCCCGCGCCATCGTCGCCCCGCGCCGTCGCCGCCCCGCCCCGACGCCGTACGTCGCCGCCCTTCTCGCCCCGTCCCGATTTTTTGCTAATTTAATTATTTGATGTAGTAGTTAATTTAGATGTGTACTTAATTGAGTTAGATTTTGTTAGATTTTTTTGTAGTTCATAGATTTTTTTGTTAGATGTGTAGTTCATAGATTTATTTTCATATTGTGTAATTTGTTCATATTTTGTTATATATTTTTTTCTGTTAATAGATTTTTTTTGGTGATATTACTGTTGAATATGCATGTTCGTATATATGCAAAGATCGAATATGTCAATTTTTTATGATTTTTTTTCTGTTCATAGAATTTTTATGATTTTTTTCTGTTGTAATTTTGTTCATAGAATTTTAATGATTTTTTTGTTCATAGAATTTTCTTTTTCAATTTATGTATATGTTCATATTGTGTATGTATAGGAAAATTGTGCATAATCAAAGTCATTTATGAATATGTTCATATTTAGAATAGAGGAAAAGGAAAATAAGAAGAGAAAGTGTTTAATATAATTAGTTAGAAAAATAATAGAACTATAGTTAAACTAGTTTATTTTTAGTAAGTACTACTTTATTTTATTTATAGTAAGTGCTTAATATATAGTTGAACTAGCCAGTTGATTTAATAAACCAATTTATTTTACTATATATAGAAGTAGTTTATTTTTAGTAAGTACTACTTTATTTATTTATAGTAAGTGCTTAGTAGTTGAACTAGTTGATTTAATTAATAAAACTACTTTATTTAACTATATATAGAAGTAGTTCCCGCATCGACGTCGACGATGCCTATCCCGCATCCTCGTCGTCGTCGACTCGGCGGTGGAGGCCTGCTTGATCAGGGCCATGTTCGGGACTGGGCTCCGCCGGACTGGTATTGGGAGGTGCTACCTTCTGGGGGACTAGGTTGGTGAGGAGGTAGCCCGTTGTTGACCCGATCCTTGTTTGGTGGCGGTCATGTGGGCCAGTGACGGTGCCGAGGCTTCCGGACACCGCGGAGGTGGTACGTCACCGTGTCAGCGAGGAGGACGAGTACGTCCGTCGCTACATGGTTGCGTTGGAGGGCAGGTTCGACAATACCTGGCAGGTTCTTCAGGGATCTCACTGGAGCTATGATCCTGTGATCGTTCCTTATCTTTGAATGTCCAGCGCCCGCGACGATACCCGTCGGGCGCTAAGGTTCTACCTGTATTAATTAGCGATGCTATATGTATGATAGTATTCGAGGAGTATTCGACGATCTACGGACACAAGAGATGATGTATTTTTGGTTATAATTGAATGCATGCTAATTTGAATACTACTTTATTTTACGATTTGGTTTTGCTTATTGAATGCTCATATTGGAAAAGTACTCCTACTTTGAATGCTAAAATTGAAGAGCACTCTATGCAGAAATCTAGGAGCCCCCTCCATCATCCACACCGTCGTGGGGGTAGCTTCTTCTTCATTCCCGTGTGCTAGACAATTTGGTGTAATAATAATGCACTCGGAAATGAAAGGAGGAGCTACGTACCATCACCGATAGTCAACCCGTGATTAATAATAATGATCTAATTTAGGGTTTTTAGTACATATATTTAATTGTACAAGTTTAATATTTGAATTATGAACTTAGGCCGGAAATGTCGTACTCGGACGACGAAAACCGCCCGGGGGAGTGCGACTGGTGCCACGACGACCGAGGTATGTGCGACAGGTTCATTGAGCTGGACGAAGATCGACGCTTCAGCATTAAGCTCGAGGAGACCTTCGATGTTCATACGATACGCAACGACGACAATAATTTTTTTCGTAATTAAGCACGACTTCAACTATTTTAACGTGTATTTTTCATCTTTTTCAATTCGACTAGCTTATCCCATTCTATGCAAGACGCTATGTCTTGAAGAGGATGGGTTTTGAAGACCATGAAAGTATGAAAACCAAAAAAAATCTTCTAAGGACCCATCATGGTGTGGATTTTCAAGTAAAGTTATACAATGCTGAGAGTATAACCCATTTTGGTTGCAAAAATGGGGAAGCACTTTGCAAGATGTATGGTTTTGATGAGGGTATGCTTGTCACCATGGATCTTGGTGATCCTACAATCCAGCAAGACAATATGGGCATTTGGGTCCTTGTGGATACACCTCCAATTCTTCCCACATGTGAGCTTAACATAGTTATTAAGTAAATTATATTGTTTATTTCAAAATAGTTGACAGCTTATTTTCATTCTTCAAATAATGTGCGGAAAATGGTAGACAAAACCCACTACACCGATGGCTCCGAATTAACTTATAAGGAGAAAAATCATCTGATCGCATTTTGTACTGATCTTGAGAATTACAATGTCTACAATCGAACTCCTCAACATTATGGTCAATACGTGCCACTAGTGCACGTGTTGAACTACGGTAACTACCATGGAGATACCCCGGTAAGATCTTTTACTATTACGACATCCCTGCATCTTTTTAAATATTTCTAAAAGTAGTACATCATTGCTAACTACGAAGTTATTACTATGTTTTTCAACAAATAATACCGAATGATTGTGTGCCTCATCTGATGTATACGCACGGTCGCCTTGATGTTTTGAACATACAACCAGGTCGTCCTACGAATCTCAACTGTCCATACCAGATTTCTAAAAGAAGTGGAGACATGACAATCAAAGAATGGAAAAAATATATGGACAGTCGTAAGGAGCTTCTTGGAAGCAAAAGGAGGCAAAGCGCAAGAATTGGAGACAGGATGATCTCCATTCTTCATTATAGAGAGTCAGGGTCTATATTGTTTTATGCTATTTTACTTTAAGGGTGTTTAGGTCCTATCTGATACTGATGATCATGTGCTAAGAACAATTATGTAGGGTTGGGTTTGATGACTATGAGGATGATGATCGTATGACTTGTTATTAATAACGAGTAGAAGTTGTATGATGATGCTTGCTTAGTAGGACTTGTTATTATATATGATGATGTATAATGCGAGCATGCATGAGTTATTATATATCAGCGGGTGAAATGAACATAGCAGTAGCGTTGGTAAACCAAGGACGAAGATATAAGAGAGGACACTTCTCTCTATTAGCTAGCTAATAACAACCTAAAATTAACCCCAGAACCCCTAAACCAGCCACTTTTTTTAAAGAAAAAAAAAGAAAAACCTCAGCTGCTGACACGTGGAAGCCTTTTGGTCCCTGTTCATGTCACCAACCGGGACCAAAGGCCCCCTTGCCTGGGCTGCTCGCAGTGGCCACGTGGAGGCCCATCTGTCCCGGTTCGTGTTAGAACCGGGACTAAAGGGTGGAGGCATTAGTAACGACCCTTCAGTCCCAGTTTGAAAATCGGGACAAAAGACCCTCACCAACCGGGACAAATGCCCTGTTTTCTACCAGTGGGTAGAAGACGGGTATGAAGATACTACTTATTTAAAAATATATATAGTTGCCCAAAAGTAGAGTAGGGCATTTTGGTGACCTGGCTCCATGAAAGTTGGAACATTTGAAAACTTCAAAATTCAAACTCTTTGGTTGCAAAAAATTCTTGAAAAGCAAAATGCATCTATATAAGAATGAAATGTATATGTGTGTAAAAATTCAAGATGAAATACCTTGAATAGTGACCTGTTAAAAAAACAAATGTATGGACTCGGGGATGAATAGTATCCTGTGATGAAAAACCATGGATTTGATTTTTTTTATGCCCAAACCTCATTTCAACGTATTTCATCGTGAAAATTTACACATATGTGCATTATGCCTCCATGTATATCTGTATTTTTTCAGTTTTTTTGAACCATAAGAAAATATGAATTTGATTTTTTTCTTTCAAAAACGGCCTTCATTGAGCTTGGCCTGGAAGAGCATTTTTGGCCCAAAAGAACTGCTAAAAAAATGAGCAATGCTAGACATACGTAAAAAAGCTATTTAAACTAACGGGCTGTCCAACGTGAGGCATTGTTATTTGGTGTAGGGTGAGGGAGAGGCCCACCCCTGAAAATGGGGGGGGGAGGGGGGCGTTTAGTTGGTTCGAAGGATTACCGTAAAGCTTCATAACAGTTTCGTAGGTGTAGTATTATTGTAAAAAATAGTAAACTCCTAGCTTGCAAAAATATCTTACATTATGAGACGACGAGAGAGTACTATTGTATCATCCAGATAGCGTTAAAGTGAAAAGAAAAGATTCTCCGTAGGCGACATGAATCATCTTCTCAACGCACACAGCCGACAGCTACCACCGTCCGTCCTCCTCACTTATTACTCTCCCTCTCTCCCCCATTCGATCAATCAATCAATCCCCTTCCCCACTCACAATCCCTAGTACATACAGTACAGTAAATCGGAGCTGCCGGAGGCGCCAGACGACCGCCGGACGAATCGGAGCGCGGGGCGAGCCTCTCCGACCTCCTTCTCTCCGGGTCCAGCCAGCGCAAGGGCCTCCACGCGCGGCCGGTCCTCACCTTAACCCCCTGAGCTGAGCTGAGCTGGTCGACGAGCCTGCCCTGCCGCCGCGCGAATCACAAGGAGGCGCCGCCGGCCGCGGTGCGACCCCCGTATCCAGGTTCAGTTCAGCGCCGGTGTACTCGCTTTTGTTTCCGTTTCTCCTAAAGAAGCATTTTTGCACCTGCACTGCCATTTCTTCTCCACTCCGATCTGGAGTCTGAACTCCCCGTGTTCTCCTCTCCGACCCCCACTCCACTCCAGGCTTCAGCGCCAAGGATCTCACACAAGTAGAGTATATGCACCTGCTCGTCCACCCCTTCGTCTTGGTAATGTTTTTTTTTCCTTTGTTCCTTCTTAGTCTGCTCTAGTGGATCCTCTGAATCAAATCACATGTCCTTTGTTCATCTTAATTACAATTTTTTTTTCCATTTGCGAATTATGGTTTGTTAATTGTAGATTATCTTTCTGGTTTGCCCGGCACAACTCTGCAGTTTGCTCGCTTTGGGACAACACTCACCAGGTATGCTGCTCTGTTTCCTCTCTTGTTATTTACCTCTTCAGATTAATTTGCAGTGCAGTCTCTATCAGTCAGAACCAATTGATTCACGCAAACATCCAGTAAATGATTCCTCTCCACTCTAAAATGCAGATCTGATTCCTCTCCAGGTTCAGCCATACCAAGGATCGATCTCACTGTGGGGGTGTGCTACTGCTACGGTACCTGCATTTGCTTCCATTTCTGCTCACAAGCATATGCACCTGCATCTCTACTCCGTGGTTATTTATTTTAGTCCGTGGTGGATCTCTTGCATGCTCTGGTTCAGGTTCATCTTAGTTGGAACATTTGCCCATTTGCTAATTCTAGTTCGTAACTTGGTAAATTATCTTTCTTGTTCGCCTGGCAGATCTCTCAAGTTTGGAACGTTTACTCTTGCATTTCACCAAAGTTTGGTCGCTCACGAGGCTGCTGTCACCGCCACAGTCTTCATCTTGGTTGCCAGTCAACAGCACCGTTTCCTCTCTTGTTATTTATCTCTCAAGATTTAGCTCAAGTGCAGCCATTAACTCTGAGCATTGGTTTCCAGTACAGCCTCCATCAGTCACAACCTCCTTTTCAAAAAAAAAAGCCTCCATCAGTCACAACCAATTGAGACAACCAACATCCAGTAAAATGGCTTAACTGCAGCTCCGATTCCCCCCCATTCTCCACTCTGAACGGTAGCGCCAACTTCTGCACCACCACCAACAATTATGAAGTAGAAGGCGTCCAGCTTGGTTGCAACCCTTCGTCCTGGTAATTTTCTTTGCCTTTCTTACTCTGCTCTTAGTTGAAACATTGGTCATTTGCTAACTGTAGTTGGTAAATTGTAAACTACGTTTCTGATTCGATTTTGCTTCCATTTCCACCGCATTTTCTTCTCCACTCTGAAGTCTGAACTACTGCCCTGAATAATTCCCCACTCTGAACTGTAGCTCTGGTTCCCCGTGCTCCCTGGTATTTTTCTTCCGTTTCTCCCGAGAAGCATATGAGTGCTGTCCATATCTAGCTTGTTCACGCCACCCTTATCTCCACCGCCCTCTGTTGTTCTGCAGTGCAGTTGTGGTTCTGCTTGTGCTGTGAGTGCTGTCCATTAGGAAGCTTAGTACAAGTCCCCTGGATTTTCCTGGTAATATTTTCTGTCTTTCTTACTCTGCTCTGTACATCTCTGACATCCTGCTAATTATAGTTTGTTAAATTGTAAACTAGTATCTTTCTGGTTCGCCCGGCAGATCTCAAGTTTGGTGGCTTGGGACAACTCTGGTGTTGAGGTTGTGTTCGCTGTCTTGGTGGTGCTGTCTGGTTCTGCACTGTGCTGCAGTTGTTGTTGTACAAGGTGATGCAGGCGTGTGACGGCATCCCTTCGTCCTGGTAATGCTTCCCGTTGTTTCTTAGTCACCTGTAGTTTGGAACACTTGGCCATTTGCTAACTATAGTTTCTAAATGGTAAATTATCTTTCTGGTCGTCCTGGCAGATCTCCCAAGTTTGGTCGCTCGGGAGAACAGAGAACACTAGTGTTTTTGAGGCTGCTGTCACCGCCGCGGTCTTAATCTTGTCGTTGCTGCGTCGAGGACACCAGGTATCCTCTGTTTCCTCTCTTGTTATTTACCTCTTCAGATTTAGCTCAACAAGCCCAGCCATTAACAGTGAGCAATATTTTGCAGTACAGCCTCCATCGCTCACAACAAATTGATCCACACAAACATCTAAAAAATGGTTGAACTGCAGCTCCGATTCCCCGCCATTCTCCACTCTGAACTGCAGCTATGATTCCCCGTGTTCCTCCAGGTTCAGTGCAAAGGATCTCAGCGTGGGCTGCGCTAAGGTACTCCCATTTTGCTTCCATTTCTCCACTGTAGCATTTGCACCTGCACATCTAGCCTGCTCACGCCACCATTCTCTTCTCCGTGCTGCATGATTCTGCAGTTGTGGTTCTTGAGTGTGCTGCTGCGAGCTCCGAGCATTGCGATGGCAGAGCTGGTGGCCACCATGGTGGTCGGGCCGCTGCTGTCCATCGTGAAGCAGAAGGCGTCCAGCTACCTGCTGGACAAGTACAAGGTGATGGATGGCATGGAGGAGCAGCATAGGGTGCTCAAGCGCAAGCTGCGAGCCATCCTTGACATCATTGCCGACGCCGAGCAGGCGGCGTCCCACAGGGATGGGGCCATGGCCTGGCTGGAGGAAGTCAAGAGGGTGGCCTACGAAGCGAACGAGGTGTTCGACGAGTTCAATTATGAGGCGCTCCGCCGTGAGGCCAAGAAGAACGGGCACTACGTCAAGCTTGGCTTCGATGCAGTGAAGCTCTTTCCCACACACAACCGTTTTGCATTCCGCAACAAAATGGGGAAGAAGCTCTGCAGGGTTCTGCAGTCCCTTGAAGTCCTTGTGGCTGAGATGAATGCATTTGGGTTTAAATATCAGCAGCAAGCACCGGCATCCAAGCAGTGGAGGAAGACGGATCATGTTATCTTTGATCCAAAGGAAATCATCAGCAGATCGAGAAGCCAAGATACTAAGAATATTGTTGCCACACTACTTGGTCATGCTAGCAATGAAAATCTCATGGTTCTTCCCATCGTTGGAGTAGGGGGGCTAGGCAAGACCACCTTAGCGCAACTCATTTACAACGAACCTGAAGTTCAGAAGCATTTTGAGTTGTTGATTTGGGTTTGTGTCTCTGACAACTTCGATGTGGATTCCCTGGCTAACAGTATTGTTGAAGCAGCAACTCCAAACAGAAATACAGCCGAAGCAACTTCCAAGAAAAGACCACTGGATAGGCTTCAAGATGGACTAAGCGGGCATAGGTATCTCCTTGTATTGGATGACGTCTGGAACCGAGAGAGCGATAAGTGGGAAATGCTCAAGGCCCGTCTTACACATAGTGCCAAGGGTAGTGTAGTTCTGATAACTACTCGTGATGGAGGAGTTGCAAAAATAATGGGTTCAGTGAAACCCTATGATCTCGCAGGGCTGGAGGATGACTTCATCAAGGAAATTATCGAGACAAGAGCATTCAATATGCAGAAGGAAGAAGAAAGGCCAGCTGTGCTAGTGAAAATGGTTGGTGAGATCGTGAAGAGATGTCGTGGCTCTCCTTTGGCCGCAACAGCACTGGGTTCTGTACTGTATACAAAGACCAGCGAAGAAGAATGGAAAGCTATATCAAGCAGAAGCAATGTTTGCACCGAGGAGTCTGGAATTTTACCAATACTCAAGCTCAGCTACAATGACTTGTCAGCACAGATGAAGCAGTGCTTTGCTTTCTGTGCTGTGTTTCCCAAGGATTATGAGATTGATGTGGACAAGCTGATCCAACTATGGATCGCACATGGCTTTATCCAGGACCAGAGAGAAGTTAGTCTCGAAACCATTGCCAAATGGATTTTCAGTGAGCTGACCTCAAGGTCATTCTTTGTGGATGTGAAGCAAGTTGAAGTTGAATGCTACGAAATTGGGTTCATCAGATGTGTTGATCGTTATTACAAACAAACATGTAAAATCCATGATCTTATGCATGATGTTGCACTTTCTACAATGGAAAAAGAATGTGCTCTTGCACCTGACAAACCACTTGCCTCTCAGGCTGAGTGGCTTCCAGATACAGCTCGCCACTTACTTTTGTCTTGTGAACAACCAGAAACTATATTGAATGAATCTCTGGTGAAAAGATCTCCGGCAATCCAGACACTTATGTGTGATATGTACATGGAAGGTCCATTGCGGCATTTATCAAAATACAGCTCTTTGAAGGCATTACGGCTCTTTATACGAAGCAGCTCATTCCCTTTGAAATCAAAGCATCTGCATCACCTAAGGTACCTTGATCTCTCTAGAAGTGATATCGAAGCACTTCCTGAAGATATAAGCATTCTACACAACCTGCAAACATTGAATATCTCTAGCTGCCAACAACTTCATCGGCTTCCAAGTCAAATGAGTTATATGACATCCCTTCGTCACCTCTACAATCATGGTTGTCCGAAGATAAGGAGCATGCCTAGTGACCTCCGAAAACTCATGTCACTGCAGACACTTACATGTTTTGCAGCAAGTCGTACTGGCTCTGGGTGCAGTGATGTTGGAGAGTTGCAGCATTTAAACCTTGGTGGACAGCTAGAGCTAAGGCGGCTAGAGAATGTCACAGAAGAAGATGCAAAAGCGGCAAACCTCGAAAAGAAGAAGGAACTCCGAGAACTGACATTAGGATGGACTGTTGGTAGTATGGACGATGCACGAGTGCTCGAGGTTCTAAAACCACATCATGAGTTGCAGGCTGTAAGGATAAATTTGTACGGAGGCACCGCCTTTCCAACATGGATGGGTATGTTGCAAAACATGGTTGAGATCCATCTTTACTATTGTAAAAGAGTGCGATGGTTATTCAGTTGTGGTACGTCCTTCTCTTTTCCAAATCTGATGGTGTTTACACTAAAAGGTCTGGAATGTTTGAAGGGGTTGTGGGAAATCACAAACAAGGAACAGGGTGAAGAGATAATATTTCAGCAGCTTGAGAAGTTATGTACTGTTGAATGTGGAAAATTGACAGCGTTACCAGAAGCAACATTGCTTAGACAATCTTATGGTACAATGGCACCGTCAGCATTTCCAGCATTAAAGGTTCTCGAATTGATAAACTTGAGAAACTTTGAGAGATGGAATTCGGTCGTAGGATCTCAAGGAGAAGATATCATTTTTCCTCATCTTGAGAAGATATATGTTATAGGCTGTGAGAAGATGACAACATTACCAGGACAGCAAAAGGTTGAATCACCAAAGCTCCGTGTATTGGACATGGAGGGAAGTGAGGAAGAGATGTTCCTGTGGGTAGCTAGACATATGACTTCATTGACCAGTCTGAAACTCAAGAACCTTGAAGATACAGAAACAACCTCAGCAGCGGGGGCTGATCATAGTTTGACACAAGTGGTGGACACCATGGAAAAATGGAACCGTCATGATTTCCCTTTGGCAGATATGAAGTTAACTGGCCTTAAGTCGGGTGTAACAGAGCTATGTGCATGTTTTGTACAGCTTCAAGATTTGTGCATTCATGATTGTGCTGCACTTGTCCACTGGCCAGAGAAAGAGTTCCAAAGCTTGGTATTCTTGAGGGTTCTAAGGATAAGGGGCTGCAAACAACTGGTTGGATACACACAAGCTCCTGCAGCTGTGTCATCAACATCATTAGAATCCTCGAGCCATCTCCTGCCACGTCTCGAGTTCCTTGATATAGATGGTTGTGAAAGCATGGTAGAGTTGTTCAAACTCCCTGCATCCCTGAGGGGAATGGAAATTGTTAATTGCACTAAGCTCAAGTCCACATGCAGCAGGATGCTGCAGGAAAGACAGTCACCATCATCGAATCTTCAAGGGGGGTCACATGTATATTCAGAGGTGTCACCATCATCAGCTGTATCCAGGGCGGAGCATTTTCCCTTTCCATGTTTAGAATATATATACATAAAAAAGTGTGATAGCTTAACAGGGCTCCTCAGTCTGCCTCCGTCCCTTGAAACAATAATGGTTTCTAGGTGTGATCAGTTAAGATCAGTGGAATCTCACTCGGGAGAGTTCCCATCGTTGGAACGCCTTGACATCGTTGGATGCAAAACCCTGTCATCCCTACCGGATGGGCCACAAGCATACTCATCTCTCCAGAGGCTTGAGATTAGAAACTGTCCTGGTATAAAGAGGCTCCCTACATGCCTGCAAGAACGTCTAAGCAGCCTTGAGGAGAAAGATCTAGATGGCCATTATCAAGGTACGCAGGCATCAGTTTCGTTCTCGATTAATTTGTCACATTTCAGCAGAAAATTCAGACAATCTTCCAGATATATACTAGTACTCGAGCTGGATCGAATTGTTCCAGCCAGCTAGTTTGTTACGTGACTAAATGAAGCGGTCTTGATTTCCCCCCCTTTGCATAACAATAAACGTGTGTTACATACAAATGCAACTTACTACTTCCTCGGTTCATAAATATAAGACGTTTTAGAGACTTGTATGGTCCCGCTAAAACGTCTTATATTTGTGGACAGAGGAAGTAGTAACTAAGAGAGTGCATTTAATCAAGTGGTTAGACAATGATAATAGCGCACACCAAAGATAGTGGTAATAGCATGACATTTCCAAAATTAGAGTAAATATTCCCTTTCTGTGCATGCTTTTCCAGTGTAAACCTTGATGCTAGATTAATAATTACAATTTTTTTGTGGCATCATTTGTGAACAGAGCCCAGTCTTATGAAGCCCAAGACATGGAGAAATGCCTTCCGCAAGGATTAGGGAGCTGTCAATATGCAACACCGTCACCATGGGATCCTCCAACAAACAGCAGCAGCAGATTTGATTCGATTATAAGGAAGGGGTCGATGATCACTAAATTCTGAGCTTCCTTCGTCTGGTGTTGATTGTGGGCGGCTCCTTTGCGGAACTGTTTCCGCACATACAAGCTGCCAAGTGCCAAGCTATACCATGGCTGTGATCTCTGCCTGTGGTTTGGAACACTTTTGTGTCACCCAGATACATGTCCTGTGGTGTTGATTGCGCGTGGCTCATTATCAGAACTGGTTCCGCAGATACAGTCTAGACGGAACTGGTGCATATATATGCCAAGAATTCAGTCACACTCCACCAGGTTCATATGTAAAGTAGTAGCAAGTATTGTCTCTTGTGAGTTGGAACACTTGAGTGTTTATCACATTTTAAGCAGCAAATTCAGACATCCTTCCAGATATGCTCTACTACTTGAGCTGGATGAATTGCTCTAGCTAGCAATACGTAGTTAAACTAAGAGAGTCTTGATTTCGTGTTTTTTTTGGTGTAACAGCAAACATGTGTAACACACGAACACTTAATAGTAACTACTATTACACTAGAAGTTGTATTTAATCAAGTAGTTAGATAATGCTAACAGCACACGGAAGAATCAAACATAACGGCAACAGCATGACTAGGACTACAACCCGTTACCCATAATTGGAAGTAAAATATTCCTTTTACCTAAATTCTTTGCTCCATCAATGCATGCTTTACAGTGTCAACTTTGATGCTACATGATCATTTACAAATTTACTGTGTGTGACATCATTTGTGATCACTGATCAGGGCCTAGACTAATGAAGCCGAAGACATGGAAATATGTCACCCGCAGAGATTAGCGAGCTATCAGCATGCTAATGCAACACCATGACAACCTACAAGGCAGCAGTCAAGCAACATATTTGATCATATGCATGGGCCATCGCTGTATTTTGAGCTGTCTTCTGCTGGTGTTGATTGTTCACGGCTACGTAACGTGCCCCTTCCAGATATGCTATAGCCTATAGCGACCTATAATGTTGAAATAGCTCGCTATTGTTTTTGTTGCACGCCACCACCAGCTGCCAATGACCCCACACAGTGCCCACCACCAGTCAGCCCTCAAGGCAACGCCTTCAGGAAGGTCGCGGCATCAAGGACGCCGCCTCCGCCCACCGGAGTTAGGATTTTCACCCGAGAGGCGGGGAAGGGGAGTGGAGGAGCAGACCTTGACTGACATCTCCAAGAAGAAAAACCGGCGCCCTTGGGCGTTGTCGGTGCCGCGGCTGGCAGGAGCCGACCTAGGGGTTTTCCTCAATCTGGATCTCCTCCACCAGCTTCACATGTATCCAGGGACCAGGCAAGCCACACTGGCGCCGCCAGGAACCATCAGGAGAGAAGCACACCGGGCTGGAGCAGAGGATACTGGCCAGATCTGGCTCAGCCAGCCGCCAACTACAGTAGACCATCAACTACAGTAGACCGGAAGAATTGAATCCCTCTTTACCCAACCTCCGATGGAGGCAAGCCAGCAGGATCCTCCGGCCCAACGCCCAAGCCTCCCGGCAACGGTGTCAGAAATTATTAGTCTTTATCTCTATACTTGAATTTTGATCACAACATACAAGACACAAGAGATACCCCTTGCTTGATGCATACAATTCCGGTCTTTTTCAAGAGAAATTCGTGACAAATGCCACCGGTCTCTTGCAGAACTTGGACTCTGCCATTACTACAAAGGAGTCTTCTTTGTTAGAATAAATTCAAGGCATACCGTCGATTATCCGAGGACCAAGCAATCACACAAGCACGACACCGAGATTTATTAACGAGGTTCACATATATGGCTACATCCCCGGGGCCTCACTATGGGCGCTCCTTTCCATGACACCGTCACAATACCGCACCCGGTCGCCGTGGACGCCGGCACATGCCGCCGGCTTCCTCTGCGTTCCGGTGCTATTATGTTGGCATAGGTTACATCGTGTGTCTACCCACACTATATATGAGAGGCCTAGGATACAAGTGTCCTATTCAGACACGACTCCACATCCTATGTAAACATAATACAACTCATAGTCCAACTGTAACTTACCTTGTACACAATATTTGACACAACTCCAACAAACTCCACCTTGGCGAATATTCTCCACCACCTTGAATTTGTCAATGCATCAAACTTCCATGTACATTGGACTTGAGATAATCCCATGAGTATCGCTGCTACTCCAAAGACTCCATATGACTCCACCAGCAACTTGTAGTCCCTTCTTTTCTTGATCACAGTCAACACTCGAGCAAAATTAAGTTCCTTGTTACTCTAGCTTGTGCTCCCAACTTCCAGAGTACTCGTCGCCGGAAAGTACTCGGCGTCGGGTCTGGACCAACAGTCTCTTGCAGAACTTGGACTCTGCCATTACTACAAAGGAGTCTTCTTTGTTAGAATAAATTCGAGGCATACCGTCGATTATCCGACGACCAAGCAATCACACGAGCACGACAACGAGATTTGTTAACAAGGTTCACATATATGGCTACATCCCCGGGGCCTCACTATGGGCACTCCTTTCCATGACACCGTCACAATACCGCACCCGGTCGCTGTGGACGCCGGCACATGCCGCCGGCTTCCCCTGTGTTCCGGTGCTATTATGTTGGCATATGTTACATCCTGTGTCTACCCCCACTATATATGAGAGGCCTGGGATACAAGTGTCCTATTCAGACACGACTCCACATCCTATGTAAACATAATACAACTCATAGTCCAACTGTAACCTACCTTGTATACAATATTTGACACAACTCCAACAAACTCCACCTTGGCGAATATTCTCCACCACCTTGAATTTGTCAATGCATCAAACTTCCATGTACATTGGACTTGAGATAATCCCATGAGTATCGCTGCTACTCCAAAGACTCCATATGACTCCACCAGCAACTTGTAGTCCCTTCTTTTCTTGATCACGGTCAACACTCGAGCAAAATTAAGTTCCTTGTTACTCTAGCTTGTGCTCCCAACTTTCAGAGTACCTGTCCAACGCCATCACACATCGATCCCTGACCTGTCTGAAACTTGAAGAAATTTCACCATTGCTTGTAGTCATCCTGAGTCAAATTCGCAGTTGTCTCACCACATGTATGACCACGAGAGCCCTGGCCCATCTCCATGCCCCATGCATACCGCAAACCTCGCCGTTATTACCGCATAGAACCTCCGCTGTCCCAGTCGAGTCTCAAGGGTCGCAAAACCACACCACTCAACCCCCACTGCAGAGTACCATCGGTCATCACCGACCGATGACGAGTTTCACGCTTTAATCAGACCACTGGGTTCCAGTCCGAACTGCATGTCACTCGCTTTTCCCGCTGAATAGGCTTCGACTCTCTTCCGACTTACGTTGTAGCCCCTCAATCCAGCTCCACCTTCAAGATGACTCCATGGCAGAGGATCAGTCCACCCCGTGCCTCGTCGACATCAAGTTTCGTGTGCACATCACCTTGAATCAACCCCGCGCCATAGTCCTGTCAATTCCACACAAGCCCTCGAGGCCTGCGCCACGCGTTTCCACGCCCCAGAAGTCGGTCACCATTAGCATCACGCACATATGTTGTCATCGTTGATCCCACCATCGTCTTCTGTACCAACCAACTCACGTCGATCCATCAGACTTTCTAGTCTGACCCAGCGGAATTTGTCCGACCGCACAACATGCTCCAGACTCCTCAAGCCATCACCGTAACCTTCGCCATCCATACACTAATGTGTACCAACAAAGAAAACCAAAGCAAACTCCCCATAGCCTTCCAGTGTGAACAGTCCATAATAAGAGATCAAACTCTTAATTTACCACACGTACGTAGCTTCTGGATCTTTTCCTTTCTTTCTTGATGGCAAACTAGTCCCGACCAGACCCTGTCCTTGTGCCGTTTTTCTTTTCACAAACAAATCTCGCTTAACACGTTGCAACCTTCCGTGTGCTCTTGCCATGACTCAGCTCCAAGCAGCCGCCGGTGCAACTCCAGGGGGCTTCCAACGCGACGTTGCCTCGTGCAGCCCATGCATCTGCCAACCACGTGCCTTTAGCGAAATCATTAGTTAAGGAGCGTTCCCCACAACGATTAGTCGGGGAGCGCTCCACACTTGCCAAGTGTCGCGTGCAGATTGCTTGTTAGACTTTTTCAGGGCGCTCCACGCGCGATACTTGTCGCGTGCACGGCCTCTCCTGTGATTTTCGGTTTTTGGTTTTTGTTTTTTTCACTTTAGTCCTTGTACTTTTTAATGTTTTGTAATACACTTTTAATATGTTTTGAGATATGTTTCTCTCTGGTGTGGCCGAACCGTTGCTGCCATCGTCTCCGGCCGTGGCATCCGCCGCTCTTGTCGTGTGGTTACGGCAGCCCCTGTCGCGCCCGCCGCGCTTGTCGCCTGCCCTTACGGCGGTCCTCCTATATCGTCGACTGCGCTTCCCCGTTCGCGATATCGTCGTTCCCTACCGGTTGCCTTCGTGGGTTCCCTGTTTTCCTTTTAGTTTCTCTTTTTGTTCCCATTATATTTCCGGGATATGGAGATTTATGGGGTAGTTACGGGTGGGGGCTATCAACACTATCAGATGTGATCTTTCAACTTGGTTTGTGGGATTAGTTCTTGATAATCATTGCGTTCTTTGCAGGTATGGCTTCTCCTTTTTGCCGTATGCCGGGTGGCCCGTGTTCTTCTGTAGATGTGTTCACTGTGGTTCTGGATCGGCGTTATTCGAGTCGTGTTGTAAGAATAACATTTTATATTTGATCAATTTTTGGCATACACGCTTATTTCTTTGGTTCTGCTGTTGCTGTTTTGAATGGAAATTATTGTAGGTCTTCTTTTTTTGATCATGATCATTCGTTTTTGCAGTATATTCCGTGCAGTGTTAGAGCTCATCTTGCTCGTTACATCGAGGAGTGTAAGGCTTTAGCCATAAGTAGGGGTGACAGAGATACTGATCTTGCTCTTCACTCTAGTGAGGGTTTTTGTATGGTGTTCTGTTTAGTCATGGTTGGATGAGAAGCAAATTTCATGGTCCTTTCTGGCAAGATTTGGTCATTGATTATGGTCTTTGTCATCGTGATAGAATGACCGTTAGGCTTTAGCACTATGGAACGTTGATTGGTGTTTACTTTTATCGGGGTGGAGATATGTTGTCTCCTTTACCTTCTGTTGGTAAGGTTTAATTTTAAGGAAGTGTTTAACTAGTTTTATTTCATATGTTTTTTCTGTTATCTTTATCGTGTGTAATTTTATTTTTGTAGCTCTTGATGGTTTGAGCGACTCCAAGAAGCAACTTGTTGGTAGTTGTTATTGCACCCGTGGTGTTTTTCTCAATTATCAGCAGATGTATTTCATGAGGTGCCAACTCTTTGATGGTGAGTACATACCCTATTGTCCTTTTGTTCACAGGATTGATTCCATGAATGTTAATGGTCAGATTTATTTTCCACTATTTTTCTTTTTTATGTTTATTTATTTATTTATTTATTATTTTATTTATAGTTTTTATTTTTTTTGTTTTATTTCTAATAGCTTGATGTTTTTGTCAGGTTATTCCTGGCATTGTTCTGAGAAGTTTGAAGGAGTTTGTGACATTTCCCAGGACTGGTGTTTTAACTCTTGAAGTTACTTTGGAATCTTGTGATGATGATATATGTGTGAGCACTCCTTGTTGCTACTTCGTTAGCCTGGGTAATAGGATGGTGTTCAAAAAGGAAGGATTTAATGATTTTCTCTAGGCATCGTCTATTGAAGTAAACAACTTGGTGCTCATAACTTTCAAAGAGCGTGATGGGAAGCCTGTTGTTATCTTTCATCTTCTGCCGCGGTGATGTTAGTTATAGGCTTTGATCATAATGGATTTTGTTTAAAAAACTATGCTACAATGTAATGTTATTTGTATATGAACCTCAATGTTCATTTTTGCATTTCATTTGTAGGAGAGGCATGGCAGTGCATCTCTTTTTTAGATGTTTTTTTGAATGGATGTTGGTTAATTGGAGGCATAGTTATACATAGATTAGAGGCACATGTGTGCCTTCATTTTTTTCTATGTTTCCTCTTGCATAGGTTGTAGAGACAGGAATATCTGTGGAGCATCCAAGAGGCAGGGGGCGATCAAGGGTGAATAACTTGTACAGTCACGGTGCGTGTTACGCGAGGCACGGGTGTTTGGGCATGAGAGTCACGTGAGTGTAGCCTGTATAGGCAGGAGGCACGGTTATAGGTTGGTGCCACAGGTATAGGTTTTCATGTGAGGCACGTGGATTGAGTAAACGCAGGCACTCGTAGAGTCACTGTGATTTTCATGTGAGGAGCACATAGAGTCACTGTGGTTTTCATGTGAGACACGCGGATTGAGTAAACACAGTGCCTCCTAAGATTTAGCTCAAGCACAGACATATACACCTAGCATCAGTTTGCATTACACAACCAATTGATCCACACAAACATCTACACTAGTAAATGCAGCATCGGCAACTCCATGTTTGTATAAGTACTAAATTATCTCTCTGATTCGCCCGACAGATCTCTCAAGATTGATAGTTTTGGAGGGAGAACACTGGTGTTGAGGCTGAGGGCTCCGAGGCACTCTCTTGGATTTCACCGCCACAGCCTTCGTCTTGGTCGCTGCCGTGGCCTCGACACGTCGGGCATGCTGCTCTGCTTCCTCCCTCGTTATTTATCTCTTCAGATTTAGCTCAAGCACAGACGCTTACACCCAGCATCATCGGTTTGCAGTACACAACCTATTGACCCACACAAACAAACATTCAGTAAATGAAGGCGATGACCATCAGCATTGGCAAGTCCGTGTTGAGTGGGGCGCTCAACTACACCCAGTTGGCTGTTGCTGAGGAGGTTACTCTGCAGCTTGGAGTCCAATGTGACCACTCCTTCATCTCGGACGAGCTCGAGATGATGCGGGGTTTCCTGATGGCTGCACATGACGAGCGGGACGATAACATGGTGGTGAAGATCTGGGTGAAGCAAGTCCGTGATGTGTCCTATGCTGTCGAGGACTGCCTCCTGGACATTGCTGTCCGTCTTGAGAAGCAATCTTGGTGGTGTCTCTCTCGCAAGGTGCTAGCCCGGCGTTATGTGGCGGAGCAGATGAAGGATCTTAGAGCCAAGGTGGAGGAGGTCAGCCAGAGGAACCAGCGGTATCACCTCACCAAGGGCTCTAGCTCCAAGCCTACCTCCGCTACCATCTCCGATGCGACGATGTTTGCTGCAGATGATGCAAGGCTGAAGCGTCAAAAAGCTAAAGTGGACCTCGTCAAGTTGATCAATTGCAAGGATGATGCACTTCGAGTGATAGCACTGTGGGACACAAGTAGTAGTGATCTGGGGGAGATATCCATCCTGAAAAGTGCCTATGAAGATCCCACGATGCACGAGAATTTTGATTATTGTGCTTGGATCACATTGATGTGTCCTTTCAATCAGACAGATTTCATTCGAAGCATTGTTAGGAAAATCTGTGTTAATTCTCTTGAACAGACAGGAGATGAAAAAACAACTATTGGGGCCCAAGTTTTCAAGATGATGGTGGTGATGGAAGAAAAGGGTTTGGCTTGTGAGTTCAAGAGATATTTGAATGACAAGAGTTACCTATTTATACTCAGTGGCATACACACCATTGAAGAGTTGGATTGCATCGAAACATGCTTCCAAAGAACAAAAAAGGAAGCCGAATCATAGTATCCACCGAACAAGTTAAAATTGCATGCTTATGCGTAGGAGTAGAGGATGAATCCCTAATGCAGAAGAACTTATTTGCTGATCAGTCTCTTTATGCTTTCTACAGTGAGGTAATTTTTAAAGTCCTGAAAATTGTCTAATTAATGTTGTTCTTGTTGTTACTTTTGCTTAGCATTTCAACTAATAGTTAACATAATTAACTAGACTTGGACTTGTATTGTGGTTAATAACCATTCTACATAGTCTAATTACAAATAAAAATCCTCTTTTTTCATGAGAAAAAAGTTGTAGGATATATATACATTTCACTTATGCTACTACAACTGAGGTATACGGTAACCTTAATGCAGCAAGGCCTACGTGCATAATTGACTCCATCATCAGGTTGCATGTCCCCTGCCTTGATGACTCCATCATCAAAATGGGCCCGTTTTTGTTCTCTACGAGCTAGCCTCGCAGGTCCTCCACCAACTTGGTATCATGCCAGTCCCTCCTATCCAGCATAAATTCCTTGAGGCTTGGCACATGTGGTAACCCACAGAACACCCCAAGACTAGGACTTATATATTTAGAATACTGCAGCAACTCAAGCTTAGGGCCTGCTCCTTCTTCAAATCCCACCGACCTGAGGTTTTCTATGCAATATAGCTCTAGCACCTTCAGGCTCGGGAATGCTTCCCGACGAAAACTAAAATGAACCTCTTCACCAAAAACGAGCAAATTAATAGACGTAGGGTGACCAGGTTTGGTAGATTCCCAAGGACTTGTATGGCTGTATCATGCTCTGATATCCTCGACCACTCTAGCTTCAGCTTCACTAGATTTTTTAGTCTCTGGATCCACTCCGGCAGTTTAACCAGGTTGCCGCGCAATTTGAGGCTCTGCAGATTATCTGGAGGTGATGACAGGCCATCCAAGCAGCCTGATAAACTTGTCTCTCTATCTGAGTGCAGTAGCAATGACTCCAGGCTGCTGACACAAGCACTTGCTGAACACAACTCCTGACCATTTCTCTTGTTGATGCATGTCAATCTTAACTTGCGCAACCGTGTGAGCTTTTTTATATCTTCCACAACAGCCTTCTCCATTGAGATGTCCACAACATGCAGTGTGTGCAGGGCCTTCAGTTTCCAAATCCCTCTTGGCACTCCAACACCACCTGGATTTCGTCCTCCTGCCGCAGAATAAGGTAATATGCTACAACAGAATGCAATGCATACATCACGCCTGTTAATTTGTGCATCATCGTCAAGGTAAAGTTGATCTTTTACATAACTAGGTGCACAACATGACACACAACAATGTGCTGAATATAAAGGCAAACTCATGAGCGACTGATCATCCGCATCTTCAAATAGAGAGCTGTTTCCAGATCCGATGTCTCTAGCGAGAATGCGTTGCATCTTCACAAGCCTGATGATGGTCCTTTGTAGCTTTATTATGCTTGTACCTGAAATATCTAATGTCTGGAGTTGTCTCATGTTCCCCAACGAATTTGGCAGGTGAAATATATCAACATGTCCCCTTAGAGAAAGATATCTAAGATGTACAAGCTTTCCAATGTGCTCAAGGTGATGATCAAATAGACCACTTGTGTCTTCCAAATCCAGCACTCGTAGCAACCTCATCTTATCAGAAATGTAAAACGGCCTCCAATTTCCAAACACTGTCAATGAGCGTACAAATGATAAGTCTACTAACATTGATCCCCCTTCCAATTGCTACTTATAGCAAGATGACGCACCATGCCTTGGTTGTTCAAGCTGCACCCTTCCTCTGATGTGAAAACAAGATTTTCTTCCATAGACTTTGAGATGGCAATTTCACGAATCAGATCATGGACATGGCACGCGTCAATGCCTTTCCTACTATGGATTGACAGTTTAGATGGCAGGATCATGCTCCTACTTATGAGTTCCATGAAATAACTCTCCAATACTTCCTCTACAGACTTGCCACACACCTCAATTGAGTAACCCTCTGCAATCCACCGACGCACTAAGCGTCTCCGTGCAATATGTTGGTCTTCAGGAAAGATGGCCAGATACAAGAAACAAGCCTTGAGGTAATAGGGTAAGCCATCATAGCTTTTCATAAGGATTGCTTTTATGGTCCCAAGTTCTGGATTCATCTCCAACACAGCACTGATATGCTCATTCATTTTTCTCCATTCAAAAGCAGTTTTTGGTTGGTTTGCCAAGAAGCCACCTATGGTGACTAGTGCAAGAGGCAGCCCTCTGCACTTCTTCAATATCAGTTTTGTTGGTTCAACCAACTCTGGATATCGCTCATCCAAACTTAGGGCCTCCTTAAATACCCGAAATCCATATCAATCAAGTCATTTAGTACAACAAGAATGAAATAAAATACTCCCTCCATCTGGAAATACGTGTCCTAGAAATGGATAAAATAGATGTATCTATAACTAAAATAAGTCTAGATACAACCATCTCTATGACAAGTATTTCCGGCCGGAGGGAGTATGCACCATTGTCTAACACATTTTTTATATGGGAATATGTACTACGAAGATGTTAAAGCGAGACAATGCTACTTTTTGTTGACAATAGGTTTCTTCATCATCCATTTTTTTTATTCAGTACATCTTCATTTACGTTCCTAGAAAGATTTTCCTCCCACCTAGCAACATCCCCATAGTGCAATAACCCAACATCTCGCTCATTCCTACCTGCATTGCACACAAAACTGCAAAGCAAAACAATGCCCTTTCCCATCATGCTTCTAACTTCTACAGCTACACCTCGCCTCAGTGCTAATTGTATTCTTGCTACTGATTTCATTGGACATCAATTACCTCACATAGCCAGAGAAGTAGGCATTAACTTGATATGATTGGGCCTCTTAGTTAATGGTGTATATTTGTCATAATCATAATTCCTTAATGCGGTTATTACTGGAGCAGCTCTTTTACAGTGCTCCTATTAGGCATTAGCTTTTCCTTTTTTACTTTATTTGTTCAGTTCACTGGAAATGGAAATACCACCTGAAACTTTTATGCATGTGCTACCTTCGATCTTCAGTTCCTTAATATATCTTGTTAAGCTTACCTGCAAAGGTTGTCATAAACGTTAACTATCTAACATGCATTGCACTCTGACCTGATTTAGTAATTTGCAACAGCCGTGCCACGGTTCAGTTCAGCATGGGGACCAACTACCTCTCCTACTGGTCTCTGTCCTGTCAAACAATAAGACATGGTGCAGCTAGCTACTGGAAAGGACATGACCGTGGTCCTCTTGACAACGAAGACGCAGCAGACCAAGCCTTTGCATTCTCCAGTCGCATGCACAAGGAGTTCCGCAAGATGGCCAATGTTGTCAAGAACTAGGTCACTGGCAACTGCTACATGGCTGACTTGACCAAACCCGCTCTTGCAAGATTTCAATTTACCACAACCTGGTAAGTGAATAGTATAATGAATGATGCGCTCAGTAGACTGGTTGCGCGAGTAGGTTCAACATTTTTACCCATGACTATGTTTCCAGAATTGATTGGGACATTCCCCCTTTTCTTTAGAGCTGAAGGGAACATTTGCACTCCCTCTATGCCATTATACCCATGTTCATTTTTGGTTATGTTTTTGAACCATGTATATCATTTATGTGTGTGAACCGGTGGTGTCCTTTTAAAAATACATATTGTTGTGCATTTATTTCTTCATGGTTATGCCTTCGTCTATTTAAAAAATCATAATATCAATGTAAAATTTATATTCACATTAGTTGTTCGTTGGCAAGGATTTGGTCCAGAAAATCATGATATATTTTTTCAAAATTTTGCCTCGAACATTGTCAATTTACTCATGATTGACAAATATGTTCACTAAATATTGCCTCTCTTAAATATGTTCACTATATTTTTGTTCATTGTTTTCTAGAACGAATGATGATTTTTTACACGATAATACGTGCGTTGCACGTGCACATTTACTACTAGTAGTAGCAGTAGTGGTGGTAGTGGTAGTGCCAACTATTTATGTACAAAATTTCATTGTTGCCGCCCTGAAGTTTTTCTCCCAAGCACTAGCTGCTGGCGGGTTGATCATAGTAACTAATTGTTCATAGACTTAATTGAAAAAAATCACCACAATTGGAAGCTTACCTATTGGCCGATCTATCATTCTAAAGTTAGGGCACCAATGAGATAAGTAAATATTAGTAGGCACACAGGCAACCGATTGCAAGGAGGGAAAGAGTAAGAGCTAGGGCTACCTGCTCGAGTTACGGTTGTTGACATCTATCGTTGTTCAATTTCACGGAGATCCGTGATTTTAGACCGGTCCTTCTAGTCCATGGAGCGGTTAAAATCTTAGACAAAATATTGTTTTCCAGACTTGCGTAGGATCTGCCCAAAACAAGCTAGTAGGGATCCATATTCCGCGTTTGTGAAAGAGAAATCGCTACATGACAATTTCATGCTAGTGCAATGTATGGCACGATGGTTGCATGCTATCAAAGATCCAGGGGGCATGCTCAAATTTGAAATCACTTAGGCTTTCCATACGGTGCAGTGGACGTTCATGATTGAGGTGTTGCGGCAAATGGGGTTTCGCCATTGGTGGAGTACCTGGCGGGTCACCGCAATGAGTGGTCTGGCCTCCGGACAGATCTGATCTGGGCAGTGCGGCCTACTCGCTGCGCGGCGGCTTAAATCGCTGGCGACCCATGCACACGATGATTGATGGAGATTTGTTGAGCGGATTTGGGTGAAAACCTCGTTCTTAGCTTGTTGCCAAGACTGGCGATGGTGACACTCTTTTGTGTCGTTGCCTTCTTGAAGGCATCGCCATGGATAAGCTCCAGACCTCTATCCACTTCCTACGGGGGAAAC
The DNA here is from genome assembly GCF_002162155.2 of Triticum dicoccoides. Taxonomy (NCBI): domain Eukaryota; kingdom Viridiplantae; phylum Streptophyta; class Magnoliopsida; order Poales; family Poaceae; genus Triticum; species Triticum dicoccoides. The sequence continues at coordinate 849,258,511 of NC_041385.1, read as the reverse complement.
CCTAGACCAGTAGATCAGATGACGGCGATGCTCTGGTGTCGTTTCCCCTGTTGGGGGCATCATTCTTGAAGGTGTACATGGGCTCGATGAACCAGTGGACAACTTCTTTGGGGGAGCGGTGGTTCATCTTACACACTGATGACGACGGATCTCGGCGGCGTGGCGCAGTGGATACTTGGTGTTCGATGCGCGCAGATGGACTCGCGCAGGAGGAAGACGTTGTGTGGCGTCTTGGTGGCGTCGATGGTAGAGAGGCCTGACAAGGTCGATGCATAAGTTTCTGCTCTAAAGATGGATTGGTGGAAGACAGCGACGACAATACATGAGAGTGTGTTGGACCGGTTTGTACCCCAAACCCAGTATGTGGCTTGGTTGAGGCCACAAACTTTAGATGTTAGGCTTTGGTGTGAAGTCTGTTTGGTATTAGGTTCGGACTAAAGGCACCCCTTCATCAAGTGGATACGAGTAGCAACAATTATTATTAAGATGGTGGCTTCAGACAACCTGATGTACTACTTTGTAAGGTATTTGTGAACAATTTATAAATGGGTTGCATGCATCATCCAGATGCAGAGACCGGGGATAATCCTCTTTTTCTGAAAAAAATATAGTTTTACGTCAGGTATGCTAGATAGGAAAAGGAGAGGAGCTTTTGAAAGTTTTTGATGTTCAAGTGGACAAGTAGCAACTACTATGTCTAACGAATGAATTTATTGGAATCTAAAGTTTTCCGTCACGGTTGAATAGGTCGAGGTGGAACGATGAATAAATTATTTTGGAAAAAGGAGTATTGGTGGATGGTGGCGTTAGTGATGCTGTGAGAGTTGGATAATTGCTGATGCTGTCAGATTTAAACATATGATGTGAATGGGATCAAATGTCAACCATGCTTTCATTATATTTTTGAATAAAGTAGCACAGTGGCTGCGAGGGCATTGTCTTAATTGTGTCAACACTGTTTGTTAAATAAACTTGTGGTTTCTCAATATTCACATTACATAATTATAAATAATATGGCTCAATATCTAGGTGAGTGAACATTAAATAAAATTTAATTTGTTGAGTGAATCAATATGATGTTTGTACATGACCGTCGCGCTATTCATCACCCTGGACGAGGAATAGTTATTCTTCACCCCCTCTATATTTTGACATCAATGCACCGTATTTTTAGGTTTCTGAAATTTTGTCTTATTTCATATGTAAAAAGAAAACATAAGAAAATATATACTGGCCGTAAAAAATATATATAGAGAAAATGCATCCTACTACCGGGTGTAGTTACACCTATTTCTCATATACTACCATGTGGTAGTATATACTCTACTTTATTATTTTTAGTATGCTCATACACTAGTGCAGAACCGGGCAATAGCACCGGTTCGTAAGGCCCTTTAGTGCCGGTTTAGGAACCGGCACTAAAGTGTGGGCACTAAAGGCCCCCCCCCTAGTACCGGTTCAGCACGAACCGGTGCTAAAGGGCCACCACGTGGCACGAGCCAGCTCCAGGGGCCGAGAGCCCTTTAGTACCGGTTGGTAACACCACCCGGTACTAAAATGTTTGGGGGGGGGTTTGGTTTTATGATTTTTTTTTCATTTAATTTTGTGTTTTCCATTATAATAACAAGTCCTACTAGCTAATTAATCAAGCATCATCATACAACTTCTACTCGTTATTAATAATAAGTTATACGATCATCATCCTCATAGTCATCGAACCCAACCCTACATAATTGTTCTTAGCACATGATCATCAGTATCAGGTAGGATCGGACCTAAACACACTTAAGGTAAAATAGCATAAAACAATATAGACCCTGACTCTCCATTATGAAGAATGGAGATCATCCTGTCTCCAATTCTTGCGCCTCGCTTCCTTTTGCTTCCAAGAAGCTCCTTACGACTGTCCATACATTTTTTCCATCATTTGATTGTCATGTCTCCACTTCTTTTAGAAATCGGGTATGGACAGTTGAGATTCGTAGGATGACCTGGATATATGTTCAAAACATGAACGCCGCCGCCATTCTGATACATCAAATGAGGCACACAATTCTCTAGGATAAGCTGTTGAAAAACATAGTAATAACTTCGTAATTAGCAATGATGTACTAGTTTTAGAAGTACGCAAAAAGATGCACGGATGTCGTAATAGTAAAAAAAACTTACCAGGGTATCTCCATGGTAGTTACCGTAGTTCAACACGTGCACTAGTGGCACGTATTGACCATAATGTTGAGAAGTTTGATTGTAGATATTGTAATTCTCAATATCATTACAAAATCCAACCAGATGAGTTTTCTCCTTGTAAGTTAACTCAGAGCCATCGATGTAGTAAGTTCTATCTACCATACTATGCACATTCTTTGATACTTCAAAATAAGCTGTCAATGAAAATAAGCTGTCAACTATTTTGAAATGAACAATATAAGTTCTATTAATAATTAACTATGTTTGAGAAACTCACATAGCGGTAGAACTGGAGGAGTATCAACAAGGACCCAAATGTCCATATTGTCTTGCTCGATTTCAGGATCACCAAGATCCATGGTGACAAGCATACCCTCATCAAAACCATACAATTTGCAAAATGCTTCCCAATATTTGCAACCAAAATGGGTTACGCTCTCAGCATTATACAACTTTACTTCAAAATCCACATCATGATGGGTCCTTAGGTGAATTTTCTTCGTTTCAAAATTTTCATGGTCTTCAAAATCCATCCTCTCCAAGACATAGCGTCTTGCATGGCATGGGATCAACTATACTCGAATTGTAAAAGATGAAAATTACACGTTGAAATAGTTGAAGTCATGCTTAATTATGAAAAAAAACACTTGTCGTCGTTGCGTACTGTTTCAACTTCGAAAGTCTCCTCGAGCTTAATGCTGAAGCGCCGACCATCGTCCAGGTGAGGCCTGTCGCACTCACCTCGATCGTCGTGGCACCAGTCGCACTCCCCTGGGAGACTTTCGTCGTCCGATGATGACATTTCCTATACGTTCATAACTCAAAGACTAAATTAGATCATTATTATTCAACTAACATATGCATATGCCTTGCATATAGTGCTCTCCAATTTGACTAAAAAAGAAACTAGTTCTATTAATTTTCTTGCTAAAAATAAACTACTTCAACTAGTTCAACTACTAAGCACTTACTATAAATAGAATAATGTAGTACTTACTCAAAATAAACAAGTTGCCCTCTAACTAAGTCCACTAAACACTTTCTAACATAATAAAAATTCTATGACCAATATTACAACAAAAAAATTCATAAAAATTCTATGAAAAAATTCTATGAACTAGTTATATTAACTTTTATATAAACTCAAAATATATAAAAATTAATCTAACATTCGACATTAATCTAACATTTATATAAACTCAAAATATATAAAAAAATTAAATAAACAAAAAAACTCATTAACAAATAATATTTTAATTAGATCATCAAATATCAGATACCTAAATTTTCTTACTAAAAATAAACTAGTTATATTAATTATTGAACTAGTTCAAATCTCATATACCTAAATATATAAACTAGTTTGAGAATTTTCTTACTAAAAATAAACTAGTTATATTAATTATTCAACTAGTTCAAATCTCTAGTTCGACAATTTTCTATCTAGCTAGCTAATTCATCTAACATTCGATCATCTAATTAACTTTTCTAAAAAACAGAAAATAAGTAAAAAAAATGTGTGTGTGTGTGTGTATGTGTGCATGTACTTGTACGTATATGTGTGTGTATATGTGTGTGTGTCCCCGTACGCCGCCGCCCCGTACGTACGAGCGGGGGCGGCGCACGTACGGGCGGGGGCGTACGGGGCGGCGGCGTACGTGTGCGACGACGACGGACGGCGGCGGGGAGAGCGAGAGAGACGTATACCGCGGCGGAACGACGAAGGTGGCGCGCGGCGTTCGGGGCGGCGGCGCGAGACGACGACGACGACGGGCGGCGGCGGGGACGACGACGACGGGCGGCGGCGGGGACGAGACGACGACGCGCGACGGACG
>NC_041385.1:849251751-849254098 GCF_002162155.2 Triticum dicoccoides | reverse complement strand
GACGGGCGCGCGCGAGAGGTTGAGACGAAAGAAATAGAGATCTAACTGAATTTTCGCAAGTGTTGTATATATAGGAGAGGCCTTTAGTACCGGTTGGAGTCACCAACCGATACTAAAGGCCAACTTTGGCCAGGCCAAAAGGCGGGAAGAGCAGGCCTGTAGTACCGGTTGGTGGCTCCAACCGGTACTAAAGGGTGGTCTTTAGTACCGGTTGGAGCCACCAACCGGTACTAAAGGCCTTGCGCTGTCACCCCGTAGTTCGCAAAGTTTAGTCCCACCTCGCCGGGCGAAGGGCAGCCGCACTGGTTTATAAGCCCAGTCGCGGCTGCCTCTTTGAACTGCTCTATATAGCAGGCTTGTGGGCCTAATTTCTGCGCGCTGCCCTGTGAGTCTGCTAGGCCTTTAGGGCCTGTAATTGCACGCGTGTGGCGTAGCAGGCCCACAGGGCAGCGCCCCAATTTTTTTAATATTTTTTTCTTTTCTGTTTCTTCTATTTATTTCTTCGTAGTTTTTTGTATAGTTTTTTTCTTTTCTGTTATATTTATTTGTGAGTAGTTTTTCATCTAGTTTGCCAAAATTCAACATTTTCAGAGTTCATTTTGTAGTGATTTTCAATTTCACGGTCATTTTGTGAACGATTGAAAAATAGCAATTATAATTTTTTCTTTTCTGTTATATTTATTTCTGAGTAGTTTTTTCTTTTCTGCTATATTTATTTTCTTTATTTATTTCTGAGTAGTTTTTTTATATAATTTTTTTCTTTTCTGCTATTTTTTCTTTTCTGCAAAACTTGATGGTCAAAGTCTGGAGTTATAACCAAAGTTTGTAAAAAAGAAATTCTAGTGTTGTAATAAGTTTTAAAAAATAAAATGCCTTTGTAACAGATGAGTTTAATTTCGTCAGAAACCTGACTACTTCGAAAGAGATTGTTTAGTTTGTAAACGAAGTGCATCCAGTTTTAGCCGTAAGCCTCTCTACTTTCTTGCACATGCTATGTGGGTGAAATGATGATAACATGCCAAGTTTCAACTTTTTCAGAGTTCATTTATAGTGCTTTTCAATTTCCAGGTCATTTAGTTCTCAAAACAAATCATTGAATGCATGAAAAATAGCAAATGAAGGCAGAAATGGTTGAAAGTTGATGGCGTCGCTTTGAATGGTGCATACTGAACGCTTCTTCTTCTTCTTCTTCTTCTTCTTCTTCTGCTTCCTCTTCTTCTTCTTCTTTCTCTTCCTCTTCTTCCTCTTCCTCTTCTTCTTCTTCTTCCTCTTCTTCTGCTGCTTCTTCTGCTTCTTCTTCTTCTGCTGCTTCTTCTTCTTCCTCTTCTTCTTCTTCTTCTTCTGCTTCTTCTTCCTCTTCTTCTTCTTCTTCTGCTTCTTCTTCTGCTTCTTCTTTATATAGAGTTCAATGAAGACCAAATGCTTGTGATAGTTTTAAAAATAACATATTTAAATTGACATATTTAAATTGTGCATCTGAACGGAGACAAAATACATTGGTCAGTACCGCCTTTCAGCCAAAACGCGCTACTGCTACATGGAAGTACATAAAAAAAATATTGAGCATCAATGATCTTTTTGTATAGAATCTACATCGTCAATAGGAATCTAGTACATATAAAAAATACATTGATCATCAATGATCTTTTTGTATAGAATCTACATCGTCAATAGGAATCTACCACCGATTTAAGAACCGGCGAAGACTCCTATTGCAGCCACAGATCCTACACATAGAGTTCAATGAAGACCAACTGCTTGTGATAGTTTGAGAAGTAACATATTTAAGATGGTAAAAGGCTTGTTAGGGGAGCGAGGTGGGACTAAAAACAGCCTGCCACAACGTCATTAGTACCGGTTCGTGGTTCGAACCGGCACTAAATGGTGATGGTGGGGCCATAGCCTGACCGACACAGCCTCTTTAGTACCGGTTCGTGGTACGAACCGGTACTACAGGTTCTCCACGAACCGGTACTATTGATCGCCGCCACGAACCGGCACTAGTATACACATTAGTGCCGGCTCTAATGCAAACCGGCACTAATGTGCTTCACGTTTGACCCTTTTTCTACTAGTGATATACTATATCTAAGATACTCCAAAGCGAATTATGTGAAAAAATTGCATGTGAGCCCATGTTTTTATAATATTTGTGAAATACGTACATATTTGTACGTAAAAAAGAGTATGCTCAAAATATACTACATACTACATAAAAAATAGTATATATACTACCTGAACATTCTTACATACTACATACTACGCGTACATACTCTCCGATATGATAGATACTACCTAGAACGTATGAAACAAAAGTGGGAGTAACTACACCCGATAGTAGGAAAAA
>NC_041385.1:849244297-849251522 GCF_002162155.2 Triticum dicoccoides | reverse complement strand
ATGGGTTGATACACCTGCGAGTATGTACTCCTTTGCTTAATCCACCGTCTGCACCTCCGAGCGGGCTCTATCCACCAAAACCGTTCCTGTTTTTTAGTTAAGAAAGGATATTAACTCCACCGCAAAACAATAAATTATTATTAATTGTATGTGGATTGATGGCGCTGGATCTAAAAGTTTGTCGAACCGATCTCCGTATTTCTAGGCGTGCATGCGTTGACGTTAATAACTTCCATCACATCAATATATTCAATACGTTCTCCTGTATCATAGACGTCGTCGGCGGCGATCGATATTGACGTCCGTTCTGTTGTGTCTCGTCGAGCAACTTCTGCCCCGAGCACCACCGTCGAGCATGACAATCACGTCTGTCTTGCACTTGGCGCCATCGTCGGAGAGGTCGATAAAACAACGACTTCCATTGCAGGTTGCAGGAGGATGACCGATCAGATTATACCGCTAGGTTATAAGTTTGCTTGCTTTCTCTTGTATAAGTAAAACACATGCAGTATATTCCTAACGCATGCACCTTCTCCAAATCCCTCTCTGTTCTACAGGCATTAATCGGTGAGGTCAATCAGGTGGTCAAGGTACGCACTGATTTCATGCATCGTATGTACAGGTGCACTTCAATGAATTAATGCCCTCCGATCTAAGTTGTACGTGCAGGGTGTATTACGCCGCCACCGCCGACGGCCACGTGCTGTGGAGCAGCCATGGTTAAGTTTCATGCATGCGCGACGAGTCATCCGACTCGCCCGATCTCACCAGTAGTGTCGCAGTCCTCACCAGTAGTGTCGCAGTCCTCCCCGGGTCTGCTGTCTCCAAATCTGGCACACGCTATGAAAATATGACGTCAGAATGAAGAATACATGAATCGCCATGGATGTCCTAGCTACGATGGTGCCTGATTGATCCATGCCCTATGATATACTGTGTGCATGACAATAATTTGCTCGTACGTACACACTAGAAAGAGTTGGCAGCTTCATTTCCACCTATAATCGAGTCATGTTTCTTATTTATGATGATGTATATGTTCGCTGCAAAGAAAATGATGATGATGTATATGTACTCCTTCTGATGCATATGAACTGATCTTTTCATAAACTTACTTTTTTATTTCAGATGAATATAATAATTGTTCTGAGAATGGATGCATATATGTATACTCCTTTTGATGCAGAATATACTTTTTTTGGTATATACTTCTTCAGAAAGAAACTGCAACACACTCTTCCAAAAAATGTTGTACATACTCCTTTTTTTGCATGGACAGTATATACTCCTTTTTTGCATGGACAGTACAAGATGAAAGAGACAGTTTATACTCCTTCAAAAAAATGGCAGTATATACTCTTTGAATTTTGTTGGTATAAACTCCTTCAAAAAGTTTAGCACATACTACTTTAAAAGGCCGTACAGACCTCTTTACTATAAAATGCAGTATATGCCTTCCATGTTGTTGGGTACATATAATCCACCAACCATTTGAAATATAATATTAAAATACATATGAGGTATATACAATGTAGATAAAAAGGCCTATTTTTACACGCTTCATTCCCAATGTGAAGAGGTATAAAGGGCACATAGTAAGGTTAAAAAGGGGTATATATTCCTTGCATTCAAAGTGGCATCTAAGGATGGCAATGGGTCGGGTTTGAATCGGGTTGAACAATATCAAATCCATATTCATATCCATGAAAACAGTCTTTGTCCACCCATGAAAAAATTCGCGGATGAAAAATTGTGTCCATGTCCAAACCCGATGGATATCCATACCCACTGGATATCCATTGGGTCCTCTCTAGACATATAAATAAGAGATAACACAATATTAACATAAGCTCTTCCATTCTTCACTTCGTGGCATGCTAGGCTTCACTTATGGTAAATCAACCTTCACTAACAACATAAAATCATTTAGTATTTTTCTAACAGATGAGAATGACGAGTCAGTTAACAAGGAGATAAAAATAAGGGAAGGGCGTTGGGGTATGTTACACAGGGTATTGAATGTCAACTAATAAAAGTTATGATGGGGATTGTGTAATTTCTTTTGCATGTTTTGGATAACAAAGTGTAAAATTGCACTGGGACATGTAACTGTGGGGTAGGGATAGCCGATTTTTGCCCATTAAGTCATACTATCGGGTCGGGTTTGGATATATCCACGGGTACAAGATTATATCCATGCCCTACCCGCGAGCAATCGAGTCTGGTTTGGGCGCTGCCCATGGACAGAAAAGCATATCCAAACCCTATCCATTCGGGTCGGATATCCATGGATATCCATGTCCATGGATAAAATTGCCATCCTTAGTGGCATCTCACTTCCTAACAGACTTTGTCCCGCAAAAGAAAAAAAAACGGACTTTCCATTGGATAACATGCACCAGTTACCTACAATCTTGGAGGTTCTTTGCGAATGCAAGTAGTTTATTATTATTTTAATTAATTCATTCATTGGTTAGGCCTTTTAATAGGGTGGGCGTACATACTCGTGGGAGTACAAAAGAGGAGTCCTATATATAATTTCAAAAATGGTGCTTAAGTAAACCTCTTTCCCTTCTGGTCTAAAAAGACTTATTTTTGAAATTTTATTTTGTCATTTTATAAAATGGTGCTTAGACCCCGACTTTGCACATGGCTATGGTATACTATTTCAAAGCCCCACACCTTGTTTCATCATTTTATCCCTCTGTTATCTATCATTCATTGTTCAAACCATGTTTATTCAATAAATGGATTTATTTTATAAGTAAAATTTCAATGAAGTCCAAATGGATTGCTTATTTTTCTGTTCCCTTGGTTAACGTTGCAGCTTTTAATTAGTAAAAATGGGTCGATTTCATTTCAGTGTTCATGACATAGTCATCCAGTCAACCTAAACATAGTTTGGCGACGGCAGGCGACAATTCCAGGAGGCGAGGAGTATGGGGACATTCCCTGGTCGACGTGCCACAGAGAATTCTGCTCTGCCGGCGGTAGGCCTCTCCATTGACTCACAAAGCCCTTGCGGGCAATGGTCCTCTATCATCTCCAACAGTCGATTGCGGCAAGAATGGCGGTTGTATTGATCCTGGACGTGTATTTTTTCCTTGCCCTTTCTTGGCCATTCCTTGTGTGTGTGCTTGTATCCCTTCTTGCTATGAATGATTAGTGATAATCTTCTAAAAAAACCTAATTTGGGATGACATAGACCCCACACATCCAGCCTCCACACGATCACACCCTAGTCGTCTCCTCATCGAGATCCGCAATGGATCCTGATCGGACAGCCGACGCTTCACCCAGATCCGGCCCGATGCCCAAGGTTTCAAAACTGCGGCTCGTTGCCATGGCCGCCTCCTGTTAATTTTTAATTTGTTTCCTTTGGTTATCAGAATTGAAGCGAAGGCTTCGACACTGCTGTTTCTGGATACAAGCGTTCAACAAAAAAAAAATTAACTTGGGCATCTGCTGCCTCACAAGTTCTCTGAAGATCAGTTAGCAGCCAATCCTAACTAGTCATCATAAGCTTGTTTCTTCACTACAGAAGGAAAATAAGTTATGCACAGCAAAAGGGCCGGCCAAAAGAGTAACTAAATGAATGCAGTTTACTAGCAAAATAGAACTACTCCCTCCATTCTCAAATATAAGTCTTTCTAGAGATTCCAACAAATGACTACATACGGAGCAAAATAAGTGAATCTACACTCTAAAATATATCTACATACATCCTATTCGATCATAGTACGGGCATTTTTTTTAGCAACAGCCATTGAGTTGTTAGTTGTTACTAGATTGTACAGTTACAAGCTAATGAAATTACGAGCTGTTGGTATATTACATCAGTGGAATTACTCTATACTCATCTAGCGTACTCATCGTGTAGTTCCAACGCTTGTAGAGTCTGCAGGTTTATTACATTCTTAAGCCGAATGGGCACTAGTATAGAACTAGTCAGTACTGTCGACGGTGAGTTTGTAGACACTTACAGGCGGCTACGCAAGCTTGTTGCGAGTTGCATCTGCCCATCGACAACTCAGGTGGTTGACATAAAGACTAATTATTGTTGTAAATTCAGTGAAGCTGCTCAAGTTATTATTGGTCAAAGTCAGACACACATCTGTTGCAGTCGTACCAACTTGTTGAAACGATCAAGTCTTGCCGATATATTATATCCGTATTCCCCCATGGTAACAGCCCTTGTTGATGGAAATATTATTGATGCATCACTTACAAACAGGAACGAGCCAAGCAGCCATCTGGAAAAGTCTGCAGCTAGGTTTGAGATCTATAGTCATTGGCTCATTGCCAAACAAGTCAAAAACAGGACCAAGTCTACATCATGACCAAGTAAGCCTTCCCTGCTAGCCGCCGCCTCCTCCTCCACAAAAGAGCTAGGGTTTCTGCTACCTGCCGACGCCGCTGCAGATCTGCTCCTCTCCAGTGGCCCTTGGGCCATGAGGGCGCGGTGGATCTCGGGGGCCAGCGTGAGGGCTCCGTATTTAGTTGTTTCTTTCAGTTTTGCTAGGGTTTGTGAAATAAAGGTCTCCCCGCCTAGACCCCGTTCCGGCGATGCGTCAAGCATCATTGGTGGGCATGTGGAGGCGTGTCTCCGGCGGATCTATCTTTGGTGGATTTTTTCCCTCGGATCTCGTCATTGTTCGTCTACGTTCGTGTGTCTTCGAGTTGACTCCTTCTGATCTACGTTATTCTCCATCTGCGGCGGTTGCTATTTTGGTGCGCTGGTCCTACGGGGCCTTAGAGCATCTCTAGCCGTTCGGCCCCCCAGGGCGCCGAAAAAGAGCGGCCTGGGGGCGAACCGGCGCTAGATTGGCCCCTGGGGGTCCTTTCTCCCCAGCCACGCTCCCAGGTGCCCCCCCCCCCCAAGACGCCACATATTCAAACTCGGTCGTTCCCTCTCAAAAAAGCCACAATCCGGCGATCATCGCAACAGTTCAGCGGTCCGGTGCCATAGTTCGGCGATCGAATGAAAGGATACGCGGTAGTTCGGCGTACGAAAAAGGAAGGGCGCCCGGAAGGAATGCATCAAACGGCGATAAAATGTTGAGCTCAACCTCCGGCATCGTCGTCGGTGTACGCGGGCTGGGAGGAGTCGGCGCGGCTTCCGGGCTGGTCGGCGCGGCTTCTGTGTTGCGCGCCGGAGGCATCGTTAGTGGGGCTGGGCGTCGCGGAGGCATCCTCTGTCGGGCTGGGCGGCGGTGTCGGCGGCGGCGTCGCCGGTATCTGGTTCAGGATGAGGCCTCGCTTCGCCAAGAACCACACCTTGAGCTTCTCGTCGCCGCTCTGGAGCATGTCGGCGCCGCCCATCAAGAAAGCCAAATCGTTGTTCCTCTTCTTCGCGGCGACGTTGGACCGGAGCAGGTCAAGTTTGACGGTGCTGTTCGTCATCAAAGCAGCCCACCTCACCTATGTTTTCTCTTCCCGCTGGACGGCCCTGGTCTTGGCGTCGGCGATGCAGTTCTAGATGGATTCTTGAACGCGCGCGGGAGCCGACCCGATGTATTTCGCCTTCTTGGCTCCTTTGTTGTTGTCCGGGCACCCGTGGGCCGCGCCCGCGGTCGGCGTGTCCGGCTTGTACGTCTCCTTGGCCTTGGCGAGAGTGCGCCGGACGCCCGCCCACTTCTCGCACTTGTCAATCCACTTGAAGACGTGGAGGTACTTGACCTCTACGTCACTGTTGTCATCGCAAAACATGGCGAACATGCGCAACAACTGCATCGAGGAAAAGAACATCAGTCGGCGCTAGCGCCCGCCCGTGCGTGCACACACGGCGAAAAGAAATAGCAAGGACGGCTTGCTATACCTGATCCTCGAGGCTGGTGCCGCTCTCCGGGAGAGCCGCGACCTCCTCGACGATCCCATGCCATTTGTTGCACGCCGTTTGGATGAGCCCCCAATGGTTCGCCATCGCCTTCGACCCACGCTTCATGTGGACGACTTTGAAGTAGGGGTCGACGAGTTTGCGCTCGTCGAACTCGGCCTTGATGCGGGCTCAATACGTCTCGATGCTCTGGTTCGTGCCGGTGACATGGTCGAGGTAGACGACCTTCCACGCTTCGGCAAGGCACTCCTCTTCCTTGGCGCCCACTAGATGCGCGGCTCAACGGTCTTGGCCGCTTTCTTCTTCTTCTTGCCCTTCCTCGTCGGCGCCGGCTCCTCCTCCTATTCTTCCTCGTCCTTCGGCTCTTCCTCGCCGTAGTCGAGATCGTCGTCCATGTCGGCGAGGTCAATCGAGCCATCCTGGGTAGTGAACCCGGGGGAAGCGGCGGCGGCAGCCGAGCCGGCCGCGATGATGTCTTCCATGCCGGCCTCCGTCGCGTCAACGTCGCCGAGATGCGACGAGGAGGAGGTTTGCGAGTAGAAGACACGTCGGAGAGGTGGCGTCGGTGAGGCTGCGTAGTCCCGCGGCGAGTATGTGTACGACAGGTACTGCACGCCGGCGAACGCGAGCGAGGGCGTGTGCTGGATTGGCCGCCCATGTGGGAAGGTGATGTTGGGGTTGAAGCCGCCGTGGGCGTCGGCATCGGCATAGCCCGACGACGACGTGCTCCATGGGTGCGGCGATGACGAGAACCCGGCCGGAGAGCCGACGCTTTGCTGGCTCCAGGCCGTATACGGGCCGTGCCCACCGTGTTGATTCATCATCGCCGCGCGCGCCGCCTCGGCTTGTTCGGGCGCATGCTCCGCCAGCCTGTGCCGCAGCCGCAGCCTGCGCCGCCGCCGCAGCCGTAGCCTGCGCCACTCTCTCCCTGGCCTTCTTGGCCCTGTTGCGCCTATTGGCGGTGACACTCTCCCGGCGCTCCACATCCGCCTTCCACTCGGCGTTGCTCATGCTGGGGGGCTTGGACAGCGCCGCCCTCGGCTTCCTTTGCTTCGGCTGGGCGATGGCGGTGGCTGTGGGATCCGTCGCCGCGCGGGGCATCACGTACTTCTTCGGCGGCATGGCAGGCGCAAGGGTAGGGAGGAGGCGGGGGTTAGGCGGGAGGAATGGAGAAGAGAGGGAAGCCGAGGGAGGGAAGCGGGAGGAAACGGCGGGAAAAGGGCTTCCTGTCGCCGACAGAGCGGCCCCACGCCGCTTTTCGTTTCTGCCGGCGCGCCCAGGCGACACCCGGTCGCTTGGGTTCGGGGCGGGATCACCGGCTCTGGATTTCGCCCAAACTGGCGCTAAGCGAGATCCTTGGGGCACGACTGGGCCGATTTTCGTCCGCCG
>NC_041385.1:849230600-849244033 GCF_002162155.2 Triticum dicoccoides | reverse complement strand
CTACAACAAGTTGTGCCCGACTCCGGCGATGGAGGGGCGATGACGGCGGTGCGTCTTCGACTCGCTTCTGTGCTTGTAGTCGTTGCTAGATGGTCTATGAATCTGAATATAATTTTTATTATTTTTTATATTCGTTGCACTGCCATGATTGAAGATGAATAGATCGAAAATTTTCTTGAAAAAAAAGTAGGTGAAGGACTACGTAAATAGCGATCTTGTCATTGTTTAAGTATTAGCACAGCACTTATAACACGCACACATGACCAAGCCAAGATAGTATATATATGGAACTTGCATATGCTACTTGGCAACCAAACCAAGAGCGCATGAAGGACAAGGCAATAGGGGCCACTACCATGAGATTGCTATGGGCAATTGTTCACACCCTGATGATCGTTGTTGTCAGCGCCAGCGACGAGGCCGCGCTGCTTGCTTTCAAAGCGCAGGTCAGCCATGGCGGCTCGCTGGACTCCTGGAATAGCAGCAGCCCCACCTTCTGCAGCTGGGAAGGCGTGACTTGCAGCCACCGCAGGCCAGCGCGGGTGGTGGCACTGAGATTGAATGGCACCGGGCTCGCCGGGGCACTCTCGCCGGCCATCGGGAACCTCACGTTCCTGCGGGAACTCGACCTGAACTTCAACTCGCTCCACGGGGACATTCCGGCGAGCCTCGGTCACCTCCGCCGTCTACGGAGGCTTGATTTGAGCGACAACTCCTTCTCCGGTATATTGCCCATGAACCTGAGCTCATGCGTCCGTATGGCCATAATGCGACTGCAAAACAACAAGTTTGGTGGGCGCATCCCGGCTGAGCTGGGGCAGAAGCTCACGTCTATGGCAGTGATTGGCTTGAGGAACAACAGCTTCACAGGGCCCATCCCAGTGTCACTGGCCAATATGTCCCATATATGGTACCTCGATCTCACCTATAACCAGCTCACTGGCTCAATCCCACCAGGGCTTGGCAACATCCAGAACATGCAATATTTCAGTATCTTTGGCAACCTCCTCTCTGGTATGCTCCCGCCTTCTCTCTACAACTGGTCATCTATTGAAGTATTTTCAGTAGGGTTTAATATGTTGTATGGAAGCATTCCGGGTGATATCAGAAGCAAGTTCCCCAAGTTGCAACATTTTGCCTTGACTCGCAATCACTTCACGGGAACCATCCCTTCTTCAATATCCAACATATCTTCACTTGAAGTACTTCGCCTCATAAATAATAGATTCAGGGGTTACGTACCTCCCACATTGGGGAAGCTGGGAACTATCCAAGAACTGAGTTTGGCTTACAATAGGCTTGAAGCTAATGATAATAAGGGGTGGGAATTCATCATTTCTTTGGCAAACTGCAGTCAACTGCAGCAATTGATACTCGGCTTCAATTCTTTTGAAGATCAACTACCGAATTCAATTGTGAACCTCTCAGCGAATCTCCAGAAGTTATACTTAGGGTACAATAGGATCTCTGGGAGAATTCCTGCAGATATCGGCAGTTTAGTTGGTCTGGAATCACTTATAATAGGAAATAATTATTTATCTGGAGTGATTCCAGAGAGCATTGGTAAGCTAGAGAACTTGAACGAGCTAACCTTGTCAAATAATAGGTTGTCTGGCCTCATGCCATCATCGCTAGGGAACCTTTCACAGTTGATTTCGTTTTATGCAAGCTATTGCAACTTGGAGGGACCACTTCCAGCAAGCCTGGGGGGGTTGAAGAACCTCTTTGCACTAGATTTGTCAAGGAATTACAATCTTAATGGTTCAATACCAAGAGAAATCTTCAAACTACCCACCCTTTCTTGGTATTTGGACTTGTCATACAATTCCCTTTCTGGACTCATTCCTATGGAAGTCGGTAGTTTGGCAAATCTTAACGAACTAACTCTATCAGGAAATCGGTTGTCTGGCCAGATACCAGATAGTATTCAGAACAGCATAGTGTTGGAATTGTTGTTGTTAGACAATAATTCGTTTGATGGAAGCATACCTCAATCACTGAAGAATATAAAGGGACTCAGTAAATTGAACTTGACCATGAATAAGTTCTCTGGTAGTATTCCCGTGGCCCTTGGTAGTATTGGAAACCTGCATGAACTGTACCTAGCACACAACAACTTGTCAGGGTCAATCCCAATAGTTCTACAAAAAGTGACATCATTGACAAAATTGGATGTATCCTTCAACAATTTGCAAGGTGAGGTGCCGAATGAAGGCGTTTTCAGAAATATCACTTACTTAGCAGTTGTTGGGAATATCAATTTGTGTGGGGGTACACCTCAGCTTCAGTTGGCTCCATGCCCCACAGACCCCTTAAACAAGAACAAGAAAAAGATGTCAAAGTCTCTTGTAATTTCTCTAGCAGTAGTTGGAGCGATCGTGTTCTCACTTTCAATTATTCTTCTTGCTTGGATACTATACAAGAAGCTCAAACCAAGCAAAATGACATTAGCACAAAATTCAATCATCGATGAAAATTACAAGAGAATTCCCTATCATGCACTATTTAGAGGAACTAATGAATTTTCAGAAGTGAACTTGCTTGGGAGAGGAAGTTATGGCGCTGTTTATAAGTGTATTTTGGACACTGAAGAATTAACATTGGCTGTCAAGGTGTTTAATCTTGGTCAATCTAGGTATTCAAAGAGTTTTGAGGCTGAATGTGAGGCCATGAGAAGGATACGACACCGTTGTCTCATCAAGATCATTACTTCTTGTTCAAGTATCAACCATCAAGGTCAAGAGTTCAAGGCATTGGTTTTTGAGTTTATGCCAAATGGTAACTTGGATCGATGGCTTCATCCGAAATCTCAAGAGCCCAATACAAACAACACACTCAGCCTTGCCCAGAGGCTTGATATTGTTGTCGATATTGTGGACGCTGTAGAATATCTGCACAACTACTGCCAACCATTGGTAATCCATTGCGATCTTAAGCCAAGCAACATTCTTCTTGCTGAAGACATGAGCGCACGAGTTGGAGATTTTGGCATATCAAGGATCCTTCAAGAAAATACAGGCGAGGGGATGCAAACTTCTTCAACTGGAATTAGAGGTTCCATTGGCTATGTTGCTCCAGGTGACTAAAATTGTTCTAACTTTGTATTTTACTTTTTCACTCAAATATGGAATGTTAAACCGAACCTTTGCATAATTACAGAGTACGGAGAAGGCTCTGTTGTCTCAATAGCTGGTGATATTTATAGTTTTGGCATATTGCTGCTTGAGATGTTTACTGGAAGGAGCCCAACAGAAGGCACATTCCAAGATTCGTTGGATTTGCATAAGTTTGTCCAGGATGCTCTTCCAGATAGAGCCTTTGAGATAGCAGACACGACAATGTGGCTGCACATCGTACACCATGATAACATTGCAAGTATTAGAATTCAGGAGTGCTTGGTCTCGCTCTTCAGGCTTGGCCTATCCTGCTCAAACAAACAGCCTCGAGACCGAGCTCTAACGAGAGATGTAGCGAGAGAGATGCATGCAATCAGAAATGCACACCTCAAGTTTATTGGGAGGCCTGGAGCAGAAAGAGAAGCCTCGACTAGAGAAATTCAGAGCATCATCGAATAAACAAGCTAGAACAAGACCGAAAGTGCTATTGTGAGCCCGAGCTCATAGGATCTCAGACAAACAATAAAATCCAAAATAATATAAAAATATAAAAAATCTTAAGAAACATTGTTGTTTTTCCTACATGCATGAAATTTTCAAGAAGAAATAACATTCGTAGGGGCCCGTGCAAAAGAAACTGATGCTCCAAAATGCTTCCAAAAACACTTTTTTGGAGCATCGATTTTGTATTTTTTTGCCCACACCTCTATGAATGTGATTTCACCATGAAAATTCTACGCGCGTAGAAAAAACATCAATGTTCCTTGCCAAAAAATTCAGATTTCTTTGATTTTTTTACTATACTTTTTGGATTTTACTGTTCATCAAGATTCTATTAGATCGGGATCACATACTCCACGTCTGAACAACACATAATCCTTGTTGGAATTCCCACCCCGAGGATCGGTCACACCAAATCACACTAACGCACGCGCATGGAAAACTTATAGCCATGGGCCATTACTGTGGAGAGCGGCGTTTTGTCTCCTAGGTGCATATGCACCCATTGTCGAAATACACATTTCGAAAAGTTGAAAAATTCAGAACAAAAATCCCACATGTATATCTGGACATTTTATTTGCGTTCACAAGGTTTCGGTGAAAAATGACGTTTTTTGTGACTTGTGTAAAAAAGATAAAGAAATGCCTCGTTAATAGTTAGAATGAAGCATCATAATTTGTCTTTTTTACACAAGCCACAAAAAATGTCGTTTTTCACTGAAACTTTGTGCGCACATAAAATGTCCGGATATACACGCGAGATTTTTGTTTCGAATTTTTGAACTTTTTAAAATATGTATTTCGACAATGGGTGCATATGCACCTAGGAGCCAAAGGCAATTACCGCATTGTCGTGCCCTTATTTTTCCTCTTTAGTATTTGTTTTCTCGTTTTTCTCTCACGGTATTATAGAACTCACACATGTTATAAAACTTATGCAACGACCTGGCTACCAAGCCGACTCCAAACCAGACATAAACCAGTACGTCACGGACCCAGCTAACCTACTGAACCGTGTCCTACACGTACAGCTTCTACCAACACAACAAGATAGCCAGGCACAAGTCCCAGCCGGACTCAACTTATTTATTTTCCTAATACTATTACACGGCCACGCTGATCACAATAATGCTAATCCTAACCGGACATAACTTTGGCATGCATCCTACGCTCACGGTACACCCACTAACTCATCTTTGTCTGGATTATTCCAACAATCCTGCAATAGTATGGGACCAAGCAGTCAGGAAAACAAATGGCAAACCAGAAGTGCATTAGTACTATTCAAATATGTCATGCAACAATTTCTAGGAACACATCATGCACAATGAGACCTAAGTGAAGAGGGTGTGAACTTAGGTGCCCTCCAAGATGGAGTGCTTGGTGTTAGAAGGGAGAGAGGGATTGGTGGAATAGTTGTTGTATTGCTTGAGCCTCGTGGGCATATATATAGGAGTACAATGATCTACTTGTAGTACAAGACAAGCCAGAACAAATCCTAGTCTATCTTGTCTTTCCTAATAATCACGATACTCAACATCCCCCCGCAGTCACAACGGTAGCGACGCAGACGGTGAGACTGGAGAAGAATCCGAAGGCAAGCTGACGGACACCCCCCCAAAGTCGTAACGGTCGATGCATCGCGGAGTCGTGGCTGGAGTGAAAACCGACGAGGTTGCTCAAGCAGGCGGTAGCCCTTTGTGCCGTTTGTCGATGTAACCGAGAGCGTGGGTGGTGGAGCCGTGGTCGAGGTAGCCGTGCGAAGAATGCCGTGATCGATGTCGAGTCGGAGTAGCCGGTGTCGAGGCAGTCACCGTGGAGCCGCGGGCGCAAGGAGGCGCCGAGTTAATCATGGGCGCAGTGGTGTCGAAGTAGTGGTGCGCCAGAAAGTAGATGATGTTGACGACGCATCGCGCCGGGGTTGCCAACCCCGGGGACACATCGTAGACGAAGGCACGTGTCGGTGTGGCCAGCACCGGGCATGCGTAGACGGACGAAGACGAAGTTGACGAAGCATCGCACCAGGCTTGCCAGGCCCAAGGACACGTCGTGGACGAAGGCACGTGGCGGTGCTGCCAGCACCGGGCATACGTAGATTGGGACCTGCACAAGTTGTACGCCATGTCGAAGAAGTTGGAGAGGCTAGCAGAGAAGGACTCGACGACGGTTGCAGCGCCAATTGGCGCGGGACCAATGTCACCCGCGCTTGTCGGAGTAGATGAAGCGGTCGGGGTAGATGACGGCGACGCTGGCGATGGGCTGGTGCTGGACAAAGAAGAAGGGGGCGGACGGGCGGCTGCGGCGGCTACGGGGGTAGCGGCGGCGGCAGCCGAAGAAGAGCAGCGGCGGCGGCCTAAGGCGGCAGCTGGGACTGTTGGGGAACGTAGCAATAATTCAAAATTTTCCTACATATCACCAAGATCAATCTAGGAGATTCTAGCAACAAGAGAGAGAGGGAGTGCATCTTCATACCCTTGAAGATCGCTAAGCGGAAGCATTACAAGAACACGGTTGATGGAGTCGTACTCGCGGCGATTCAAATCACGGAACATCCGATCTAGCGCCGAACGGACGGGGCCTCCGCGTTCAACATACGTACAGCCCGGGGACGTCTCCTCCTTCTTGATCCAGCAAGGGTAGAGGAGAAGTTGAGGGATAACTCTGACAACACGACGGCGTGGTGGTGATGAAGCTTGTGGTTCTCCGGCAGGGCTTCGCCAATCACTACAGAGGAGGAGGAGATGTATGAGGAGGGAGGGGCTGCGCCAGGGGAAGGGGTGCAGCTGCCCTCTCTCTCCCTCACTATATATAGGGGGGAGGGGGGAGGAGGAGGAGCCCTAGGGTTTCCCTAGGGGAGGGGCGGCGGCCACAGGGGAAACCCAAGATGGGTTTGGGCGCCCCCACCCCTAGGAAACTTGCCCCCAAGCCGGGAGGGGTGGATGCCCTAGGGGTGGCGCCCCCACCTCTCCAAGTTACGTGAGATGGGCTGGGAGGGGCGCTCAGCCCCTTAGTGGGCTGATGTGCCGCCTCCCCTTGGCCCATAAGGCCCCCCAACGCTTGCCGGGGCCTCTGAAACCCCTTTCGGACACACTGGTCATCACCTGGTACCCCCGGGACAATTCCGGACTCCAATACCCTTCGTCCAATGTACCGATCTTTACCTTCGGACCATTCCGGAGTTCCTCGTCACGTCCGGGATCTCCTCCGGGACTCCAAACAACCTTCGGTAACCACATATTATTTCCCATAACAATTCTAGCGTCACCGAACCTTAAGTGTGTAGACCCTATGGGTTCGGGAACCATGCAGACATGGCCGAGACAGCTCTCTGGCCAATAACCAATAGCGGGATCTGGATACCCATGTTGGCTCCCACATGTTCCATGATGATCTCATCGGATGAACCACGATGTCGGGGATTTAATCAATCTCGTATACAATTCCCTTTGTCAATCGGTATGTTACTTGCCCGAGATTCGATCGTTGGTATCCCAATACCTCGTTCAATCTCGTTACCGGCAAGTCACTTTACTCGTTCAGTAATGCATGATCTGGTGACTAACTACTTAGTCACATTGAGCTCATTATGATGATGCATCACCGAGTGGGCCCAGAGATACCTCTCCGTCATACGGAGTGACAAATCCTAGTCTCGATTCGTGCCAACCCAACAGACACTGTCGGAGATACCTGTAGTGCACCTTTATAGCCACCCAGTTACGTTGTGACGTTTGGTACACCCAAAGCATTCCTATGGTATTCGGGAGTTGCACAATCTCATGGTCTAAGGAAATGATACTTGACATTAGAAAAGCTCTTAGCAAACGAACTACACGATCTTGTGCTATGCTTAGGATTGGGTCTTGTCCATCACATCATTCTACTAATGATGTGATCCCGTTATCAATGACATCCAATGTCCATGGTCAGGAAACCATAACCATCTATTGATCAACGAGCTAGTCAACTAGAGGCTCACTAGAGACATGTTGTGGTCTATGTATTCTCACATGTATTACGGTTTCCAGTTAATACAATTATAGCATGGACAATAGACAATTATCATGAACAAGGAAATACAATAATAACCATTTTATTATTGCCTCTAGGGCATATTTCCAACAGTCTCCCACTTGCACTGGAGTCAATAATCTAGTTCACATCACTATGTGATTGTAATGAATCAACACCCATGGGGTTTGATCATATCTCGCTTGTGAGAGAGGTTATTAGTCAACGGATCTGAACCTTTCAGATCCGTGTGTGCTTTGCAAATCTCTATGTCATCTTTTAGATGCAGCTACCACGCGCTATTTGGAGCTATTCCAGATAACTGCTCTACTATATGAATCCGGTTTACTACTCAGATTCATCCGGATTAGTGTCAAAGTTTGCATCGGCGTAACCCTTTACGACGAACTCTTTTACCACCTCCATAATCGAGAAAAATTCTTAGTCCACTAGTTACTAAGGATAACCTTGACCATTGTCCTGTGATCCATTCCTGGATCACACTTGTACCCCTTGACTGACTCATGACAAGGCACACTTCAGGTGCGGTACACAACACAACATACTGTAGAGCCTACGTCTAAAGCATAGGGGATGACCTTCGTCCTTTCTCTCTATTCTTCCGTGGTCAGGTCTTGAGTCTTACTCAACACTCACACCTTATAACACAACCAAGAACTCCTTCTTTGAAGATCTATTTTGAACTCCTTCAAAATCGTGTCACGGTATGTGTTTGTTTGAAAGTACTATTAAGCGATTTTGATCTATCCTTATAGATCTTGATGCTCAATGTTCAAGTAGCTTAATCCAGGTTTTCCATTGAAAAACACTTTTCAAATAACCCTTTATGCTTTCTAGAAATTCTATATCATTTCTGATCAACAATATGTTAAAAACATATACTCATCAGAAATTCTATAGTGCTCCCACTCACTTCTTTAGAAATACAAGTTTCTCATAAACTTTGTATAAACCCAAAATCTTTGATCATCTCATCAAAGTGTATATTCCAACTCCGAGATGCTTACTCCAGTCCTTATAAGGATTGCTAGAGTTTTGCATACTTGTTAGCATCTTTCAGGATTGACAAAACCTTCTAGTTGTATCACATACAACCTTTCCTCAAGAATATCGTCGAGGAAACAATGTTTTGACATCCTATCTGCAAGATTTCATAAATCATGCAGTAATTGCTAATATAATTCCAACAGACTCTTAGCATCGCTACGAGTGAGAAAGTCTCATCGTAGTCAACTCCTTGAACTTGTCGAAAAATATCTTAGTGACAAGTCGAGCTTTCTTAATGGTGACACTTACCATCATTGTCCGTCTTCCTTTTGAAATCCATCTGTACCCAACAGCCTTACGACCGTCAAGTAGTTCTTCCAAAGTCCACACTTTGTTTTCATACATGGATCCTCTCTCGGGTTTTATGGCCTCTAGCCATTTGTCGGAATCTGGGCCCACCATCGCTTCTCCATAGCTCGTAGGTTCATTGTTGTCTAGCAACATGACCTCCAAGAAAGGATTACGTACCACTCTGAAGTAGTATGCATCCTTGTCGACCTACGAGGTTTGGTAGTGACTTGATCCGAAGTTCCATGATCACTATCATCAGCTTCCACTTCAATTGGTGTAGGCCCCACAGGAACAACTTCCTGTGCCCTGCTAAACACTAGTTGTAGTGACGGTTCAATAACCATATCAAGTCTCCACCATCCTCCCACTCAATTCTTTCGAGAGAAACTTTTCCTTGAGAAAGGACCCGATTCTAGAAACAAACCCTTTTGCTTCCGGATCTGAGACAGGAGGTATATCCAACTATTTTTGGGTGTCCTATGAAGATGCATTTATCCGCTTTGGGCTCGAGCTTATCAGCTTGAAGCTTTTTCAATATAAACGTCGCAGCCCCAAACTTTTTAAGAAATGACAGCTTAGGTTTCTCTAAACCATAGTTCATACACTGTCATCTTAATGGAATTGTGCGGTGCCCTATTTAAAGTGAATGTGGTTGTCTCTAATGCTTAACCCATAAATGATAGTGGTAATTCGATAAGAGACATCATGGTATGCACCATATCCAATAGGGTGCAGTTATGATGTTCGGACACACCATCACACTATGGTGTTCCAGGCGGTATTAGTTGTGAAACAATTTCCACAATGTCTTAATTGTGTACCAAACACGTAACTCAGATATTCATCTCTGTGATCATATCATAGAAATTTTATCCTCTTGTCACGATGATCTTCAACTTCACTTTGAAATTACTTGAACCTTTCAATAATTCAGACTTGTATTTCATCAAGTAAATATACTTAGAACCTACTCAAATCATCTGTGAAGTAAGAACATAACGATATCCATTGCGTGCCTCCACACTCATTGGACTGCACACATCAAAATGTATTACTTCCAATAAGTTGCTTTCTTATTCCATCTCCCTGAAAACGAGGCCTTTCAGTCATCTTGCCCATGTGGCATGATTTGCATGTCTCAAGTGATTCAAGACCAAGTGAGTCCAAATGATCCATCTGCATGGAGTTTCTTCATGCATATATACCAATAGACATGGTATGCATGTCTCAATCTTTTCAAAAATGAGTGAGTCCAAAGATCCATCAACATGGAGCTTCTTCATGTGTTTTATACCAGTATGACTCAAATGGCAGTGCCACAAGTATGTGGTACTATCATTACTATCTTATATATTTTGGCATGAACATGTGTATCACTATGATCGAGATTCAATAAACCATTCATTTTAGGTGCAAGACCATTGAAGGTATCATTCAAATAAAAAGAGTAACCATTATTCTCCTTAAATGAATAACCATGCTGTGATAGACATAATCCAATCATGTCTATGCTCAACGCAAACACCAAATAGCAATTATTTAGGTTTAACACTGATCCCGATGGTAGAGGGAGCGTGCGATCACATCAACCTTGGAAATACTTCCAACACATATCGTCACCTCGCCTTTAGCTAGTCTCCGTATATTCTGTAGCCTTTTATTATGAGTTACTAATACTTAGCAACCGAACCGGTATCTATTATTATGGTGCTACTAGGAGTACTAGTAAAGTACACATTAATATAATGTATATCCAATATACTTCTGTCGACCTTGCCTGCCTTCTTATCTACCAAGTATCTACGGTAATTCTGCTCCAGTGACTGTTCCCCTTATTACAGAAGCACTTAGTCTCGGGTTTGGGTTCAACCTTGGGTTTCTTCACTAGAGCAGCAACTGTTTTGCCGTTTCATGAATTATCCCTTCTTACCCTTGCCCTTCTTGAAACTAGTGGTTTCACTAACCATCAACAATTGATGCTCCTTCTTGATTTCTACTTTCGCGGTGTCAAATATCACGAATAGCTCAAGGATCATCATGTTTATCCCTGATATGTTATAGTTCAGCACGAAGCTCTAGTAGCTTGGTGGCAGTGACTTTGGAGAAACATCACTATCCCATCTGGAAGATTAACTCCCACTCAATTCAAGTGATTGTAGTACTCAGACAATCTGAGCACATGCTCAACGATTGAGCTTTTCTCCCTTAGTTTGTAGGCTAAGAACATCAAAGGTCTCATACCTCTTGACGTGGGCACTAGCCTGAAATCCCAATTTCAGCCCTTGGAACATCTCATATGTTCCGCGATGTTTCAAAAATCATCTTCGGCGCCTCAATTCTAAACCATTTAACATTACTGAACTATCACGTAGTCATCAAAACGTGTATGTCAGATGTTCGCAACATCCACAGACGACGTTAAGGTTCAGCACACCGAGCGGTGCATTGAGGACATAAGCCTTCTGCGCAGCAATGAGGACAATCCTCAGTTTACAGACTCAGTCCGCATAATTTCTACTATCAACTTTCAACTAAATTTTCTCTAGGAATATATCTAATACAGTAGAACTAAAGCGCAAGTTTACGACATAATTTGCAAAGACCTTTTGACTATGTTCATGATAACTAAGTTCATCTAATCAAATTATTCAATGAACTCCCACTCAGATGGACATACCTCTAGTCATCTAAGTGATACATGATCCGAGTCAACTAGGCCGTATCCTATAATCACGTGAGACGGACTAGTCATCATCGGTGAACATCTTCATGTTGATCATGTCTACTATATGACTCATGTTCGACCTTTCGATCTCTTGTGTTCCGAGGTGATACGTCCATTTTGCATCATGCTTTTATATCAATATTTATTGCATTATGGGTTGTCATTACACATTATATCTCAATACTTATGGCTATTCTTTCTTATTTTACAAGGTTTACCATGAAGAGGGGGAATGCCGGCAGCTGGAATTCTGGCTGGAAAAGGAACAAACGTTGGAAACCTATTCTGCACAACTCCAGAAGTCCTGAAACTCCACGAAACAACCTTTTGGATTTATTAAGATCTTGGCCCGGTACTAATGGAACCCTAAACCCTAAAAGACACTAGTAGAAAAACGACCTAATGTGAGACACATTAGTGCCGGTTCGATTTTAGCCCGATACTGATGGTACCATTAGTGCCGGTTCGAACGGCTATGCATTAATGCCAGTTCGTTTTGAACCTTTAGTACCGGTTCGTGCCACGAACCGGTACTAAAGGGGTGGTGGCAGGCTGGCGTTAGGCCGGGGCCCCGCGATCACCTTTAGTACCGGTTCGTGGCACAAACCGGTACTAAAGGGCTAACCTTTAGTACCGGTTAGTGCCACGAACCGGTACTAAAGGGGTTTGACCTATAGTACCGGTTCGTGGCACAAACCGGTACTAAAAGGCAATTTTCAACCTCTACCCCCCCCCCTATATCGTCATTTCAGTTTTGAAAAATACAAAAGAAAATGATAAAAAATTCAAAAAATAAAATTCTTCGAGATGTAGTTATCTTACTACATCTACTAGTTAGGAAAATTAAAAAACTTAAATTTGGACATGTTTTGCAAAAAGTGTAGGGAAAATGTAAAACGGCTATAACTTTTGCATACGATGTTGAAAAAAAAGTATAATATATCCAAACATTCAACACGAAAATCCGCATCCGATTTTGATAGCCTACGGCCTGTTTGCAATTTTTTAGAATCCTCAAATTCAAGAAGGAGAAAAAGATATTCTCAAATTTAAGTTTTTTTAATTTTGGTTAAATCTGGTCAAACTATGGTCAAACTACTTATTCAAGAAGTATTAATGTTACTACATACTTATTCAAGAATATTAGTGTTACTAAATAATTATTTCAATTTTTTGAATTTTGGTCAAATCTGGTCAAACTATGGTCAAACTGTGGTCAAACTATTGTCAAACTTATTTAAGAAATATTAGTGTTACTAAATAATTATTGTTTTTTAGAATAATAGTTTCAAACTCAAACGGTGAAATGTGTGACCTAATGCTCAAGCTAAACTGCTGAGGGTTAATAGGATTTACAGCTTACATTTGTCAGGAAAACAACAAGTGCAGACTTGGAAAGTTGGGGGAATAGAACTCTGAAGTTAAGCGTGCTCAGGCTAGGGGACTGAGAGGATGGGTGATCGGTCGAGAAGTTAGACGATTTGGAATGAGTGATCCACACTTGAGTAGTTAAGAGGGGCGATTAGAGACTAAATCATCAAATAATTCAGAAAATTGAAAATAAAAAAAACAATTTTTTTACAATTTTTTTTAAAAAAATACAAGAAAAATACCTTTAGTACCGGTTGGTAACACCAACCGGTATTAAAGGTCCCCATACCACAGCGCGAGCTCACGCCACGTGGTGGGCCTTTAGTGGTGGTTCGTGCCGAACCGATACT